>NC_137017.1:3269592-3834592 GCF_032717465.1 Coenobita brevimanus | reverse complement strand
TGGATACTGCTGTTTTATCATATCCTCAGGGATATTATTATTCATAAAAAAAAAAAAAAATACCGAATGCTGACTGCATGAAAAAATAATTCCATCTAGTTTAAATTCATTTTTATGAAATGATTCAAAGGGTATTTACCAATATGCTGGCTGATTTTTTTTTTTTTTTTTTCCTAAAAGCATTGACCGAATCAAAAAAATGAGCAGGGATGCACCTTTTGACTTTATATCCGCCTTTTACCGTAGTGACTGAAAATAGCAACTACTGCTTGTATTTTAATCCCTTCTTTTCAACGACTTCTGCTTATTCATTACCCCGTATCTGTCTGTTTGTGAGCCCATACAATATCTCAAAAAGTTACAGTCGATTTTCAAAGACATTTTCTGGAGAGGTAGCCCACTGGTCAAGGAAAAGTTTAGTAGATTTTGAATCGGATCCGGATCCAGATGCGATTCCAGGATTTTTTTTTTTTTTTAAACATTGCGAGATACGGCAATTTTGCGGGTTTTTAAAATGCCTATAAAACTAATGCTTGTTTCTTTTTGTTTGACAATAATGACTGCCAAAAGGTATGTAAATAAATGTTTTCCTGTTTGCGGGGATATATTGAAGTTATTTCTAAAACCATCACTGATGATTTTGCTTTACTGAAAAACTGATACAGACACGCCTTTTGTCATGGTATAGCCTAAAAACTACAGCCTGATGTTTAAATCTTTAGTGACAATGGCGTTGACGGAGGTGTAAGATCTGTCAGTGCTTCCAAGTTTCGCTTATGATATCTACTGATGGTCTTATGCAGCTCAAATGGAGGTTTCGAATTGTATGGGTTAATATTAATATAAACTTCACTGACTTCTTCACTGTCAGAGGTTTTTCCTATGTTCGGTGAAATCGCTTAAAGGTAGCAAGAAGAACTAAACTAATCTCTCTCTCTCTCTCTCTCTCTCTCTCTCTCTCTCTCTCTCTTGTACGGTACTTTTTTCCCTCTCTCTCACTGTCCAGCCCTCCCATAATAACGCTTTCAGTGTCTTTCTTCTAATCTCCCTCTTTTTCTCCTCTTTAACACTGGTCCCTTGTCATCCGTCTTCATCACTCGGTCACCTTTCACTTTTTCCTCTCTCTCTCTCTCTCTCTCTCTCTCTCTCTCTCTCTCTCTCTCTCTCTCTCTCTCCTCTGACCCAGCGTTCCTTTATGGTACCTCTCTTTTCTTTTCTCCCCCACTTCCTCCCTCCCTCCTCCCATTCCTCCTCTCTCTCTCTCTCTCTCTCTCTCTCTCTCTCTCTCTCTCTCTCTCTCTCCAACCCATTGTTCCTCTATGGTACCTCTCCTTTCTCTTCTCCCCCACTTCCTCCCTCCCTCCTCCCATTCCTCTTAACCCCCCCCCCTCTCTCTCCCGAAAATAAAAACAGAGGAAAAAGCTTTACGACGATGAAAAATAAAAGAAAACCATATACCAACCGAAGCAACGTAACAAAACGTAAACATAAAACAGGAGATCCCGTCACGCCACACTATATCGGCCCGGCTTGGACACGACCCGCCATAAAGCTACATTAACCCCTACAAAACACGATTTTTTTCCCTAAGAGTCCGGCCAATTATTCGTGCATAAAAAGGTACTTAAAGCCTCGTAAGCCCAACCCGGCACACCCGCCTTAAGCCTGGGTCAGCGTGTTTCGATGTAGTGGGGAAGGGGAAACGATGATTGGATGTAGGTTTTATGGCGTAAGAGTGTGGATTTTCATTTTATCTTATTGTATTTATTTATTGGATGTATGATTTATGGGGGAAGAATGTGTTTCCATTTTATCTTTTTTTTATGTAGTTATTTATTATCATATTTCTATGTATTTTCTTTTGCTAAACGCAACATTTTTCTTTTACTTTCTTTGGAGGTTCTCTCTCTCTCTCTCTCTTCGATATTGCGAGGCACGGAAACGTTATATAGGGGTGTCCAGGGATTGGCTGTGAAAAAAATAATGATTTAAGGTTGGATTTTCCTCTCTCTCTCTCTCTCTCTCTCTCTCTCTCCGATATCGCGAGGCACGGAAACGTTGAGATTGGGATGTCCAGGGATTGGCTGTGAATAAAATAATAATTTAAGGTTGGATTTTCCTCCTCTCTCTCTCTCTCTCTCTCTCTCTCTCTCTTGTCCTTTCCTGTGCTCTTTTTTTACTCCTTTCCATTTCGTCCTTTATCCTTCTTCTTACCTCCATTCTTGCCCTCTACTTTCTCTCGTATATAAAAAGAAAGGGTCTTCTTAATTTATTACATTATTAATAATAACTGGTATAGGTTCGAAAAAATTATGTAGACATTTTCTCCTCCACCTTCCTCACACTCCATCTCTACCTCCTTTTTGTGTCTTTCCCTTTTCTGTACATTATATGAAACTATATCATGTTTTATTTTTTATCTATTGTCCTAAATTTCCCTTCCCTGTATTTCCTGTTCATTAAATGCTGTGTCGTTACTTTCTCCCTGTCCCTGTATTTCCTTCTTTAGAAATTCTGTAGATTCTTCTGTTTATAACATGCTTCTTTTCCTACTACCTACCATATTATTCTATATCAATTTTTTTGTTTTTCATTTTCTTCCCACGTTACTATACCCTCCTTTTTTTTTTCCTGCCTTCCCTGTTGCCCACCACACCACACAATACCATAGCATAGGACACCATACTATACCATGCGTTCCTCCTTCCTGTTATCATGCCAAGCTATCCTCTCTTCCTGTTCACCAAACCGAACAATCTTTCCTTCCATCTCATCCACCACAGCATCCTTCCTCCCATCCTATCCACCAGATCACCTTTCCTTCACTCCTTCTTTCACTCTTGCCTACTATTCCACACCCTTTCAAGCTCCTCCCAAGTCACATCACCCTGGAAGCTGGCTGTACCCTAACGTCATCGATTTAAGAAGCTTGCTTATTTTTGGAAAGGCGTGAAGTAGTGGTAACGAGCTAAGTGCGTTTGTTCTAACCTGGCAAAAAATTCGCAACTTCATTCAGTTCAGTTGATGGCCAGGTGTACTCAGACTGGAGGGTTGACTAGACTTGTAACCATGAAGGAGACTCGTTTCTTACTCCATAAATAAGGCTTAGGTGAAATCAAACCAACTATAATGATGGAAGAGGTTTTGAGGCGCTTTTTTTTTTTTTCGGCCACCTGTAATGAACTCCAGGTAATATGAGGACAGCTAATTTCAACCATGTTTGGCCCACCCACCGTATAACATTATAAAATGAAAAGACCTAAAGGCAAATTAAATATCGGTCTATTGAATATAACAAACGGTCACAGCCAGCGCCATACTAGTCTCTTGGAGGAGTAGGGGTTCGAGGCTAGAGTACCGAGATCTCGTACGTACAGCTTGCAGACCACCCTACTTGGTGTGAAAGCATTCCATGATCGAAAACCCTCCAGTCATCCTTTGGGGATCGAACCTGTTACCACTCCGACTGGGTCACTAACCACTATATCACCAGGCGCCTGAGAGAAAAGAGCTAATGCCGTACATAAAAGGTGGGTCAGTGGATTGAAGCTGGACCGTACTTGGTGTTACACCAGGGACTTTTAGCAAATCACCGAGGAAAGCGACAGTAAAGTGTGGAGGAACGCTGTCAGTTTCGTTGTACCAGTAGCAGTAATTGGCAGGAAAGCCGACTCACACAAGTTCCTAAGTGCTGGTTAGGCAACTCCAAATTCCAGTGGGAAAACGGAAGCTCGTTGGCCCAGTCTACACCAACCCTGTCCCTGACTCCCTGCCTGTGCTTGATCAAGGCTCGTGCTTTCGGCGAGTTAGGGCCCATTCTGTAGTCGCTTTGTTTTCCCCTGAAGGGACTGGGCAACTCTCTTAACTTAAATAATAATTCGTGGCTGCTTAAAATTCGATGAACCTTAATATGAGGTGGGAATAAGTCTCCTTTATTACAGTTGTTTTCACCCAATGGAACTATGCCATTTCCTCAACTTAAATATTAAGCCGTAGTTGCATGGAATTCGGAAAGCCTTATTTATGAGGTAGGCATGAGTCTCCTTGGTTACCATAATCGGTTTGTTTTCACCTGACGAAACCAGGCCATCCCCTCAACTTAAATGCAAGGTGATGGTTGCATGGAATTCGATCAGTCTAGGTTATGAGGTAAGAACGAATCTCTTGGTCACTAGATAAATCGATTCTCAAGTTTGAAAACACATGAGGGCTGAAAGAGGTTAGGGATCTTCGTCATCTTAGCATAAACTGGCTATAACACGTCTTTATTAGCTCTCTGTTTTGCATACGATATCTTATTAATTCTCTTGTATCTAATTTATGTCTTATCCCTCCAACTCATATCCCCTCTCTCATAGATCTCTCCATCTCATCCTCGGTAGGGGGAGACCGAAGATGAGATGGAGGGATGGAATGGAGAGATACATGAGAGAGGGGGGGCCAGAGGGAGGACACCCAAATGAGGGAGAAGACGGCAACAAGGAGGTGATTTGTTTGCGTCCACTCCTTACTGAATTAAGGCGTCTGGCTATAGATAGATAGACAGATAGACAGACAATAATAAGAACATAATATTAATGAAGATGATGATGAATGAACCACGTACAACGATAAACTGGCGAGGAAGAATTAAGTGATAAAGAGCCTGTTTAACTGACGAAAATACGGTCTTAATTCCACGTCCTTCACCATGATAGTAAAATCTCCGTAAACCCTCAGATGGTCGGGACAACTCTGGCAGTCTATTCCAGCTTACGCCAGATGATTTTACTCAATCAAGGGCAGGTCATGGGATGCTAAAGGTTCGTATTCTGGTCGGCTAAGGAAGCTCCCTAACACCTCTTCTTTAGCAACTTATTTCTGGGGTATAGCTGGTGATACCTCTTTGGACGTTTTTTTTTTTTTTTCAGAGTATGGCGATATTAGAAGGATTTACAAAACACAGAAGAGGACAGTAAGGTGTAACAAACAAAAGAAATCGCTTAGAGAAAAGTGTTAGAGAGCTTCCTAAACCGACGAGAAGACTGAACTAAGACTTAATACTGTCGCCATCAACGTTCTCATGATCAAGACAGCTCTAGTACTCTGTTCCATCTAATGTTATATTCAGCGCACACACACACACACACACACACACACACACACACACACACACACACACACACACAGTCATTTTTCCTTGTCACCCAGATCGTGGTCTGTGGTGGATTTTTTTTTCCATTCCCAGATCAAAAGAATCATTGCTGGTTTTGGCATTTGAATATCAATGAATACCAATCTTATATCAATATACATCGTATCACTCCAAAGTAGATCATTCTTCCTGTCATTTCCAACCCATCAATTTTCCTCTCTCTCTCTCTCTCTCTCTCTCTCTCTCTCTCTCTCTCTCTCTGACCCTTCCTCATCGCCTTCTGTTTCTCTTTACAATCCTCTCGCAATTTCCTGAGGATTATTTTTTCTTTTTAATATTGTCTCTCTTGATCTTTGCTTAGTATTCCTTTCCTCTAGTGCTGGGGTTACCGTAATAGCTCTTCTTACCAACAATCAATGTATCCTTCTCCTCTATCTCTTTTGGGTAGGAAGACGTTACCGCAAGCAGTTATAAATCTTCAAAACAACAATAACAAAAATGAAGTCGTGTCCTGCTGTTCAAATTACAAAACAGACATTGAAATGAAGATACGTAAAAAAAAAAAAAAAAAAAAAAATGAAGGTGAGAGTGAGGAGGATTTGTGTTGTCCCTTTAGAACTCCAAATATAGACTGGCCTGAGAGGAAATAAAGAGTTCCAACGAAGTCTCTCTGGAATTTGTTGAGGCCACCCCTAACTGGATACAGTGTTAGGTAATAGGCAAATAACTGCTATACTCTGCTCACTTTAACTTGGCGTAAAATTGGCTCTCTTGAATATTGAACTGTTCTAAGGGATTAATACGGTAATAAATATGAACAAGTGATATGGAAAGAATGTAGAGCCGTAGCATTGTCTTATTTTGCTAGTGAGCTACGGGAAATTAGCAACAAAAGGACGAAAATCTTCACCGGGTAAAGATCAATGAACTATACATTAACCTATCACAAAATGATGCCCCACTGCGGTTAATAATAAAAATAAACAGGATTCAGCGCTAGAGGAAAAAAACAGCTGATTTTTTAGGGAGGAGGGAGGATGAATGTGACCTCTTGTCTTTTATACGGTACAGAACGTGAAAAGGCATCTAGAAATTATCGATTCTTTATTCTGGGATTCTTTTCTTCATCTTCCTTTGGACGGAATAATTTTGCGGGCTATATATATATATATATATATATATATATATATATATATATATATTATATATATATATATATATATATATATATATATATATATATATATATATATATATATATTACAGGCAAACTGTGAAATCAGTCATTTCATGAAATGTCTAGTCAGTTCGTGAAATGAGTGTAAATTGGGATGGGTTAATTTAGGTTAGATTAATTAACCTAAATTTAGCCTAGATTATCCTAGCCTAACCTAATCGTACCCTAATGTAACCTAACCTAAATTAACCCAACCCAATTTAAACGTATTTCTCGAAATGACTAGGCATTTCATGAAGTGACTGATTTCACAATTTTCCTGTAACATATATATATATATATATATATATATATATATATATATATATATATATATATATATATATATATTTATATATATATGTGTGTGTGTGTGTGTGTGTGTGTGTGTGTGTGTGTGTGTGTGTGAAACAAAACGATGCTCTAGTTCCAATTCTATCCTCGTATATCGTAGGAACAACATGGGTGTCAGCACCGCAATTCCTGGACAGTGAAATCGCCACATCCCTCCACCAACACGAAGGGGTTACGTCCAGAGCCCTGTTCCCACCCATTTTAATACGACAGTTTGGGCATACACAGTAAAAATTTATAATTTTTCTTGGAAAGCAAAAGTTTTTTATGAAAAACGCAAAAGCCTGACTGAAATAAAATATTATGGTTTATGCAAATCAAAATAAAATGTTTTGCAAGTGGAGCAACGCTATAAACAAATTAGTGTTTTCAGATACATGGATCAAAACCAATATTTTTATAGATCAAACTGTTTTCGCTTTTCCGGGTTTAATAAAACTACTTACATATGTGTTTTAAAAGTGATTCAAAAGAAATCCTTGTTCTAAAAATATATGCATCTCTCACTCTCTCTCTCTCTCTCTGCCTATGCCTATCTGTCTATATATCTATACCCCAGAATAGGACAAGTACTTCTACGGAACCCTGAGGCATGATATCCGCTCTGAACTTACTAGTGTTTGAGATATTCCGGCCACAACGAGAGTCATCAGCTCACGGGAAACCAAGCATTATAGTCCCTTTCCTCAGCCACACCACACCACACCACACCACACCACATATACGTCTCATCATAGCTCACACACGGCTCTCGGTGGGATCTACAGAGGGTAATTAAAGGGAAGTGTGGTTGTGGTGGTGATAATGGTGATGTATCGTAAAGGTAGGGGCGGGCAGAAGCAGGCGGTGTCACAGTGATTGCAAGAACTGGTGATGGGAAAGACTACCATAACACTTTATTTAGCCTTTGAATGAACAGTAAATTAAAATCGTCTAGAGACAGAACGGTAAACTGAACCCCCGGAAGAATGCAAGATCAATCCCAGGCAGATGCTTATTTTTTTTATTATTATTATTTTTTTACGATACCCACTGAGGTCATAAAAACACCTCTGCTAATACCATCACACCTCTCCTGAACTAACGGCATATAACACCCAAGCAGTGATATGTGAAGGTGTGCACGCCATCTGTTGTTTGGGAGGATTGCCAGCTCACCACTAAAATAAATGCCACCTCACCACAACCACCACTAAATTACCACAGTTACATCGCCACAACTGTCACCTCATCATCACAGCCTCCACCACCACATCCACCACTACACTATCGCCACAGTGACAGTAACATCGCTACAATTACCACCACATAAAACATCACCACACCTACATACCACTGTTTTTGCAACCATAATTTTAACTCTGCCACCACCACCCTACAAACCTATTTCCTACCACCACTATCACTACCACTCCAACCACCACAACCAAGCTACCATTACCACCATCACTGCCACCAGCTTCTCCCCCGTCACACAAACTTCACCACCACCACTACTACTACTACCTCTGCAACCACCACCACCACCACCACTACTACCACCTCTACCACCGCCACCACCACCACCACCACTGCTACTGCTACTACTACCTCTACCACCAACACCACCATCATTACTACTACTACTACTATTACTACTACTACTACTACTAATAATAATAATACCACCACCACCTGCGCTGCTACTACGACCCCTACTACTACTACTACTACTACTACCATCACCACCACCGCTGTTCTCATTAATTCCATTACCACTGCTACAATCTCACTAACTCCGCCATCAACATCATATCCTGCAGTACAGCCATCCCTGAACACACACAATACCATTAGTACACATTTTAGAGAGAGAGAGAGAGAGAGAGAGAGAGAGAGAGACAGACAGACAGACAGACAGACAGACAGACAGAGACTGGGAATATGTGATAAAGATAAAATGGGAGACAAACTGTGTGTGTGTGTGTGTGTGTGTGTGTGTGTTAATCCCAGGCCGTGTTAACTCGGTAATAATGGTGTGTGGTGGAGGACAAGGGGGGAGAGGGGAGGGGAGGGGAAGAGGGAAGAGGAGAGGGGGAAGGGGAGCAGTGACAGGGAGGAAGGGGTGTCGGATGGGGAGTATGCGAAGAGAAGTGGAGGGGAGGGGAGGGAACGAGCGGAAGTCAGAAGGGGAGAAGGGGATTAGTAATAGCGAGGGGAGAAGGGGAGGGGAGGTAAGGATTGAGAGGAAGTTGTGACGGGGAGAGGAGCAAAGAGGGGGTGGGATCCGTTGGGAAGTGAGGCAGTAATGACAGGGGGAGGTTAAAATTGGGGAGTGAGTGGAGGAGAAGTGGAGTCCACTGGGGAGTGAGGGGAGTGGTGACGGAAAGAAGGTATGAGAAGGGGAGTGAGAGGGGGAGTAGTGGCGATGGGAGGGGAGGAGGGGGATGTGGTTATGAGGGAGGGGAAGGGTACGGGAAGGGGAGGGAAATAGGAGTGAGTGAGAGGGTGATCAGGCGGGGATTTGTCAATTATCATTACCGGACATTTTTAAATAGACCGCAGGGTTACCAGACGCCGCCAGCCAGGTCGTCACACCTGGTCAATAATTCACCTGCTACCGAATTTATAAACCCACCTGACTTTAAGCTGTGCACAAGACATTTTATTATACCTTAATCATCAATCATACGGCTACCAAGCACCTTTCAACCAAATGAAAGTAAATTCATATAGTTTCCAGAGACTAAGTTGTGTATAAAGACTGTATATTCCACTGTCTTCACTCATACAGTTGTCATACACTGTAACCTAGTATCAAACTACAGTGAATAAAAAAAAAATAAAATAAAGACCAAAGAAAGTGATGCCTGATAAAATTTCACTGTTCTGGAGAATTCATCGTAAAAACTGGTCAGCGAATTCCCCCAGTTCTACACCCGTGCGATTTTTTTCAGCGTAGGGAAGACTCTTGTGCTAAAGTTACGGCAATTAAGGCTTTACCACTCCTGTTCGGAGAATACACACACACACACTCCTAAGTATGAACAAAACGATTAATTAGGCTGCTGGTAAAAATTCACAACCGACATAACACTGACCACGACCGAGATTCACAAATAAACTTATGATAATTCCCTGGTGTAACTATGCTCCGTTGCTGCAGGGAGATTGAGAGATGTGGAAAGAAAAGAGAAAGACCAAACGCAGTATTATTATAAGTTAGATGACGTGGGCGTAGACAAAAACCCGAATTTTTTAATGATTTCTGAAACACCTGACGAAGATTCAACGTGTCTGGTTTCCTTATATCGTACCTGAGCACACTCTGTAATGTGGGATGCAGGCTAATTCAATGTAATAATCATAGGTATTTCCCCAGATTCCCGAGAGCTGATATCTACTGTACCCTCACTTCAGTTCCGTCTTCCGTTTATTTTTACTTCCGGTTCGATTCAGTTAATTACGAGAAGAGTAATCGCTAGCTTGGTTTCGTGGGCAGGAACAATTATAGCAACGCCTCATGTAATCTAAATAGGACTATTTGTTTGTCCGCTCCCTGACGCCCAGCAGTTCTACGCGCCACAAACCTTCGCATGCTACCACGTGTTAATTAGAAATATGTATTTTTCACGATGAGAATTTGCATCAAAGACATGTCAGTGAAAAACTTGGCAATATTGGATTAGCCTTTCCCAGCGCCGTGTTATGAGATGCGATGCTGACCTGAAACAGTATTTTTGTGTACTGAATTAAACGAGATTATATCACTGATGCGTTTTTGCCGGCTGTGTGTGTGTGTGTGTGTGTGTGTGTGTGTGTGTGTGTGTGTGTGTGTGTGTGTGTGTGTGTGTGTGTGTGTGTGTGTGTGTGTGTGTGTGTGTGTGATATACCCAATATTTTGCAACGCTGACCTTTTAAGACCTGAAATCCCTTTAACTTAGAGCAGATCACGTTTCCGTGGCATATAGGCTGGTCACATCACAGACTGTTAGGGCAGGTCAGTTACGAGTTTTTCTGGGTGTAAAAAGTCATAATTAAATAAAGCATGTACACATCTCTCAGCCTATACACTGATGCAAATTATTATTATTTTCAAAGGGATTTTGACATTTATTGTAAAAATGGAGCACAGCTACTTTTTTTTCCGCCCAGCCGCCCCCCCCCCTCAAAAAAGGGGGGGCGGGGGAGGTAAGGGCTCCCATCATCCACTCATTCGATTTAGTGTTGTTTTCAGGTGACTCTACACTGAGTGATACACCAAATGGCTTCTTGTAACCCAGAAAACTATATTCTACGCTGGGTGGTAACCATACAACCAAATGACGTCTGGCGACCTAGTGGGTTAAGGCGCTCTAACCGGATAAAGCCTGTAAGGGTTTCCATCTGAGGGGTGATTGGGTTTTACTACCCACATAATGCCACTCAGGGATAAGTGAGGCTGGTCACCCTTGCCTTAAATATCGTGACTGGGTAGACTAGGCCTGAGGCCTTACGCTCATGGGGCAAAAAAAAAAAAAAAAAAAAAGTTGGATGATGGCTCGATAGATGGAAAAAAAAAAAAAAAATCTATGAGGCAAGTCTTATCCACTTCTCCAAATTTACTTAGCTATCCCGTGTGTAAAAAGTTGTCATGATTACAGCAGTACAGTGCGCTTCGGGCAAGCAGGCTACCTCGGTTCATACATCATCATCCACGTCAGTCAGTTGGCGCCTTAAGTAGTTAATTCTTGAAAACCCTCTCATGGTCGCGTTTTCTCTGGTGCATCAGATAAGAAATATAAGGCATAAGGCAGAACTAAGCCCTGCCCTTCACTGCCATCGCTCCACTGAAAAGTTCCCCTTGCTCTGATAATAACTGTTTGAGTAGAAAAAAAGGTCATCGTACTGAAGGGGTTAACGGATACTATATCAAACCTCTTCACTGCGAGAGGTTTCTCCTGTCGTAAACAAATTTGTCTGGCGGAAGGAAAAGCAAAGCAGAATAGGAGGTCATTGCACTGAAAGGGTTAACCAAGAAATTTATACATAACTCGTTCACAGCTAATATTTACTTTCTCCACACTTCCTATAGGAGGTAGCCATCATATTATCGCGTTCACGTAGCCCTGTCCTCACCCAACAAGCTGCCCTTCCTCCATCTCACACCGCTCTCTTTCATGCGCCTCTCCACCTCGTCCGTATGCCTCAGGCTCGGTTTCCCTCTCCCCCTCTCTCCACCTCGCTCACCTACAGGGCCGGATTACCAGGTATAGGCATAATGGGCAACTGCCTACCAGGCCACGGTCTGTCACAGGCCATCCTGACTTTCAAAGACAAATAAATATACGCTTTGGGCGTCTAAATAAGGGCCATCGCCCATCAGGCCGTTAAAAAAGGCCATTATAGGTCATGCCCAAATTTCACTGGAAATAACGGAAAAAAGAGATCTATATGCTGCAGGCCAACCGTCTGCGTTGCCTACCAGGCCACAACAGGGTTAATCCGACCCTTCCCAGATACACTGTTTTGGTCATTGGTCAATCCCTCATTTTCATTCTCTATTCCCTACACATGGCTGTACACACAAACCACACAACAAAAACCCATCAGAATGTACATAATACGCTAACAAGAGGAAAAAAATCAATGGCAGCGCTACATGATCTCCTCTTTATAATGTTCCACCTACGTCACATAAAGGCTGTTAAATATTCTCTTTCTTAACTTCTAAAAACTATATTGCTCCACCTACCGTCCATTTTATGCTAGTTGTTGCCGAGATTCACGAACAAACACACAAGATCAAGGCAAATCTCTTCATCCTACAAACACTTGCATCTCCCTGTCGTAACTAGGATTTCTTTTTAGAGGAAGAACCAGAGGAATTGGAAGATTCTGCACCCTTCTCATTGTTCTTCCTGTAATTACAAACAATAGCTTACGGTAGTTTTCCTTTCGTAACTAAATTTGTCTGCAGAAAGAACAAAAAATGTGGAGAGATCCTATATTCCTTGTGTTTCCTACAAAATCAGATCACAGTTGTTCATCATCATCATCATCATCATCATCATCATCATCATCATCACCAACACTACCATCACCACTTTCATAATCTTTTTACCCTAAATTGGCGCCACCTAGTTGACGCCGTCGACCATAACTTGTCACTGATTTTCGTCCTTTTGCATCTCATTTTATGTAGCTCTGTGTCAGGTTAAGAAAAAAAAAAAAATGGCACGGCTTTACATTCTTTCCATAGCACTTTTCCTGATTAGCATCATATTTGTGTTAATCTGCTGCTATAACTATTCATGATAGAGATGGCAGTTTTAGGTCAAGTTAAAGTGAAATGACATATAGCCTACCTGACTACTTATGTGGAAACAAACGGATACGGTAAATATGGCCAAAATTTAAATTAAATAAATTAATACTACATGACCTGAATCTTCCATAATACAACGCTAAAACCTTCAGTAATTATATATCTCTCTGATGTTATGTGTGCAACCTTCATTTGCCTCTTCACTATTTACGTGCTCTCATACGTTGATTCAAATCGTCTTTTAATGCGATCCAAAGATGTTTTGAATCAGAGGGTTAGATATAGCCTTATTTAACTACTTCACAACTAGAGACCCCAAGTTGAATAAGACTGTCTTATTTAACCATTTCTTCCTTGGCCCATAACCTACATATCCACAAAATTTCATTGCAATCCATCGGTAACTTTTTGAGACATATTGTGGACAAACAAATAAACAGAGGAGAATCCATAACCTCCTCCAACTTCGTTGGCAAAGGTAACTACGTCATCGGAGCGAGGTGACTAAATAATAATAATAATAATAATAATAATAACAATAATCATACTTTATTCGCGAACAGGGGACGTACTTTTCCACATTCCTCTGGTTATGAAAACGAAACCGGCGCTCAAGGTAAGTAGCAACAAACCATTTCAGCGTCGGCTTTAATAGCCTAGATTGTTGACCAGAGGAAGCAGGCAGAGGTGTAAATAATGAGGGAAGGGAGAGAAAATTGTTGTTTAAAAAAGGGTGCACCACCAGCGACGGTGGGGAGGAGGAGGGTCACGGGGCTCTGCAGCGGCGCCATCATTATGCAGTGGCGAGGAAAGGAACTGTTTGTCTTACCGTCATAATCGAAGACTGAGCCAACAACAATGGCGGGAGATTTCGTGTGTCGCTGTCGTTATGTGTCTTGCTGCTGCTAATAAGGATAAGGCTAATTGTTGCGATGATAACACGTTTATGTGTGGGGGAGTTAAGTCTCATCTATCGTTGAAACTAAGTCCAATTAGAGTTTCATACATACACCAGAGCATTCTGCACTCCTCTTTCTCTCTCTCTCTCTCTCGTTATGCGTCATGCTACTGTTAATTGCAATGATGTTAATATGTATGTGTGTTTTAGGGTTAAAGACTGTTTCAAAGTTGATATGATTACGGCCTCATACCCACTTCGGCGCACTGAATCTCTCTCTCTCTCTCTCTCTCTCCCGTCTCGGCCCCACCACTCACCATTTTTCAGAATTTGTTTACCGACTCCTTGGATAATAGTTACTAGGTACACACACAAAAACACACAGCGCACGCACATAAGCACACACTGACACGCACACAGACATATTCACAAACACAGGGGAATGAGGAGCCAAGAGGAGGGATGGAAGGGTGAGGGATGGAGGGGGGAGAGAAACAGAAGGGAGAGGGATGGAGAAGGGAAGGATGGAGAGGAAAGGAAGGGAGAGATAGAGGAGGGAAGGATGAAGGAGAGATGGAGTAGGGGAATAAAGGGAGGAATGGAGAACGGGAGGAACGGAGGGAGAAAAGGGAGGGGGAGGGAGTGGAAGAGAGAGAAATACACCCCTTATCTCTCATTTGACTGGCCATAAATACACGTTACATACCAGTACAAGCCAAGTTGGGTACATTACTTGGTATGGGAAAAAGTCGTGACGGGGGGTGAGGGGAGGGGATGAGGGAAAGGGTTTGTGAGAGGAGGGGGTAGGGGAGGGGGAGAGATGAGGGGAGAGGGTGTGGTGGTAAAGGTGGGGATGTGGGTAAGGGAAGGGAGAGATGAGGGAAGAGAGGTTCCGATGGTGTGAGGGAAACATGAGAAGGAAAGAGATGAGGGGAGACAGGATACTGTGGTGTAAGAGGAGGAGGAGTGATGGGAAAGGGGGATGATGAAGGGAAGGAAAGGTGAGTGAGAGAGAGAGAGAGAGAGAGAGAGAGAGAGAGAGAGAGGTGATGAAAAGGTGATGGGAGGGGGGAGGAGAGGGGAAGGTGACGGGAGAGGGGGAAGGGGAGGAGAGAAACGGAGGGTAATGAGTGAGGGAAGAGGGAAGACGAGGGAAGAAACGGAAAGTGAAGGAAAATTATGAAGTTGAGAGGAGAAGGGAAGGGAAGGGAGAGAGGGGAAGGCTGAGGTGTGGAAAGAATAAGCAGCAGAAGGAAGGGGAAAAATTAAGACATCAAAAGAGGAAGTAAAAAACGAAATGAGAACGAAAAAAAAAAAAAACACCGCACGAAGCAGGATAAAGAAATCTGTAATAAAAGAAGAAAAGGGGGAGAAATGGAGAAACAGGGAGAAGGAAAAAGGGAGATGTAATATAATGTGAATGGAGTGAAAAGGTTAACGAAGGATAGCTGCTCTCAGACGTGTATAAACCACTCGTAGCCAGTCTAAATCCTCTGATGCCTACTGAAGTATAATACCAGAGCTGTTCCGCGCGTGAGAGGGCTTATATAAAAGTCAAAAATAACAGAAGACTAACGACTGAGGAAGTTGCAGGGGAAAACAAAAAAAAGGAGGAAAGGAAGTACACGAGGAGAGGAATGAGCAAACAGGGAAGGAGACAAATGAGAAAAAACAGAATAAATGCATCAAGTGAGAGAGAGAGAGAGAGAGAGAGAGAGAGAGAGAGAGAGAGAGAGAGAAGAGAAGGAAGAGAAACTGAGATGGATTTAGTGTACCCAAGAAGAAGGGGAAGGGGGATCCAAGGGGAAAAAGGAAAGTGGGATGAAGGAGAGTGGGAAGGAAAATGGAGATGGGAAAACAGTGAGTAATGGTGGGAGGGAGTATGGAAGGAAGGGCACAAGAGGGAGGGAGAATAAAGGAGGAAGGGAGAAAGTGGTTAAGGAAGGGAAAAAAGGAGCAAGAAGTGAAAGTGATGGAAACGGGAGAAAAAATGAAGGAAGGATAAGGAATGACAAGAGGAGAGGGTAAGCCTGAAAGAGAAGGTTAGGAGAGTGAAAGAAACGGGAAGGAGGGTGGAACTGGGGGTGGAGGAGGATGGAGAGACGGAGGAACTGGGGGTGGAAGATGGAGAGACGGAGGAGCTGGGGGTGGAGGAAGATGGAGAGACGAAGGATATGAGAAAGTAAGGAAGAAGAAAGTGAGGGAGAGTAAAAATGAGGAATAAGGGCGAGAAAAGGATAGAGGGAGAAGTGGAAGAACCAAAGGGAGGGAAACAAAGTAGGGTGGGGGGGTGGGGGATTGGAGCCAAAAGAAGGAAGAAAGGAAGGATGGATGGACGGAAGAAGATATTAAGGAAGGGAAAGATGTAGAAAGAGATGCCCAGAGGAATACGAAAAAGATAAATGAGAAGGGGAAGAACCAAAAGGATGGAGAGAGAGAGAGAGAGAGAGAGAGGGTCACTAGGAGATAGAGGATAGTCAGGGGAAACTCCTATGCGCCTGCTTCCAAAAACAACCGAAGATATGTCAGCCTATAGCAAGTTTATAGCTGGTTGTATACGAACTTATTACCTCGTTTGGAAGAAGACAACATGGGCAGTAAAAAATATAATAATAAGAAGAAGAAACTCCTACCAATCCATTATTCAGAGCTGGCAGACAGTGTGCGAAAGAGTGTGAGAGTTTGGGAGCAGGAGTTAGGGCTCTAGTTCGTCCATCCTAGTACTCTATGACTTTCAAATGAGATTTTCCTTCAAATGAGTAAAATCGTCTGGTGAAAGTCAAACTAAGAGTACGAGTAGAGCTGACTCTCCCAAGTGTATCAATGAAGATAGTATTAACTGTCTCATGCTCTTATGACAACCTCAACTGAATGAAATCGTCTGATGTTAGTCGAAATAATACATTAAAGTTGACCCGACGGTGAATGTTCGTGGAGACAGTACTAACAATCAAGCTCCTATCACTCAACCTCAAGTTTATAAAATCGTCTAGGATGCAGTAGAATGGGCCGAGAATCGTACCAGCACAGGTATTTATCAAAGATCTTTACCAATATACAGGATACATAGGTCTCAACTGCACTTTAATTGCTGTTATCAGAAATACCCATATATATATATATTTTTTCCTTTTAATATTCATTCAGGTTTGGCTGTAAAGTGCATGGCAGCTGTGCCAGTGAATACTAAAGCATAAACAAGTACTCTTACACACAGCTTAGCTTAAGAAATTCACTCTATGTGAAGTGTATGGTAGCTGTATGAATGAAGGCTAATGTATAAACAAGCACTCCTTATGTACAAGTTCAAGAAGTTTGTAAGTCCAGATGAACTCAGTTTGATGAGGTCAGGGCCGGGTCACCCCCACACTCCCCGGACCCCACTACCCACAGTTCACTTGAGGCCACATCAGAAAAAGTCCGTCAGACTGTCTGGCTATTGTCTGACGCTCATACCTAGGGATTATCCTGCATGCCCAAGACAAAAACGCCTCCAAGCTTCTCTATCGCCACTTACCACTACCGATTATTATTATTATTATTATTTTTAATAGTTTAACAGTTTAGAGGGTTTTAATAAGGTGACCAGATTTATTAGAGCTAAAAGCGGGACGCGCGCGTGCGTGCGTGCGTGCGTGCGTGTGTGTGTGTGTGTGTGTGTGTAGAGAGAGAGAGAGAGAGAGAGACAGACAGACAGATAGGTAGACAGATATAGATATAGAGAGATAAATATATAGATAGATTGACAGATAGACAGATACATATTTACTAATGTGACAGCGACCGCTGCTGACCTACACCTCAAGCTGAGGCTGCTAATCAAACACTAACGTCTCCTACGAACTCAGAACATACACTAAGGTACAGTGAATGGGTCGACCAAAGTTACCAGCTAGTGAGCATTACAGATTTTATATTAATAATTCGGTATTTCATTTCGTTAGGATTATACATAATTTTTCTAATTCATCCTAATTTCATAAAAGAAGGTCATGTAATAGTACGATTCTAAAAGCGGGACAATTAAGATAATTTGCTCAAAAAGCGGGACATTCTAGTCAATTAAAAAAGCGGGACGGACGTCCAAAAAGGGGGACTGTCCCGCCTAAAAGCAGGACTCTGGTCACCTAATTTTAATATGAACATAGAGAAGTACAAAAGTACTAGACTGATGAGGAACCACGAGGGCCGCAATATGGGACGTCGCTAAGGTCACTGGGAGTAAAGCACCTTGTCCAAAAAATCCTGATTGAATGGGTCGATCCAAGAGATATACCCGCATCTAAAAACAAAATCATTAGAACAAATTATATCACACTGTTTCTTATTCGCAATAAAAAGGTCTTTAATAAAGAGCTCTGGCATAACGGATTAACTGAAATGATCACCATCATGACCAACAATCATCACTAGTCACTATCCACCGCTATCACCACCATCATTATTTTTATCTTAAATCACTATTATCATTACTAACATCTTTGACATAGCAAAATATTACATGTACCACAACAACCCCCACTTTCTACAAACTTTTGGAAAACGGGAAATGGTCTTCATGACATGATATAGGAAACACCTATCACTGGATGGCACTCGAGACTTGACTTCTAGACAACGTGTTCATCACTCACCAGACATTCTGGTATTTTCCTTACCTTCTCTACAACTAATCTTTTCACATCTTTCCTAAAAGTCGATTATCTTTGATACAAAGGCACATCCACAACCCTCTTCCAGCCCACTGGTACACTGTACTCATTTACGTCTTCTGGCATACTTCACGCAAATATTTCATTCTTTTCTATTCACTACTATATATATATATATATATATATATATATATATATATATATATATATATATATGTGTGTGTGTGTGTGTGTGTGTGTGTGTGTGTGTGTGTGTGTGTGTGAGTGTTACATTCCCATTTTTTAACATCACAATCAAAACCATTTGCATTTTTTAAAAATTTCCTTTATAGATGCACTTCACAAACAATTAGATAACATTTACTGGGTCAACTAAAAACAGTGCCAAACCCATCATGCCTTCCCCGTGCGCACTTCATCCACCTATTTCGATCCCTTGTCAGTTCCTCAGCTTCCACAGTTTCCGGACCTCGCTTTCTCGCGTTCATTCACCATATTAACCCACATTCTTGACCTGACCTGCCATATTTCCCACCTTCAAACTCCATCCCATTTTTCACAACTAAAACAGTTATTTTGACCTCTCGTGACTCCATATATACATCTGTGTCTATAGCCAGACGCCATAATCCCGTAAGGGGTGGCCGTTTGATTCTAAGTTAGTTGTTGTAGGGGGAAGGGCACTAACCCTCCTCCAACCCACTTGCTGACACGTAGGGAACAGGTCTGGGTTGGTTACGTATATCGTTACCACCCAGCACTGTAATGGTTTCCTGGCTTAAGGAAATCCATTAGGCTTGTCACTCAATGTTAAGCCACCTGACAGGGAAAGAAGGGTAATAAAAAGTGACAGCAAAGGTAGGAGAAATAGGAAGAC
This sequence comes from Coenobita brevimanus, assembly GCF_032717465.1. Taxonomy (NCBI): domain Eukaryota; kingdom Metazoa; phylum Arthropoda; class Malacostraca; order Decapoda; family Coenobitidae; genus Coenobita; species Coenobita brevimanus. The sequence continues at coordinate 3,815,175 of NC_137017.1, read as the reverse complement.
AGGAGGGCAAAGAAAAAGAGTGATAACGGTGAAGGAAGAAGTAGGCAGCTCTAAATCAGTTGACTGGATGATTGTCGCCACCACCTACCACCGATATTCTGAAGAATCATGGGGATATTACACACCCTTGTCTCACACCAACACTGTTTGTTACTGAATTGCTCATTTAAACATTCTTTTCTACAGATGCTTCATTACTGTACGGTGATGAAGCTCTTTACAGCATATAACAGTTTTCCATCCAAACCAAGCATAACTAAAATTTATAAATTTTTTCCTATCCATACTCTCATACACATATTACTCAGATATCTAAACATGATACAGTCCATCTCACACACTTTTTCCACAATTTCTCTTATGGCAAATATTTAATCTACACATCCCCTACAACTCCGAAATCCACCCTGTCCATTACTGACCATACAAACTGATATATTCCTTACCTTCTCTACCAGTGTATTGCTTGGAGTTTGGAAGGATACTGTACTATGGTTTTGGTGCCATGCCACTGGATTCACCATATTCACTGCAGCAAATCAGTGCTTGTACCCATAACATCTGTCACTGGATCACCTTTGCTTGTGCAGTTTTGCACACAACAGGCCTATGGTAAAGACAGCCTATCAGCTTTTACGGTTCTATATCTGCTCATTCGCCCTCAGACCCTCCATGCATCACAGCTTGTGGATGGTGCATTGATATGCTACTTTCAAATACATTAGGATTATGGTTGTTGTTGTTGTGGCCCCAGGCTCATGTGGACATGACTGCAATAGACTAAAGGCTGGAGTTGCCTTTCTCCTGCAGTCTGCCACACTCAAGGTAAAGATAGACTGTTGATTTCAAGTTTTAGGTTCATCCTCTACTCACCACCCCAATATATGACTGTGTAAGCTGAATCTCAGTAGCCAAGCCACTTTTGGTTAATTCTCATAACTACATGCTGGTGAGAGACACCTTCTTGTGGTGGCACTGATGCACCCACATGGAGTATCTGCCCAGATGCACAAACGTCCCTCAGCTTACCCTACCTCCCAAAAGGAGGCTGGTGAACTGCTGCATTAGTTTTCTGTTGTCCACTGCATTCATGTCCAGATGAGCCCGAGTTGCAAGTTCTACTACTGATAGATATAAGACATGCCTATGACAAAATTTCTAGGTGCACCCTTAACTCCCAACACCTTCCTCCCCCCCACCATGTACCACTTTTTTTTTTTTTTTCAATGCAATGAAGGAGGAACCAAAGGCCAGAAGCACTGAAGATTGTTCCCTCCAAGGAAAAACAAGAACAAGATAACAGAGCCAAATTCAGATCCGTTCATTTCGAGATGCATGGGCACACTGCATTTGAAAGACTCGGGTCATAGGTGGTAGGAAATACAGATGTTGGCATCATCCAGCCTTCTTGAGTTATGAGAAGAGGCTGGATAACTCCGTCGCTGATGCATGTCCAGGATGCAACACAGCACCCCATACCATTAAGCACATTATCGAAGACTACATCGCACACAATCACCTGCACCAACAACACAACATACACTCCTTGAGAGCTCTGTGGAAAAGTCCGATCTCGGCCAAGGCCTTCCTTAGGGGATCGTGGCTGTTCGGCCAGACTGCCCAGGAAGCAACTACTACTACTACTACAGACAAAGGAAGACAGTTCCAGAGTTGACCTATTGCAAATGTGATGGACTGGGAGTAACGGTTAGGTTTTGCATGCTGTATGTACCTAAGTAGCCAGACTATTTATTGTGTAACCTTATAATATGCCAATGGTAAAAGGGTAACTGATGAGCATATCTCAAAAATGATGCAATGGAGAAGAAAATGACCGAAAGACAACCCCAGATTCCTAGGATGACACTCCTTCATACATTAAAACCTTTGTATCTCGACAATCTAAACCCTTCCCCCTAACCCCCGTACTCCCCCTGCACCAAAGTTTGTGATTTATTTAATCAATAACTGGGACACTTTTAGTTCTGCAACACAACACATAATAGTCCTATAGTAAAGGTATGGTCTGTTCACATTCAAGGTTCTAAATCCCTCCTATTAATCCATCAGCTTGAGGACGTTGTATCTCAGCAATGAGGCCCCCTTTGGGAGTGCATCGTTACACACTCAAAAGGCCAATAATAAAGTAGTCTTGTTTTCAAGGATCTATGTCCCCTGTCTTCCCACTCTGCACCCCACTTAAATTACAACAAATGGATGTCATGTATCTGTAACCATGTCATCTATGGTTTTCCTACTTAACACACATAATAAGCTCATGGTAAAGACCTTGGTAAAGCTCATGCCACCTGAATTTTAATGTTCTAAGTCCCTTTGTGGCATCCCCACTCCACACATGCCATCTTGCAGAACCTGCATCTTCGTTACCAGGCCACCGTTTTGCAGTAGTCTGGGTGATGGAGATGAATGCTATCATGTGATGGTACCACTGGGTGACTCTGCTGCCTAGTTATACAAATGTTCCTCAGCTTTGTTTCTATATACTGAAAGGAGGATGGATGACTGCAGAAGGCAAAATATTCTTACAAGTCCACTGGGTTCATATTTTGAATGAGTCCGAGGCAACAACAAAAGCAACAAGAACGTAGCAGGCTTGTCGATTTTCAAGGTCCAGTGTGGTAAGCTATCCAAGGAAATGACCACCAGGGGACACATTGGTGTCTGGTAATCAGCAAATGGATTAAGTCATTATTCCGTATAACTGTAAAGTATTTGGTTGTCATTACTTTTGTACATTGGCATAGTCACAACCTCCTTCCATTCCACTGGTACTATTTCACTCACTCAAACTATTTTGCATATCTCTAATAAATTTATTAACTCAGTCTCTCTGCCAGCCCACCCACCTCAACACCCATCTGCCTACTGCCTCAACCCCTTTCATCTGATTATGTCAAATATTAGTTTATGTTTGGTTACCTCCAGACGAGTTTATTCAGCTTAATGAAGACTTCTTGTAGTGAAAAGGTTGAAGGTTACATCTAACTCCAGTTCAACAAGTCTTGTTGAAGCTCAACAAAAGCATCTGAAGGTAGCAAGAATGAAATGAAAAATGTCACTAACGGCATTAAAGGCTGCAACATCAGAAACTTCTCTTGGTACCTCACCTCTCATCGCTTCCAGTTGTGACTCCTGTTCCTATAATACTGTCCACATCATTCTCCTACAGGTCAAAGTTGGCATCAACACTCTGTAATACAGGCCCATAACATCATCAGCTAGATGGAACTGGGGAAAGTGCTTAAAACAGGAAAACTACTGTGTGAGGGATGACACCATATGAAGATAATTTTTAAGGAGGATGGACAATACCTGATGAAAAAAATTACTTATGATGAGTGGCATGAAAATATAGCAGCACAAATAGCTCAGAGATAATCGGAAGCCGATAAAAATAAAAGTTTGTTCATTGGTTTAATTTTGAAAGACTTTCTAAGTTTATTGTGTGTCAGTTTGTTCACCAGAAGGTGACTCTTCATGTTACATGATCTCTGGCAACATCTAGGTTCAATTTCTTAATCCTGAGGTAATTTTGTACAGCAAGAACTAATCCCAAGTTTTCATAGTTCTAACTCTTGGTGCATCACCTTCCATATTCTCTCTCAAGGAGCTTTTCACTCACTCCTCATCCTCCATTCTCTCCACATGTCCAAATCAATTCAGTCTTCCCCTACATATTATACTGTATTACCAATGCCTTCATTGGGTAAGCGGCTAAGTGTCCGACTCGGGGAAGGTGGACACACTTGCCCTGCAGTCCCCTTCTACTGCTCAGTTTCACTACCATAAAGCATTACACTTGACATATTGAGCATACAATTCCCTTAGTATAAAGGAAGAACTCTTCCAGGGTATCTCCTAGCTTCCTAAAGCATAAGTGGAAGCAGTGTTTGAGATTATGATAATGAAATATTGCAGTATGACCGACATAATATTCAATCAGCACTCATGATTAACTAGGAAGCAGTGTAGTTACGTAAAAAATTATGCAGAGGGATTTGAAACAACATGGCAATTTAATGTGGATCAGCGAGACTGCTATGCCTTATATGCAACAGTTTGAACTTTCTAGATGTGACTGAAGGCTTTTCTGTTTGGCCTTTAGCCTTTATCATTTTTTTCTGTGCCTGCCTTCTTCTCTTTCTATTTCTCCCACCTTTCCTGTCACTTCTTATTGCTTTTCTTTCCTTTACAGGTGGCTTTACATTGAGTGACAAGCCAAATGGATTCCTGTAAGCCAAGAAACCATTTACAATACTGGGTGGTAACCATATAAACAAACCATATGTGCTCCCTACATGTCAACAAGCGGGTTGGCGGAGGGTTAGTGCCCCTCCCCGTAAAACAAATAACTCTAAGTTAAATGGCCACCCCTTACGGGATTATGGCATCTGGCAATAGACAGATAGATAGACAGTCCCCTACTTTCATTACCTTAACTACCAAGCAGTAGTCCAGCCTCAGGCTCCTATGCTCCATAGCTAATAATATGGAAGTGGCTGTTACCAATGAAACACTTCACAATGCTACAGTGCACAATGCTTTTTCTGCAAGAAGGCAAATAAATACGACACAGACAATGAGATTGCAATAAGGCAATAATTAAGTGTACCATGAAGCTTTACTTGTGCAGCAGAATGATTAACGTACTGGCAATCTGGAATTTGTCTCCGCAACTGATGTTTGCAGTTCTTGGGCTCTGCCACTGAAGCAATTAATAAACAGGTAAAGATAAGCAATCTGCTCTTATGATGGCAAACTTTTATAAATATATGACTGCAAGCCCTTTCTAATATTTTAACAATGATTTTATGACATGATTATCATTCTATGCCAATATGAAGATGATAAAGCCAAACAACGACAAGGGACTGAAATGGGTAGATGAAGTACCATATTTAATGGCACAGCTACAAGGTGATTTGGATGTACCAGATAACCCCCAAATTTCCTCAAAAGGAAGTAATTCCCCAGGCTAGATCTTGATAGATCATACAGCCCTGCTTGGTGATGGGAGAGCGCTACCTCTCGCAGCAGAGCAGCTCCTCGGGCGGGGTGCGAACTATCGACCTTGCGATCTCCAGTCAAGCGCTCTACCATTGAGCCACCCTGCCCCAAAATTTCCTCAAAAACTGTTTTCTGAATATATTCATCATGTAATATGGTTACTTGGGTTAAAACTCCCCCCCCCCCAAATAAAAGGTAGTCTATCTATATCTATCTATCTATAGCCCGACGCCCTAATCCCGCAAAGTGTGGCCGCAGACAAAACGCCTCCAAGTCACTCTGTCACCCACCATTTGACTCCCCTTCCCCCAACTCACCCCCCCCTCCCTCATATACCTCTCAACTCCATCCCTCCACCTCATCCTCGGTCTACCCCTCCCTCTCCCTCCCTCCATATCACCTACATACTCCCTCTTAGTCAGTCTTTCATTCTCCATTCTCTCCACATGTCCAAACCACCTCAGTGTATTTCTCCTAATCTTTTCAACCACATCCACATCTACCCCACAACGTTCCTTCACTTCTTCATTCGTCAACCTGTCCCTCCACGTCACTCCACATGCTCCTCTCAAGTAACTCATTTCCACTGCTCTCACTCTTGACTTGTTCCCCTCTTGCAATGTCCACGCCTCGCTTCCATACGTCAGGGTAGGGATCACAATACCATCATGCAGTGACTTCTTAACTTCCATACTCACCTCCCTATTTCTCATCACTGCTTTCAGTGTACCGACAACCTTTCTTCCCTGCTGTACCCTTTCACGTACTTCATCCCCCAAAGTTCCATCCTTACTCATCACACTACCCAAGTACTTGAATGCACTCACATTCTCCATATCCTCACCATCCAACCTCACTGCACACTCTGTGACTTCATTCCTCTCAAACACCATAACTTTACTTTTGTTTACATTAACTTTCAGCTTCCTCCTCCTACACACTGTCCCAAATTCATTCACCAAACCTTGCAACTCCCATTCATCTTCACTCAACAATACTGTATAAACAGCAACACCGGAAGCTTCCAAATCTCACCCTCATTCATTAGGGCCACCCCCACATCCACTGCCCTACCTTGTACTTCCTTTACAACCCCATCCATATATATATTAAACAGCCATGGAGACATTACACACCCCTGTTTCAGTCCCACATTGAGATCAAAGAACTAACTCAGCTCACCATCCACTCGCACCGTAGCCCTAGCTCCCTCGTACATACTCTTCACAGCACTCAACAATTTCCCCTCCACTCCATATATTCTTAATACCTTCCACATACCTTGCCTATCTATTCTGTCATAAGCTTTCTCCAAGTCCATGAAGGCAGCATACACTTTCCTTCCCTTCTCTAGATACTTCTCCACTAAACATCTTAGAACAAATATCTGATCTACACACCCTTTTCCCTTCCTAAAGCCCCCTTGTTCTTCTCCGACTAGCTCCTCTGTCATATGCCTAACCCTATCAATGAGTATTCTACCAAATATTTTACCAGTCACACTAAGAAGGCAAATACCCCTATGGTTACCACATACTTCTCTCTCCCCTTTTCCTTTGTACAGAGGAACAATTATACCTGATTTCCAGTCCTCTGGAACCCTTCCCTCTTCCCAAGCCAATCTACACAACTTCCATATCCACTCCATAACAATCTCACCCCCATACCTAAGCATTTCACCACACACTCCATCAATTCCTGGGGCCTTTCCCAGCTTAATCTTCTTCATCGCTTCCACTACTTCCGACCTACTGATCTCTTCCTCCCTCCTCTCATCTCTTCTTCTCCCAGCCATTCCCCAACCACTTATACTCACACTGCTCTCACTCTCTACATTCAACAAATCCTCAAAGTGCTCCTTCCATCTCCTCAATTCCTCTCTCTTCTCCACCAACAATCTATTATTCCTATCTTTCACTCCCCTACTATTTCCCCTTTCACACTGCCTTACTTTCTTTACCTCCTTCCAAAACAATTTCTTACTCTCCCTCCATTTCACACTCAGATTCCTCCCACACTCTTCATCCACTTTCTTCTTACTCTCCTTCACCAGTCTCTTAACCTCCCTTCTCCTGCTCACATATACCTCTCTCTTCTCTCTCTCATCTTCTCCCCTACCTCTACTCGCCAACCATTCACCATATGCCTTCTTCTTTTGTTCCACAGCTCGTTTCACCTCATCATTCCACCAAAAAGAAAAAAAGGTAGTCTGTACCATAAACTGATGATCTTTTGTTTAAAAACAAAGAAAAAAAGCATCTTATTCCTCTTAGTTAAAAAAAAAAGGGTTACCCCCAAATAAAAAAAATGGATTACCATATATTTACCGTTATCACACGCAAGTTTTATCACTTTCATAATCTTTATGTAGATTTTTTAATAACTTTATAGACTTGCACAGAAGATTTTAGAACTGTTTAGAACTTTCTAGAACAGTTTGTAATGTTCTAGTATATCTTACAATCTTTCATCTAGTGGTAGTGGGACTGAATCTTATGACAGCGAATATAAGGATGAAGATGAGACTAATTATCCACTAACCAGAAAACACAACAGAAGAAAAGTTCCAACTAACTTGGTGACATCCGCTGGATTATCGACAAATAAAGCTGCTAAAATATGCAAACAATTGTCACACGATGGTATTGACATTCCAGCTCCAAGTCAAGCAGCAATTTTCCAGTCAATATACAAAGAGGCTGCTACACTGAAGGAGGAAATGATTGAAAAGTTACAGCTGGAAACATGGTCTTTACATTTCAATGGAAATCGGACTGATGAAAATGAGTACCAGTACTACTAAAAAATGAAAGAACCAAAATAAAATTGGATGTACTGCTTTTGGAAAATGGCAAGGCTGAAACTATTGCTGAAGGAATTGCAAAAGCTATTGATGAATACAACTTATGGCATGCAATAAAAATGATCATTCCTGATACAACTAGCATTACCACCGGGAAAAAGAGTGTTGTTGTTATCAGATTACAACAAATGTTCTCGGATACTTTCAACAAACCACAATTTATTGGTTGTCAGCATCACATTCTGGACAGGATTCTCCATTTGGTGCTGGACGAAGAACTTGGCACTAACACCAGTTCTCCAAACATCAAATATCCATTTGTCTCAACTAATGAAGAATTATGAAAAACTAAAAATCACAAAATGGAAGAGAAGAGATCCTTGATAAGTCAAGATGGAGAGATGACATGAAGTTTTTGTACCAATTATCAGTAATGAGAGGTGGAATTCAAGAACAATTCTCGCTATCCTTGCATTCATTCTTATACCTACAACAAGGAAGACTTTGGAGAAGATAAGCAGATTCATTTCGTACGAATGGGCAGAGAACTGGTTTACTAATCAGATGTACAATGAAAATGACTTCAAGAACTTGTCAGAAATATTGAAACCTTACAAAAGAGCACTAAACTCAATGCAGAATCACTGGAAGCAGGAGCCATCCTTACTCAAGATACCAAGAAGTAATCAGTGTGCAGAACGTGCAATCAAAGTGATGCACAAACTTTAAGCTACCTGCAGAAACAAAGCCAAACTGCAACTTAGATTTATTCTACGTAATAAACAGTGATTTTAAGTATTAATGCATTAGTATAAGCTCTCTCTCTCTTTTTTTTTTTTTTAATTATTATACATGTAAATATACACTTGCAAAAATCGAATTTTTAATTTTGGGGTGACATTTTTTAAAATCGAGAGGAACAAGGGCTTTTTTCTTTGTTTTTAAGCAAAAGTTAATCGACTTGAGGTACAGGAACATAATGCTGTAAAAAAGTTATAACCTTAATGGTTACACTATATTTCAAACACAGATCACTGATATCATACAACCACTGAGTTTTGCTGGCACACAGTACAGTATGACTAAGCTCCTTAAGAGTTTATATTTAATTTGTAATATTTAGTTCAGTGGTAGGTGGGGGCACTCACCATCCACTCACTCAATAAAGTGCTGCTCTTGGGTGTCTGCCCTTTCCTCTATTCCTTCCTCCTCCTCCTGTCTTTGTTTCCTTCACTCTTTCCTCTTCCTTCCACCTATGGATGACTCTGCACTGAGTGACAAGTCAAATGGTTTCCTGTACACTAGGAAACCATTTACTATGCTGGGTGGTAACCATATAACCAAATTATGGCATCTGGTGGCTGTGTGTGTAATCAAGGCACTCTAATCAGATTGAGCCTGGGCAGGTTTACATCCAAGGGGTGGTTGGGGTTTATTACTCACATAATGACACTCAGGGATGTGTGAGGCTGGTCACTCTCATCGTAAACATCAGGACCAACTTACCTAGCCCCGGGCTCCTACGCTTCTCATGAAAGCAACACAGGATTAGATGATGATGATGATGATAGTGCTACCTACTTGTATTCAATCATATTACCTTAAAGAAACTTGACAAACCCAAGGGGAAAAACAAATGTTGCATAAGACAACTGGACAGTTGAAAACATAACACATCCCAGGAATAATATGAGTAATAACGACTATTGCATGCAGATGATGCTGTTATTTGCTGATACTGAACAACAACTCTGCAGACTGGCATAGTTTCGCTGAAGTTTGTGAGCATCACACTTTGAAAGTAAATGTAGTTAGGGGTAAAGTGATAGCTGTTGAGAGAGAAACTGATTGTCAGAGTGATGTTCTGGTGAATGAAAAGATTTTGAAACTGGCAAGAGCAGGGCAGTGAAATGACAAGGGGACAGGGCAACATGGAGGAGACTTGTCTGTGGCCACCTCTTACAGAATTAAGGTGTCTGGCAATAAATAGAGAGTTTAAGTACCTCAGTGCAGTGACAGAATATAAAGGAAATTGTGCAAAAGTGGAAAGTAGGGCGGCACACAAAAGGAAAGTGGTTGGTGCTATGAAGGCCATGAAAAGAAGCAGAGGCCTGAGTGGGGTGGCTGTGAGAGGCTTGCATAAAGGAGTTTTAGAGCCTACTCTAACATATGGGTTAAGATGGTGTGGCATGAAAATGAAAAATCAAGAGTAACATCAGTGGAGATGGGGATCTTAGGACTGTATGTGGAATGCAGAGAGTGGATAGGATAACAAAGAATGTGATTCCTGAATGATGCAGAGCTGGGAAGTCTACAGACAATAGGGGTGATGGTAGCATATTTAGATGGTATGGCCAACTGGGGAGGCTGGATATACATACGGTGGTAAAAAGGGTATACTCTGTGTGTGCGTGCATGCATGTGTGTGTGTGTTTGAAGTTGGAAGGAGGCATGGCTGGCAAAGAAGGTGGACAGGTATGGTAAATGACTGTGAGAAAGATGTATGGAAACTGATAAGGTTGGGGCACTGTCAAGATGGCTGGATGAATTTTTGCAGAGGAGTGAATAATCATGGTTTGCCACCTCTTTTTAACTTAACAGTCATCAGACTGACTATTAGAAAGTGAATGTGAAGCTGCGTGTAAAATAAGTATGGACCTATCACATGGAGCTAGGATTCTGGGGTCTTGAATGGCGAGTGAATAGGAGTATGGCCAATTAACTGGGCAAACTTGGGTTAGTGTCTCTTCTATCAGTTTTCTTCTGACTCTCTGGACCCTACCTCTGGATGATGATGATGATGATGATGATGATGATGATGATGATGACGATGATGACTGCAGTATGCCTACCACACATGAACCTCAGTAGAAAATGTTTGTGAAAGGAGTTTGGTTACACCATGGCAGGGGAAGATAATGATTTCTACTTTACGACCATGGTGACAACATACATTTCAGTATCTGAAGTAAATATTTAAATGGAAATTTAAGCTTCATGGGTCACACTGTTTACCATTATACACATATACGATATGTTTGGAGATGTATATGACAAGGGTTTGGCACCCACTTTTAACTTGGTACTGGATGGTATGACTATTCAACTGGTGTCTGTGAACCCTATACCAAAATATACAAATTATTATAAGCTGATGGCTATGGTCACGCAGTGGAGCCTCAAATCTTAGGGCTTAACTATGTGTAAATGACTGTAGCCAATTTCACTCGACATACGGCTGATAGTTCTACTTTCTCTTCCTTTGTTACATCCCATCAATTTTATGTGAGAACAAGCATTGGGATGGTTATTAAGATCATATATGCTCACTATGAATGTAATGAAACCTAATGCAGCTTTTTTTTTTTCGTTAAGGTACCAGCAGACTGCAAGCAGTTTCTTTGAAACCAATAGTATTTTCCAAATCATAAATACAGAACAATGGGATTGGCAATTAATGAAACTTTATTAACTTTACAATATTCACAATACAGGAAGTCCTTGTTTTGTGTCAAGGATGTGTTCCAAAATATTATTATAATTGGTACAGTACTGGAGAACTTGGCAAATATGATTTTTAGGTACCCACAAAACTTTGATTTGCAATCTTTCTACATTTTACTGAGGATTTAACACTTTTAGCCTCAGAACACAATACTGCATTTCAATCTTGCTCCCTCCAGAACAATCTATTCTGCCTTGGACAGACTTTTTTAACTCTATGGGTTGAACATAGCCTGCAGTAACCCATTCAATGCTTGTGGTCTTTCCCAAGTTGAAATAATCTGGTGAGGGTAAGAATAAAATTTTAAAATGCCACTAGACTGGAAAAAAAAAAAAAAGGAAAAAGAAAAGTGACATATAGCAAACAAGGACTTTCTGTACCACTTAAATCAACATAATGTTAGTGTTCTTGTTTGTCCTGCTCCACCTCCTTAGTTGTGTGTTGTGTATGTTCGGTGGTGTCATGGTGGTGCGGGTCCTGGTGCTGGCTGGTATTCCCAGACGCATGTAAAGTACCAGCCAGTGTGCGATACATGGTAACAGCTGATCCAACCACTCCAGAAACGTCAGCCACATTGGCAGGAAGCACAAGTGTGTTGCTAGTGTGGGCCAGCTTCTGAAATGCCCCGATGTAGGCCTGAGCTGCTGCCAGTGATGCTGCATTCAGGCCTGTGAGGAGGATTATTTTATTTTAATAAATACAGGTGATGAACAATGAGAGTGGTGTGGGATGGAAGCTACGCCAAATGATGGCATTGTTCATGGCCTCCCTCTATGGCAGTAAAGCATCTAAGTACTAAGAGGCAGACAGACAGACAGACAAAAGCACCTAAACAATGTGCAATAAATGACATTCAATGTAGTTACTGTAAAGAGGACATAACAGCAAACAGGCAAACTCCTGCAAAATAAGGTAAAACCTCTACAATTCGGCATCCTTCAAGTCAGAAACTTCTACAACTCGGGAAGGCTCCAAAATATTCATTTCAAAAATCAAAATTCAAAAATTCCCAAAAATGCACACGTGAGAGGAAGAGAGTCGGCAAAAATCCCCGCAACTCGATAAGATGCCGAGTTGTACCCATATTCAGCAAGAGTAACCCGGTATCGTGTGTGCATGGGGATGTAAACAAAGCCTGTTGTGCACCACATGTGGGCCAGTTTGCCTTCGTCTGCCGCCCGTGTTGCATTCTCTCCTCACTCGCTCTGTTTGTAACTAAGTGTTATGCACTCTTAAGTGGATTGTACCTGCAGAAGCTAACCATGGCATTTCCCAGTGCTACCCCAGTGTTTAGTGAGTAAGTTCTGTACAGTAATGTTTAGGTGTTTAGTCTTTAATTCTCCAGTATAGTACAAGTCATAAATACATTACAGTATGGCCTTTATAGTGTTAATTGTGCTTTACATAGTGTACAGTGTCAAGTACAGTACAGTAAAGAAGTGCCCAATAGTGATCTTGAGCCCCCCTAACACCTCCAAAAACTACCAAAAGTCCTCCTCCATGCCTGCAATACACCCTACAACTGCGTGGAATCATGGTAAGGCAGCTTTTACTGTTTACTGTAAAAAAATTTATTTTTTTCTCATTTTTTTCCATTTTTTCCTTTTGAGTGTGTGTGTGTGTGTGCTGGGGGGGAACTTAAAGTTCATCCCTACAACTCGGCAAATAGGCTAACTCGGCAAGGCTTGCACATGTATTATGCCGAATTGTAGAGGTTTTACTGTAAGTCTGATCTTGTGAATTAGTTCAGGTGTCTACTACCATAAACACATAGGGAGAAACAAATGGTACTTCATTATACATTGCTTCCATCTGGCAATAAAACAGACCTTCAGCATAATATAGCCCTTCACAATGAGGGAGTTTCTCCATAGATGAATAAAATTGTCATGGTAGTTGCATAAATAAAATATGAGATATTGCCAAGCTGAAAGGGATACTGATGATTGTTTCTGACCCTTTTATTTCAAAAGACCTCCTTCAAGCCGAATAATAATACATAATATCTGGGGGGAAAAAAAAAAAAAAATTACTTGCACTGAAAGGAATACAGCACAGTGGTCTAGTAATGGAGAAATTTCCTTTTAAGAAATTTCAAAATAATGGAAAATTTGGAACAAGAAGTGCCACCACTTCACTGTTGTTCCCATTACCCATAACACTCATTTGAGAAGTAAGAGTCTGAGGTGAAGCTCATATTCCATCCATCTATCCATCAACCACTTTTGGGCTGACCCATCATGAATGTTGAAACAACCAGTCCACTATATTTAACTTTTTTTTTTTTTTCTTTTCCCTTCTGATAATTTTGTTCAATTACGAAATAAATTTTTAATGGAGGGGTTAGATTTAGTCTTATGAAAACCTATTCAATAAAAACGGCCTTCCCTAAGTTAAATAAAACTGTCTGGTAGTGAAAAGATCATGTAATGCCTTCAGTTTCCCTTTACAATTACAGCACTATACATATTTTCATAATGTGGGTGTGTGGAAAGTGCATCTATGAAGATAATAATACTGAAAACATGTGCTGATGATTAGGTCTATAAGGTGGTGGCAAGAATCGGGCTTGAATGATACGTGAATGACTGTAAACAGTATCCACTTCACATGGCATGCTGGTGATAATCCTTCCACTTCTGTAGCTACTCTCTCTTTCCTTCTTGTTGGATCCTTAAAAAAAGCTAGAGGGGCCCTCCCCAAGGGGAGAATCACACCAGCCGCATGCCGATACATGTCTTGCATGGCTCAGAATGACGACCTTTACCTACTTCCGCCAATTTCAAACTCGTAGGAGATTTTTATCCCTATTACACACCTGTAAAATTTTATGGTGATATCTTGAGTGGTTGCAAAGTTATTGTGGTAACAGACACACAGACCTTGACCTACTTTCACCAATTTTGAACTCGTAGGAGAATTTCATCCCTACTACACACCTGTAAAATTCTGTAATGATATCTTGAGTGGTTGTTATCATGCTGAAAGACACACAGACAGACAAACTGAAAACAATACTCATAAGAGATTTTCATTCCTACTACACACCTGCAAAATTTTGTGATGATATCTTGAGCGGTTGTGAAGTTATCGAGGTAACACACACTTTGACCTATTTTCACCAATTGCCAACTCATGATCAATTTTTTTCCCTACTAAACACCTGTAAAATTTTGTGATGGTATCCTGAGCGGTTCTGAAATTATCGTGCTAACAGACACACACACAGACTACCAAACTGAAAAAAATACCAGCTTTGCTATCACAGCTGGCAAACACAAACACACACACACACACACACACACACACACACACACACACACACCTTGTTCATGTGCAAGAGCTTCTGAGAGTACAGCCAGTCCTTCAGCTTGACCTCTGGCATTGTTGATTTGCTCCATCTTGACAGCCTCTGAGGCCAGGATGCGAGCTTTTTTCTTACCTTCAGCTATATTGATCTGTAAAGGAATAAGCTTAAATAGCAGGAATAATCTTTAAAAATCTTTAAAAGTGTGTGTGTGTGTGTGTGTGTGTGTGTGTGTGTGTGTGTGTGTGTGTGTGTGTGTGTGCGCGCGTGTGTGTGTGCATGCGTGTGCAGATCTTAATGATGATAATAACATCGACAGCAATAGCAGTAGGACCTGGAGTACAGTACAGTAGGACCTAGAGCTGTGGCATCTTTGTCGTGGGTCTACCCCCCAGAGGGTGTCGAAGAGAAGAGGAGGATGGCCTTTCTAGGGGACTCAGGGCTGTTCGGCCAGACTGCCTAGGGAACAACTACTACTACTACAGTACAGTATACTAATAATGGTAATCAGTTTAAAATGTTAGTAAATAATTTTGCAGCTGACAAAAATACTGTATACATTCCATGCAAATGGAAAGGGGGAGGGTCTAGTTTAATTTTTTCCTCATCCAATGAACAACATCAACCTCGGCTAATACTGTACTGTGGTTGCTCTGTTTTACCAAGTTCTTCAAAATGCAGTAATTATAATCTGGTGAAGCAACCTCTCTCTTCAACAGTACTTGATCTGTGTACCTATACATTGTCTAGTCTGCCCATTCAGGAGCATGGGGACCCAGGGCTAAGCTACTTATCTACACATATATGGTGAGAGTGACCAGTCACTCATCCATAAGATCAGTTATCAATGAATGATGGTTCATCATTACATTTGAGTGTTACACTACCTCTGCCTCCCTCACTCCTTCAGACTCCAAGATGGCTGCCCTTTTTTTCCTCTCAGCCTCCACCTGCATCTGCATGGCATCCTGCACTCGCTGAGGCAATCTTATATCACCTATGAATAAATATACCAGTATTTAAGTAATCCTGGATAAAATTACAAATAGTCATAATCCTAACTATTTATTTACATTTAAGGATGGGGTGATATAAAGTGAAGATATTAAATCTGTTTGAATTTCCTGCACTTCACTCAAATTATCATCCTTCTAAACTAATTAAAAAAAAATGGAATTCATTAAATTAGGAATACCTGTACTTTGTGTGGTGTTGCATTTACTGGTTTTAATTTTTCCACCCACACTTTTTTATTACCAGTAATTAAGAAAAATTCATATGACAGTGATTATCTTTCCCATCATTTTACTGTAGTAATAACATTACCAAATTCAGCAAATATCTGCCATACTGAACAGTGAATTATTAAGGTTCTACTTTCCATACACTCAACCTAAATATTATGCCATCTACAACAATCACCTACACTACTTCTGCCATATCATTTACAAAAATCCATTTTGAAATCCTAAATAATCTTTTTTATTAAGGATAGACCATCAAAGCACTTCTCTCTCCCCCCAAAAATAAACTTTTCTCTGTAAATCTTTTACATATATCATACTTTTCCCCATATCTATTCTATATAGGCTGGATACCATATACAGGGTGCTTCAGAAGAGTGTACTATATTTAAGAGATTTATAGTTACAAAACTTGAAAAAAGGCTGAGTTAATTAGTGCAATTTTAAAGGCCTACAGCCAAAGATTTATTATATGTATGGAGTAATTTCACACAATGTCATACAGATGCATTACTATCCTGTGGTCTCAATGCATGAGTAGACATTTCAACATAACACTTGCCACAGATTTATCTCAGAAATGTGTAAAACTAATTATACAGTTAATAAATCTAATGTTCTATGACTCCAACAATGCTGTAATCATGTCCACCACTTCTCAATTGTTGTGGCTATGCAATGATGAATACAGTATACTGAAGGTATGTCAACTTTTGACATATTCATATTATGCCTTTCAATTGTCTCAGGAATGCACTCTTTAATTTTGCATACACCTTTCTGAACCACCCTATATACTGTAATGTACTGTACTGTTCTTCAATATACAAAATCCTTTCTTTACTTTCTGTCTTTTTTACTCTCATGCCTTTGCCATATTGATTTCTCACACTCACCTAACTAGTTTACTGTTTACTTAAAACATATCTACAAATGGTGCAAGTGACATTAATACTAAACATGTTGGGGGAAAACATAGACTCACGAATTTCATAGCGGAGACAAGTGATCCCCCATGCCTCGGCTGCCTTGTTGAGAGCATCTACAATGGTTAGGTTCAGATTTTCACGTTCCCTAAACACTTTGTCCAGCGAGATCTTCCCAAGCTCTGACCTGGACAAGTAGCAAGTATTAGTCACTATATTTGACACAAGTACAACAAACACACTAACAAATCACACTAATATTTGTCAGCCAATGTGAGTACCGTAGTACCCACACTTGCAGCAGTCTAGCTTTGTACATTCTTAACCCTACACATATAATACTGTATCCAGTACAATAATGTACACAATGTCAAGACAACTGTTTGTGATGTAATAATTCACGATGAACAATGTCAATAGGCTAGTCATTATAGAAGAGATATACAGTATTATGTGAATCTATATACACCAAATGTATCTATACCTTTTAGGAGAAAAGGAAAAGGTTTCAAGCCTGCAAGTGATATGTTAGGAAAAAAACACACACACACATTTTTATAACTCTACAAACACTACATTTAAACAACTGAAGATCACAGGCAGAAGGACTGACAAAATGAAAAAGTTCCATAGCTGACCAATTATGCATGCAACTGAATTTATTTGTGTGCTCAACCCAGATAGGCTAGGAGCACCTGATAAACTGAATTTTTTTAACAGACTACCATCTTCAACATGACACAACAAAGTCAGAACATTCTCACTAATATCATTATATCATTTCTGAATGAGACAGCCCTAGCATGTACTGTATTCAATACTGGATACACAGTGGGTATTTGAGACAAAGTGGTGATATGTGACAGTGCAAAGGATGACTACTGGGCCTCAAGGAACAGAATGTCCTAAAGACATACAAATTAAAACAAATAAAAAAAAATCTTATGTAAATCATAAGGAGAGAGAGAGAGAGAGAGAGAGAGAGAGAGAGTGAGAGAGTTCTGGTGCTGGACATCATTTTCATGATGTGTTGGAGTCTCACACTATTTTTACATATTACATACAGAAATGTTTATTCATAATTAAAGATTGTGTAATATAGTATGACGATAATCAACCAAACACAACTACACCATATGTGTGGCACAGGAATAGGATGGGCGCCCAGACCTGCAAAGCCAGCATTTCTCTGACACAAACAGTGAGGGTAAAGGAAGACAATAGAGAAATATAAAATGTACATATGTTTAAGTCTTGGGGAAATATATATCCATGTTAATGTATCTAAGGTACTTAATCCTGCCTTACTGAGATGTATAATGTGCATGGTAGGGTATAAAACAAGCCTACTCATGTATATTCTCTCATTATCTTTGGGAGAAGTGGCATCTCTAAATAAGCTGACCTAAGCCATTCCCAGGCTGGGTAGAGAGAGGGCAGGCAGCAGATTACACTCAGCCTTCATGAGAGAGACGTATTACTCTGAAAATACTCTCTTGTCGCAGTTGTATCTTTCTGTGGTGAATAAAGAGAGATAAAAACAGATCTGCTCCAGTTTCTGTTCACCTGCACGCTACCAGTCATTCTGGTTACAGGATCTATACCAATATTCCCGCCACCTGTGAGGCAGAGAGACATTGCAGGAAGTGCCAGCTGTGGAACTCAGTGGAGTCACGCCTAAGTGACTACATAAAGTTGGTGGTCAGCTGAGGGGTTCCATATGCAAGCTGGAAGAGAGAGAGAGAGAGAGAGAGAGAGTGTATGTGTGTGTGTGTGTGTGTGTGTGTGTGTGTGTGTATTTACCTATTTGTAGCATACAGGAATTGAGCGATGCTCGTGTTGTCCTGTCTCCATATCTACATTTATCTAGTTTACTTTAACACACATGAATGTTTTTCTCCTGCACCACCTTTTCATCTAATTCGTTCTAAATACTTATGTATTTACCCAATATACCTAATTGAGATACACACGAAATATGCTATGCTCGTGGGTTCCCATCGCTGTTTCTCAGTAAGTCAAATTTAGCTTTAAACTCATTTAAGTTTTTTGACTGGACCATCTCTTTGTCAAGGCTATTCCATAAATCTATACTTCTGTAAGGAAAGCTAAGTTAGATATCCTTCAAGCAGCTTGACTTTTTCAATTTCATTCCGTGTCCTCTTGTTACTCTCTTATCCCATAAAAACAGATCTTCTCGGTCAATTTTACCTACTCCCACCATGGTCCTGAACACTGCAATCATATCTCCCCTCTTTCTCCTTTCCTCTAAGGAAGGCAAATCCAGCTTTTCCAGCCTCTCTCTGTATGACAGATCTGCCAGACTGGGGACCATCTTGGTTACTGTTCTTTGTATTCTCTCAATCTTGTTTATATCTTTCTTTTTGTGTGGGAACCATACTACTGCTGCATATTCTAACCTGGGGCGGATCATGGCCACTATCAATTTTTTCATCATCTCCTCATCCATATAATGAAATGCTACTCTTATGTTAGTCAAGAGTTTATAAGATTCTCTAACTATCTTATTAATGTGCTTTTCAGGTGACAAACTATCTTGGACCAGTACTCCCAAGTCTTTCTCTTCTCTCATTTTAGTGATTAATTCATTACCCAACAAATAATTCAGTGATGGCCTCCTGGTACTTTTACCCATTTCCAATATTTTACATTTCTTTACATTAAATTTCATTTCCCACATCCGGCTCCAATCATGTATCCTATCCAGATCCTCCTGCAGCATTTTACAATCCTCCTCAACCTCTACCTTCCTCAAGATCTTTACATCATCAGCAAACAGACTTGCATAACTGTTCACTCCATCTACCATATCATTTACGTAAACCAGAAACATTACTGGCGCCAACACCGAGCCTTGGGGGACTCCACTTGTTACTTCCCTCCATCCAGACATCCTATCCTTTATTACTGTCCTCATTTGTCTGTCTCTCAAAAAGTCTCTCATCCATTCCAGGAGTTTCCCCTTCAGTCCTCCTATATATTCTAGTTTCCACATTAGTCTCTTATGAGGTACCTTGTCAAAGGCCTTCTCTAAGTCTAAGTACACACAATCCACCCAACCATCTCTCTCCTGTATCACATCAATCGCTCTTGAGTAAAAGCTCAACAAGTTAGAAACACATGACCTTCCACTTCTGAATCCAACCTGACATTCGGCCAAAATATTCATCTCTTCTAGATATTTTATCCATCTGTCTTTCAGGATTCTCTAGCACAATTTTGCGACCATGCTGGTTAGAGACAATGGTCTATAATTCAGGGGTTCTTCCCTGTTTCCTCCCTTATAAAGTGGTACCACATTTGCCCTCTTCCATTCTTTTGGCACTTTCCCCTCTTCCAGAGAACACATGATTAAACTGTGAATTTTATCTGCCAGTTGTTCTCTGCATTCCTTCAGTACCCAATTAGAAATTCCATCAGGTCCTGGGGCTTTCCTTACATCTTGGGTTTCCAATAATTTGTACACTTCCTGTACCTCCACTTTTATATCTTTTATCACCAGTACATTTCTAGCCACTCCCTCCATTTCCACAAACTCTTTTTCATTAGTGGAAATTGATTAGAAACATTTGTTCAAAATTTCAGCTTGCATTGCTGCAGCTTTATAGACCTCTCCTTTTACTTTCAATTTGGTGATTCCTTCCATTTGTTTCAAGTTTGCCATTAACAAATCTATAAAACAGTTTGGGTTCAACCTTGCATTTGTCTATTATACCTTTTTCAAAATTCCTTTCTTCTTCTCTATGTATTCTTGTGTATTCATTTCCAGTTCTTTTATATTCTTCCTTTGTTCTGGTGTTGCCTCTCTTTCTCCAGTTGTTCCACGCCTTATCTCTCCCTTTTTTTGCTATCATACACCTTCTATTAAACCACTCCATTTTCCTGTTTTCTTTCCCTCGTACTCTTGGTACAAATTTTTCCACTCCCAAATTATAGAGGTCTAGAAAGATATCCTACTTCCTTTGTATCTCTCTTGTTTCTCTGAATTTTCTCCAATCCGCATTTTCAAAAAATTTTCTCAGTCCTGTGAAATTAGTTTTCCCAAAGTTGTATCTTCCCTGTCTATGAAGCTCATCTCTTGGCTCGACATTTCCTATTATCATCTGGAATACAGTGACAACATGATCACTTCTTCCTATAGGAGAGAAATATTTCAATGATTCTATTACATCGGGTTCTTTGGTAAACAGTAAATCTAACCTTGCTGGTGTGTCCTCACCTCGGAACCGTGTCTCTTCTTTGATCCATTGCGTCATCACATTATTCATTATTATATTTAATAATATAGTGCCCCACGAGTCCTCGCTGCCTCCCGAGTCCCATTCTTCCCAGTTCACCTCTTTACAGTTAAAGTCACCCACCAAAATTATATTGTTGCTTTTTTCAATTGTTTTTTGTAAATAACTAGCCATATCTGACAACATCTCCTAGTATTCGTCATCATTCCATGCTCTCGTCTTAGGGGGAACATACTCTACCGCCATACCTCTCTTGACTTTCTCTCCAGTTTCTAATTTCATATATATCACTTCAGCCCTGCCTTCTCCCATTTCCACGGTACAGTATCTACATTTATGTTGTTCTTCACTGCTATCATCACTCCTCCTCCCGTTTTTTCTTTTCGGTCTCTTCTCCACAGATTGTATTTACCATCTCCCAAATGAACATCAATATCCTCTCTAAATTTGGTCTCTACAAAGCACACGATATCAGGTTCATATTCTCTCAAGAAATCATTAATTTCTAGCTTTGCCGATATCAAACCATCAATATTAGTGTATATCACCTTTAAATTATTTTTGATGCTTTTTATACCCTCATCTCTCCATCTCTCTGTCAGTACCACTTCCTCAATTTCTGATCTTTCACAGCTATCCCCCTTAGTTTCCTTTGCATCTATTTCCTTATATACCACTTCCATACTTTCATATCCATTACTCTCCAAAAAAAAGTATTACATTCTTCCTCTGTCCTCTTATCATTTTTTTCCTTTACTTGATCCTTCAATGATTTTAAAACTTCTCTCTCTTCTTCATTCAAATCTTTTCGTATTATAATATTTTCCATCCCTGCCTCTTTGCTTAATTTCCAGGTCATTTTGAGTACTGTATATCATTTACTAAACTTTCTGATGTCAACTTGACTCTCATTGGTCTTGTTTCCCCTTTCTTATAAGGCCCTATCCTTCTTACTTCCTCAATTTCTTTTACCCACTTGTCTCCTTCGGGGTCAACTTTGTCTAATATACCTGCGTGTGTGTGTGTGTGTGTGTGTGTGTGTGTGTGTGGTGTGGTGTATAACTGATCAGCTCTCAAAGTTTTCATCAGTCAGTCTTTCTTCCCTCTACAACCCCCAGTCAATTAGCAAAATACGAGTACAGTGTGTCCTAGAATCCAAAACTGAAACTGTTTTGAATATGGTTCTCTTTTAACTGACTAACTTTTTCTACGACAAATTTTGTAGACTTTCATCCTTTTAGCTCATTCATTTTGTACTGTACAGAAAATATAATCCCACAGGAGCATACTCAGTCCTAACATTTAAGGCATGGATGACCAGTCTCACTTGCCTCTGAATGGAATTATACTCATATATGCAATTAACCCAACTATTCCTCAAATGGAAACTCTTACAGGTTTCAACCAGTTTGACCGCCTTAAAATAAATCACCAGGTGCCATTGGGGTACATGGTTACCAACCAGAAATATAATCATTTAAAAAGCTGCAGACCAAATTACAGCAGGCTAATAAAATCATTTAAAAAGTCACAGACCAATTTACACACGTAATGTGGGAGGTAAGGTCCCTGTGTAAATGGTTTAATAAAATTCACTGTTATATGGCTAATGTGGGGAAAGACTTCCAAAAATTTGAAGTCCCTATTATGGTCCTCTTGAAATCTGTACTGCCATCAGACACATGTATAAATATAGGATATACATGAATAATGGAAATAATGGGATTTAAACTCACCTCAACACAGTAGCAGAGATGATTAATGACTCATTTTTGCAAGTCTGAGGCTTATAATGGGCTTCACTCTTTGGCTTATGGCTCAGTGGACCCACAGAAACCTTAACATTCAATCAACTGACTGCTATAAATACTCCAATCAGCTGACAATGTTTACTTAAAATCTTTACTGCTAAAATGCATCAACTGTTACATCTAGCATGTGTGTACATCATCATCAATTATTGCAAGTCGTATATTCACAGTGTAACGTTAGACTCCAACATGCTTGCATGCATTAGCTTTGGTCACCTAATGGTGGTTCTCCATGCTGCTCAATCTCTAGCAGCCTCCCTATTAAGTCCCTTATCCCTGAGGTCATGCTCAATGACTTCATCCTAGGTCTTTTTCAGTCTACCTCTCGCAACCTTACCCTTAACATTAACACTTCTCCCTTTCTGCACCCAATTGTCATCCACCATCCTCTCCACATGCCCAAACCATCTCAATCTACCTCTCCTCATCACAACACCAATACACTTCAGTCTCATCCTACCTCTTTGCCTTCCACTGTAAACCTAGCTCCCCAGGCCTAGCACTCATGGACACACTGCATATCCACCTAATCATCGTCATTTCTGTATGTTTGAGCCTGTGAATAACCTCTTCCTCTACTGTCCAGGTCTCACTACCATAGAGCATTACACTCCTAACACATGCCACATACAAAGATAATTTAGTATGGAGGGAGAGCCCTCTCAGTATCAGAAGAGACAACACCTTCCTGAACTTTTTCCAACCACTCCTCACTCTAGCCACAGAGCTAACTCCAGTCCCACCTCCAACACTAACATGTCTCTCAGATAACAAAACTCTTCCACACACTCGAGAGACTTACCAGCAAGATCAATCACTTCATGCCTGACAAACTCCTCATGCTCTCCCCAACACACTGTACATATGAAATCAGCATTATCTTGCTGTCTACCACTTATAACTCTACATCTCTTGTGCACTCACTTATCACAAACACTGCACAAGATAGAATTACTTCCCACACCCTTGTGGCAAATCGCACATGGCCACTCTCCCACTTCTTTGACAGTACCACCACCAGCCCTAGATACCATCACCTTTGTTTTATTTGCATTTACTCTCAAGCCCTTGTGTCCCAAACCATCTCTCCACTTCTTAAATCTTTCCTCCACCTCCCTTTCAGTCTCTACAGCAATACCAGATCATCAGCATACAACATCTTCCACGGGAGTCCATTTCTGATGTCACATGAGAGGGCTTCAAGTACTGGTACCATGATAAACAACATGGGGCTCAAAATTGACCCCTGATGAACACCAACATTCAAGGAAAACTCATCACTCAAAATCTCCATTCCCTCTTATCTGGGTGCAAGGACCCACACACACAGCTGTTACCGGCTTAACCAGCCACTCCTCGATCCCAAGCTTTTTCATTGCCCACTTCACAACCTCCCCTAGGGACTCTGTCAAAGGCCTTCTCCAAGTCAACAAAAACAAAGTACAGATCCCTTACTTTCCAATATATTTTTTCTGAAGCTGTCAAACAATGAATATGGCATCAGTGGTCCCTCTGCCTGGCATAAACCCAAACTGCATCTCATGTTCACTCTTTCTCAAATCATACCTTCTAGGACTCTCCATTACTTGCATTATCTGGTCCAAACTGCCTCTACAATTTCCTCTTTCCAGTGAATCACCCTTCCCCTTGTACACATTTACAATCACACTCATCAGCCAATCATCTGGGACAACACACACACACATATATAACAGTATTCATCAAGTCAGTAACTAACCCCACTTCTATATCCCCTGAGGCCTTCAGCATTTCAGCAGTCAACCCAGACACACCTGCTGCCTTCCCCTCCTGCATCCTGCCTATTGCCCTACTCACAGAGGCAGCATCAAAGGCCATGGGCCAAACACTGGATCTGCTGGCTCAAAACCTTCCCTGTCCCTGTCAAACTCTTCATTTAACAACTGGTTATACTGTTCTCTCCAGGCATCTTTAATATCCCCACTGTTCACCATTATCTTTCCTTCATCATTTTTCACACACTGTTCACCTATGATATCCCTTTTCCCTCTTCTTCTGAGTTGCCATCATAAATATAACATCCTTCCTTTCCACACTATTTAGGCTATTCAGTAAAAGTCTCTGAGACTCAGTTTATGCCCTGTAAACCTCTTTTCTAGCCCTACACTTGGAAGCCAAGTATTCCTCTCTGTTACCATCCCTTTTCCATTCCCGGAAAAGCCTTCTCTACACCCTCATCCCACCACCACGTTACTTTAAGTCTTGAAAGAGCCCTTGTCCATCCACAAACTGAATCAGTAACTCTCAGGATTGTTCTTGAGAGCTTTGTTCTCTTTATAAACATGTCTGTCAACAGCTCCCTGTTCAGCCACCACTATACTCATTATTGAAGCAATCCTTAACTGTCTGGTTTTTCAACTTCCATATTTTCCTCCTAGGTGCATAGGTCCTCTTTTTCATCACTCGCTCCTTAAGCACCACGTCATATATCAATAACCAGTGTTGCTGCATACGCTCCTCATTTCCTATCTAATCTCCTATCAGCCCTCCAGACCAGGAAATAGCCTATCTGTTTGCTATTTCCCCTAGAGTTGTATATAACCAACCTACTCTCTCTTTTCCTAGCGTGTGTGTTGCAATCATGTTCATTGCCTCCCAAAACTCAAGTATCCTTTCCTTTCCTCATTTCTTGTACCATATGCCCATGTACTCCTTCATATCCTTGAGCTGCTTCACCTACATGACCATTCAAGTCCCCTCCCAAAACGACGGTCTCATTATTCCCCATACCACTTACTACATGTATTAAGTCATCCCAGAATCTATCCTTCTCTACCTCATCCAAGCCAGCCTGTGGAGCATACGTTGATATAAATAAAAACATTAACCCCCCAAACAAAATTTTCACTATTATTATCCTTTCACTCATTCGCATTACACTGAAGACATATTCCACCCATTTCTCCTTAACCAACACTTAAGAAATGTGAGAGCAGCACTCTCAACAGAAAAGCTGACAGAAACAGCACCCATAGGGTGGTCATAGCTTTGGGTGTGCTTCTGTGCTAGCTCCAGGCCCACCCCTGGCTATCACCATAATGCTACAGTATGCTCTTACAGCAATAAACAATCAAACAATCAAAAACCTGCCCAGCCTGATGACCTGCTCCATGTCAGCCCTGTATAAGCACACAGTCCACACAGTGGATTCATTAATCTTTTAAATCTCTGGAATGTTCACCACTCATTCTACTGCATCTAAGCACTTATATATTCTTTTTTTAATTGCAAGGAAGAAGGAACCAAAGACCAGGAGCCTACAAACCGTTCCTTCCAAGAAAAAACAAAAACAATACAAAAAAGGGCCAAATTCAAGATCCATTCATTTCGGGATGCCTGGACACACTGCGTTTGAAAGACTGGAGATCATAGGAAGTAGGAAATATAGACAGAGGGAGACAGTTCCAGAGTTGACCTGTTGCTTAAATGAAGGACTGGGAGTAAGAGTTAACTCTTGCATTGAGAGCTGGACAGAAAAGGGATGACAGTTTTTTTGTGTGTGAGTGTGTGTGTGTGTGTGTGTGTGTGTGTGTGTGTGTGTGTGTGTGTGTCCGACTCCGGGCATAGGCTTCACAGCCTGCTATCAAGGCCCAGTAGTCCTCCTACATACCATACACCTCTACATGTCACCACTTCGGCGCTAACACCCACCGTCCATATTGAATACATGCTAGGGCTGTCTTATACAGGACTGGTGTATTGGTATTAGCGGGGGTATTTTTACGACATGTCGGCGGGTCTTCTGGTAGATCAGTAAAGCCTGATTTAATGAAATTCAAATCCTTAAACTGTTCCCTGCCCCAGCCAGGATTCGAACCTGGGTCCGTTAGGACTGCAGACCACCTCTCTACCGACTGAGCCACCGCTAGATGGGTGCTACACGTCCATCATAGAGGTGGAGGGATGCAAGCAGACAGTTCAGAGGAGCAGTGACCATTGAAGTAGAAATAGAAAAGAGAAAATGATGCAACAGTGTACTAAAGAGACAGAGGTTGAAGGGAGCCAGTAAGAGGAGGAGAGTTAATTAGACGAAAAGCTTTTGACTCCACTATTATTAAGAAGAGCTGTATGTGGATAGCCTCCCCACACATGAGAATTTTACTCTACACAGGGGTGAATAAAACCAGTGTATACAGCCAACAACTGTGCATGGGTAAAGAAGGTACAGAGTTGCCTTAGCACACCTCTCTTGAAAGCAGATTTTACAAGAGATGTAATATGATCTTCCCCAGATAATTTCTGAGAGAATGAAACCCCAAGTATGTTTAAGGACAATGCAGGATCAAGCTGGATATTATTAAGCATTAGTGGGTACTCCTGTGAAAGATTTTGTCAGGTTGATAGGTGTAACAACTGAGTCATTGAAGCATTAAAAACAACAAGATTATTTTTACCCCAGTCAGAGATACAAGCCAAGCCAGACATTAGGTGTGCCATAGCCTCATCCCTTGTTTGTTGAAGTAACTGCTGAGATGGATGTTGCGGGAATCGAGTGGAAAAGTGAAGGGTGGAATCATCAGCGTAGGAGTGGATTGGGTTAGATGTACAGCTTAGAAGGTCACTGATGAATAAAAGGAAGAGAGTTGGTGATAGGACAAAGCCCTGAGGAACACCACTGTTGACAGATCTAGGAAAAGAACGGTGGCCGTCTACAAGGGCAGCTATAGCATAACCAGAAAGGAAGCTATAGATGAAGGCACAGATAGGACAGAAACTGTAAGAGGGAAGTTTGGAAATTAAAGATTTATGCCAGACTCAATTGAAAGCCTTTGAGATGTCAAGTGCAATGGCAAAGCTTTAGTCAAAGTCCCAAGAGGAGGATGACCATGAGTCTGAAAGGTAGATGAGAAGATTGCCAGTGGGTCATCCCTGACGGAACCCATACTGACGATCAGAAAGAAGGTTGTGATAGGAAAGATGCTTTAAGATTTTTCTAAGAACAGACTCGAAAACTTTTGAGACACAGGATGTTAAAGTAAGTGGGCAATAGTTTGAGGGTTGGGAATGGTCACCCTTCTTTAGGACTGGCTAAATAAGTGCAAACTTCCAGCAAGAAGGAAAGGTACAAGTTGACAGACTAAGGCAAAAGAGTTTACTAGGCAGGGTATAAGCACAGAAGCACAGTTCTTGAGGACAACAGGAGGGACCCCATCAGACCCATATACCTTGTTAATACTGAGACTGGTGATGGCAGAAAATACATCAGCTGAAGACATTTTTATGTCAGCCATGAGCAAGTCAGAAGGGGGAAGTGATGGAGGAACAGCACCGGAATCGTCTAAGGTGGAACTGGAGGAGAAAGTCTGAGTGAGGAGATCTGCTTTATCAGTAGGAGAAATAGCTACAGAGCCATCAGAGTAGAAAAGATGAGGGAAGGATGATGAGGTAAGGTTGTTAGAAAGGTTTTTGGCATGATGCCAGAGGGAGTGGGAATAACTGAAATTGAAGAGTTGAGATCATTTAGTACGGATCAAATTATTTTCAGCACAGCGAAGAACAGACTTAGCACGGTTCTGGGCAGAAACATTAAAAAGATGCGATAAAGGGTTGGGTTGGCTCCAATAATGTCCTGCTTTTATTCAATAGTAAGTGGCACCTGTGTGCCCTTACTACCACACTGTGTTTTTCTGTTGCTTGGGGGGGAGGGCATCACGGTTCAAGGACAGGACAATACATGAGTAGCATAAGTGAAAGGGGAAGGGGAAAGACAACCAGCGTGGTGAATGCGAATACATCAAGGCCATGATGTCAGCATCCCATGACCACCAACAGGGGCGTTCTGAATGCTGGGGGCAGAGTTCCAGGGTTAGATGCAATCTTCCCACATAAACCATAGAATGGCATGCATAAAGGGCATAAGGGTAGAGATTAGGAGTGCTGTGTAAAAGGTGGTCAACATAAATGATGTCTGCATAAAGCAAGGGCCCACTGTAATAAGTCTTGTCTTCCCATAATGAAAAATGACACAACACTCAGGTTCCCAAGACTCTCTCAACTGAATAAAATCGTCTGGCATTAGCTGGAATACAGCACTACAGAACAGGTGACCATAAGAGGGTTACTGGTAACAGAATTACTGTAACACTCTTATGTCCCAGTGCTCATTCTCAGCTGTATGAAATCATGTGGCAATAGCTGGAACAGAATACTACAGTTCTCCCAATCATGAGGGAGTTAATGTGATGGTGAGCTCTTACTTTACCTCATGGTGGTCTGGGCCAGCTGGGTAATTGCAAATTCTGGGTCTTCCACTCCATAGCTTGCCAAGTACGGGTTGTTAATCCGCAGGTATAGCACACCATCTATGTTCAGTGACACATTGTCTGACAAAATATAAAAATAATTACATTCCTCAAACACAAGCAACATAAAGATGTAGTGCAAAAAGCCAACTGTTAATTCCTATAGTCAGAGTGTCACTATAGATGGTGTCATTATCATACCATGGCAACCTACCAGTCAACAGTGCTTCTAATTTTGTATCATATTATACACGAATATATTATCCATCCATCCATCCATCGCCAGATGCCATGTATCAATATTACATGAACATAATATACATAAATCACATGCGTATCATATCATACATGAAATCAGACGCACTGTTGACAGGCTGGTTCCCAGGGCAAAAAAATGACACCTTCAGACTCACGCATCATGCCTATAGTACTGTACCTGTATATCATTTTCAGTAATGACCATAAACATCATTATTATTACTGTAATATTACTACCATCATACTGACCATTTTCCTAATCTAAAGATACAGTGCTGAATATATACATACTGTATATATATATATATATATATATATATATATATATACAGTATATATATATACAGTATATATATATGGTATATATATATATATATATACAGGGATATACGTATATATACATACAGTAAATCCCCCTAGTACGCGTCTGCATGGGTGGCAGAGGATGTCGCATACTAGCAATTCGCGTACTGTGAACACAAAAACTTATGGGAAAAATTACCTATGGGCGGCATCCCCCTTCATGGGCAACCCTTGAGACGCCTATCAGACCTAAGTATTGTACTATACAGGGAAACTATCTAAGACATATTACCTAAGATAAAGTAAACCAACAGGATTATGGCTTTACTAGGTAAATCAACAAGGATATGACTTAACTAAACCAACAAGAATATGGCTGTTCACCTTTACCCATTATTGCTTCCTGGGAGGGGAATGTCGCGTACTCGGGGTAACCCCGGATTTGGGCCACTCTTCGCTGCCCGTCTCGCTTACAAGGAGTTCAATTTGCGTACTATTAAAAAAAAAAAAAAAAAAGTTCCTCGCATACAAGGGGGATCACGTACTCGGAACTCACGAACTGTTGGGATGTACTATATATATACCTGTATATATACAGTATATATATATATATATATATGTATTCTCTCTCTCTCTCTTTTTTTTGAGACAATGAACGAAGGGAGGAAAAACAATGGAAATTATAAAATAAAATAAAAAGTCCATGTGCCTAAAGGCATCCTCCATTCACAAAATATTTATAACTGGATTTAAATATGAGTGGATTAAATGTTTGTGGGAAGCAACTCCCAGGAAGTGAATTCCAGACAGCAGTAGTTCTGGGGCTAAATGAATTTTGATAAGCAGAGGTTCTGCTTTGCAGGGGAGAGAGTGTGAGTTCATGGGCGCTCCCAGCTGCCCGAGTATTTTGGAAGAAAATGAGAAGAGGAGGCACAACTGAAGCAAGTTTGTCAGAGCACTTACGGTAAAAATATCGGTAAAATAATGCAAGAGAAGCAACATCTCTATGTACTGATAATGGACGAGGGTCCTGCGTAATGGCAGGATTATTGATTAATCTAATTGATGGCAATAAGGAAAGAGAAAGAACAAAAATGGGAGAGCTATCAGCAGCATGCCCAATGAAACAGGTCAATAATTCAGAAATTTTTCAAGCAACAGTAATCCCAACTCCACCTCATAAGCATAATCATCTACATATATTTTAAGTATATACACTAGTGTGTGTGTGTGTGTGTGTGTGTGTGTATGTATATATATATATATATATATATATATATATATATATATATATATATATACACACACACACAATATATATATATATATATATATACCTGTATATCCATCCATTCATCCAGCCATCATCCAATCCTACATTGCCCCATGAGGAGCATAGGAGCCCATTTCTAGGCAGTTGGTCCCAATATTTAAGATGAGAGTGACCAGCTTCACTCATCCCTGAGTGGCATTACATGAGCAATCAACCCCAACTACCCCTTGGATATAAACCTTCACTGGCTCAATCCGACTGGAGTGCAATAATTACCCACTAATATATATATATATATATATATATATATATATATATATATATATATCTGGTGTTGGTAGATACGATATTGTTAAGCTTAGAAGGGAAGGAGAAGAAAAGGAGGAATTCAGATTAGAATGCAGAAATAGGTTTTTGGTGTTGGAAACGTTGGAAGAGGGGGAGAGAAGTGTAGATGAGATGTGGGAGGATGTGAACAAAGTTTTGCATGAGACTGCTGAATGTACGATTGGAAGGAGACATAGCTTCAGGAGAAAGAAATGGATATCAGAGGAAACGTGGGATATGATAAAAAAGAGAGGTGAGGCTAAATTGAGGAGTGAGATGCAATGCGTTGATGAACAAGAGATTGAATTAGCAAGAGCTGCGTACTGGAGTTTGAATTCAGAAGTAAGAAGGTTAGCTAGGAGAGATAAAAGTTGTGTGGATGGAAAGGTTGCAGAGACTGAAATCTTAATAAACAAAAATGATGGACAGAGTCAAAGAATAGCATATGAATCGATTAGAGAACTGAGTGGTAATGCAGGTAAACGCAAGGAAATACCAGTTAGAGACAGGGAAGGAAATTTATTGACCAAAGATGGAGATATTAAAAATAGATGGAAAGAGCATTTTGAGACAGTTCTTAATAGACCAATACCACCAGAAGAGGATATACCGTCTGCTCAGGAAGATTTAAATATAGAAACAGGAGAGTTGAGGCTTGCAGAAGTGGAGAAAGCAGTAAAACAGTTAATGAATAATAAGGCACCAGGGGAGGATGGTTTATTTCCGGAAATGTTTAACGTGGAGGGGGATAGATTAATAATGATCTTGACCAAGCTATTCAATAAGATATGGGTGACGGGGTTACTACCATCAGTTTGGAAGAATGGTGTAATTGTTAAAGTTCCGAAGAAGGGAGACCTGAGTGAATGTGGTAATTGGAGTGTAATCTCTTTGTCACCGATAGCTTTGAAAGTTTTCAGTAGAGTGTTGTTAAATAGGTTGGAGCCGGTGGTTGAGGGTATTCTGAGGGATGAACAGGCTGGGTTTAGAAAGGGACGTGGTTGCAATGATCAGATCTTTATAGTTAGGCATTTGATGCAGCAAGTTAATGAAATGAGAGTACC
This sequence comes from Coenobita brevimanus, assembly GCF_032717465.1. Lineage (NCBI taxonomy): Eukaryota > Metazoa > Arthropoda > Malacostraca > Decapoda > Coenobitidae > Coenobita > Coenobita brevimanus. The sequence goes on along the minus strand of NC_137017.1, from coordinate 3,782,786 downwards.
GTTAAGTATTTGTTTTGTTGATTTTGAAAAGGCTTTTGATAGTGTTTCGAGAGAGACTATGGGGAAGATCATGAGACATTACGGAATACCAGAGGAGTTTGTGAGGGTCATTATGAACATGCATGAGGACACATTTTGTAAAGTGATGGTTGATGGTTGTCTGAGTGATTCGTTTGAAGTCAAGTCCGGAGTAATTCAAGGTGGTGTTCTATCGCCTTTACTATTTATATTGGTCATTGATTACATTATGAAACGCGTTGGAACAGAAACCGGTGCAGGTATACTTTGGGGAGAGAACAGGAAACTTTTGGATTTAGATTATGCAGATGATATAGTTTTGATTTGTGATGGTCCAGAAGAGATGCAGAGAGTGTTGGACTATTTGGTGAGTGAAGGTCGCAAGGTGGGTTTGGTTATTAATTGTGGAAAAACTGAAATAATCAATATGAATATGGAAAATGCGCAGGAATGTGTAATTGGAGGTATGGTTGTAAAGCAAGTTGATAGGTTTAAATATTTAGGTACTTATTTAGCCAAGGATGGTTCTTTGAACTTTGAATTCGAGGAAAAGGTTAAAGAAGGCTAATCAGGCAATGGGAATGCTTAAAAATATTTGGAATAATAACAATTTCTCTGTGCATACAAAAATCAAACTTTATAAGGTAATGGTTAGGAGTATCTTAATTTATGGACACGAGTCTTGGTACAGCACAGTGACTATGGAAAATAAATTCTTGGTGTTTGAAAATAAAGCACTTAGAAGAATATTAGGAGTTAAGTGGTGGGAAAGGATACCAAATAGTAGAATTAGAGAAATAACGGGAGTGCAGCCGATCGATGAATATGTTAGATTCTCACGATGGAAATGGCTGGGACATGTGTATAGGAGACAGGGAATAGTACGAGGTACACCAGGGTGGGTGGCACTAAGTAGGAGAGGTAGAGGAAGGCCAAAAGAGACGGGAAGCTGGAGATGAGTGTTGGGGAGATCTTGAGGAGTTAGCACAAGACAGGATGTGGTGGTGTGAGTTCATCGAGGCCCTATGCATCCCCGAGGGTGCCACAGGAAATGATTGATTGATATATATACATATATATATATATATATATATATATATATATATATATATACTGTATATATATATACAGATATATATATATATATATATATATATATATATATATATATATACATATATATAGAGAGATAAGTATAGATATAAATATAGTATGTATACATATATTCATCATCATCATCATCATCTGGACCTCCTTTCCCACCCTAAGGCAGGGTGAGAAGTAGCTACATCCGGACAGCCCAAATTTGCTCAGTCCAATGGGCCACACTTCCATTCACTCACCACTCAAGCCCCTGGAATCCTGGCTCTATCTGATAAACCAAAAACTTTCACCACATTCTGTAGCTGTCATGTTTGAAAGGGGTGCCAAACCCTGATCATGCACTTCTTCTCACAACATTCATCCAGCCAGCTCGATCTCTTGTCAGTTCCCTAGCCTCACCGACTTCCATATCTATCTTCCTCATACACTCATCCCCCATATCCCTCCACCTTCTCCTTGGCCTACCTCGCCTCCTCCCTCCTTCAGATTTGCTCAGATATACCTCTTTGTTTGGTAGTCAATGCTGAAAAAACAAAAGTGATGATATCTAGGGCTGGTGGCAGTACTGTTAAAGCAGAATTGTGGCCATGTGCAGTTTGCCACAAGGGTGTGGGAAGTAATTCCATCTTCCGCTGTGTTTGTGATAAGTGGGTGCAAAAGAGATGTAGTGGTATTAAAGGTAGGATGAGATATAATGCTGCTTTGATGTGTGTAGTATGTTGGGGGAGCAGGTAGAGGCTGTCAGGTGTGAAAGGGCAGATCTTGCTGGAGAGTTTCCTGAATGTGTGGAAGAGTGTTGTTATTTGGAAGACATGTTATGTGCTGCAGGTGGCACTGGAGCTAATTGTGTGGCCAGGGTAAGGAGCATTTTGTGTGTGTGTGTGTGTGTGTGTGTGTGTGTGTGTGTGTGTGTGTGTGTGTGTGTGTGTGTCTGTGACTCTGGGCATATGCTTCACAGCCTGCTCCCAAGGCCCAGTAGTCCTCCTACATACCACACACCTCTACATGTCACAATTTCAGCACTAACACCCACCGTCCATATTGAATAAATGCTAGGGCTGTCTCATACAGTACTGGTGTACTGTTATTAGCAAGGGCATTTTTACATATCAGCGGGTCTTCTGGTAGATCAGTAAAGTCTGATTTAATTAAATTCAAATCCTTAAACTGTTCCCTGCCCCAGCGGGGATTTGAACTGGGTGCGGTAAGACTGCAGGCCACCACTCTACCGATTAAGCCACCACCTCCCCCAAGCTGGAAGATGTTCAGGGAGCTGTTGCCTCTCTAACACTGAGATGGCTTTCCCTCCATGCCAAGGGATCTTTGTAAGGAGAATATGTTAGGACTGTAATGATGACTGGTAATGAGACCTGGGCAGTAAAGGAAAAGGATATTCATACGCTTAAACGAAGAAAAATGACAATGATTAGATGGATGTGCAGTGGATCCTTCACTTCAAGGCCTGGGGGGACTAGGACTGCAACAGAAGAATAGAGGAAAGATGGGACTTGAATGTATTCGTGTGATAAGGAGAGGTATTGAGACAGTTTGGGTATGTTGAAAGAATGAAAGATGAAAACTGGGTGCAGAAGGTGAGAGGTGTGAACGTTGGGAGTTGTGTTGTAAGAGGCAGAGAAAAAAAAAAGACCTGTGATGAGATCATAGGGGGTGACCTCAGGGATAAGGGACTGAAGAGGAAGGCTGCCAGAGATCAAGCAGCATGGAAGCCACCATTAGTGACACATGTACGCATGTTGGAGCCTTAATAAATGATACGATGAAGGCTCTAACATGTACTGTTAGATTCCCTAACTCGACAAAAAAATCAAAATCCACCCAATTCCAATGAAAAGGAAGTACCTCTGATCCCTTTGACTACAGACCCATAGCTATCACATCTTCTCTTGGTAAACTATTTGAGATTGTCATTACTAAGCATATTGTTATACATTTTAAATTCAACAACTTAATAAAAGTCGCGGTGCATGGGTCTGAAGGTGTCATTATCATACCCTGACAACCTACCAGTCAACAGTGCATCTGATTTTGTATCATATTATACACGAATCATATCATCATACACGAATATTATTATCTATCTATCTATCTATCTATTGCCAGACACCATAATCCCGTAAAGGGTGGCCATTTGACACTGAGTTAGTTGTTTTACAGGAAGGGGCACCAACCCTCCACCAACCCAATTGTTGACATGTAGGGAGCACGTATGGTTTGGTTATATGGTTACTACCCAGCGTTGTAAATGGTTTCTTGGCTTACAGGAAACCATTTGGCTTGTCACTCAATGTAAAGATACAAGAACATATAAACGAACCATACGTGTATCATGTTATACATAAAATCGGATGCTTTGCTGATGGGTAAGTTGCCACGGTATGATAACGACACCTCCAGACTCGCGCACTGTGACTATATACAGTACACCCTCGTTATATGATGCCTCGTTATAGTTCTCCTATACGATGTCAACATTTTAGTACCCTACGTTCGCTATACGATGGGAATGATTCGCCACAATGATCGATTGCTTGCGGCTCAGTCAACAGCGAACGCATGAACACAAAGCAAAAGTCCCCACACAGTCGGCGCTGGACAACACACGCTTGTCCACTCTCTCCTGCGCTCTCCCTGCGTTAACACGCACTGCTCTTGGCCTGGATATGAAGATGCTGAGAAGATTTTTCACCACGATACAGGCTGCCATTGATGATATTCAAGAAAACAACCCCAACACGGAACGAAGTGCTGCAGCTATACGAGACATAGAGAAGGGAATCAGTGTCTACAAGGAGATTTATAAAATGAAAAGGAGAGAGACTAGACAAACAAAAATCTCTAGCTTTTTCAAGGCAACGTCTGTTGATTCTGGTGAGCCATCTACGTCTGCCACATCTCCTCGACCATCCACCAGCCACCAAGCCCTGCCAAGCCAGCTAGCCCTGTCTCATTCATCAGTTCAGCCTCATCAGCCAGCCCTGCCCAGCCAGCCAATTCTGACAGTGATGAATGAGGGCTGTGAGGCCCTTACTGTCCCTTAGCCTCGGAGGGGACATCAACAACCCTTCTTGCTCCAGTAAAGGTAAGAACTACTGTATACTGTAGTTTTCATGTTTTTTCCTCTTTATTCATTATTAATATGTTGCTTTCAATGTTTAAACATAAGGATATTTCATGCATATAGGTGCTAAGGTGTGTGTGTATGTGAGAGTTTTGGTAGGTCTGGGAACGTATCCCCATTGACTCCATGTTATAATGGGCTCGCTATACGATGGGGTTTTCAGGAACAGATCCCTACCGTATAACGAGGGGTTACTGTACTACACAATAGTGACAGAGAGTATAGTTTTTGCCATGAAAGATCCACAGTTGATATACTCATCTTCAATTGATCAATATGGCGAAACCTATACATTAGTCCTTGACATCTCTAAAACCTTGACAGAATGCGGTATCATTCCCTGTTATCCAAACTCTCTTGCTAGAGCTTATCATCTTCTGTCTCATTGATTTCCTCACATTTCAGCAATACAAAGATGAAAGGGAGATGATGTGTATTCCAATTTCCACTCAATGCTTGTGTGCCATAAGGATCAGTCCAGATCCAACCCAGTTCCTCATTTATATTAATGATCACATCTGTCACCCATAAGTCCATTCATTCATAAGCAGAAGACTCAACACTTCACACTTAAAACACCTATTCTCAAAGTTTGATATCTCAAACTCCCACCTTGGCACAGCAACCTACATAAATTAAGACATATCTGAGGCCACTGAATGGGGGACAAAATATCACAAAATATCGCTATCTCATTTAATGCTAAGAAACCCAAATATATCCAGTTTACTAATGGACAGATTGCCTGATTTCTATAATAACTTTAATGCAACCAATATTCCTATCTCTAATAGTGCAGTATTGAGATTCTCAATAGGACCTCTCATGTTTGATCACTTGCTAAAACTGTCTCAAGATAAACTTGGATTACTGTCCAGATTCAGTAACGTCTTCACTGAAGAACAGTTAGCTATAGGTTACAAGTCATATCTGTTCTTAGCTCAAACACTGCTCACCTTTGTGCAGTGGATAAGGAGAGATTGCATTAACACAAATGTACCAAATTCAGAACAATGTTATAACAATAATTAATAACCCAGCAATTATAAATGAACTATTTCCCCTACAATTAAGACAATATTACCTCCCTTGCATTATTTTACAGATACTTTCATGGCCAAGATTCAGATGAAGCAGCATCCATTTATTACCTCCCTTGCAATATTTTACACATACTTTTAAGCCCAATGCTCAGAAGAAGTAGCATCCATTGTGTCACCTATCCACACCTTCCCCCCTGTTACATGGGCATCTGATAGCATCAATGATTTGAATGTCACACTGCCATATTGCAGAACGTCAGTCTATTAGAATTTCTTTATTACCTGAACTACTACTCTTTGGAACTTGCTTCCTCAGATTAGTTTCCCCCCCAGGTTTCAACCAACAGCAGTTCAAGTCCAACTGTTACAGACTGTTGTAACCTGGTGTACATTTTTTTTTTTTCCTTCCTGATTTTCTTGTAATAAAATCAAGTTGGGCATAGCAACAATAATATGGTACTCCCTTCAACAATATTACATGGTTCCCCTACTCACACTGCTACCACCCAATATATCTGGGCAAGTTTCACTTATAATTTATGACAGGTGCAAACAAAGGCTGCTTTAACTGATGCTCAAACTTCTGGGTAAAAAGCACTATTAAAATATACATTTCACAGTTTTATACTGTAATAAAAAATTAACTTGGCAGCAGTTCATAATTCTACTGTGCACCTTTGAAAGGAGGGTGCCTGTAAATAAGGCATACAGTACAACACTATTAAGCTTCCTGCAACTCTTAATCATGCATCAAATAAATATTTTATACCACAGTGGCATACGTACAGTGCCCTCCCGCAGTGAACGAGTTTATGGGCGGCAGACGAGCTCATTCACTGCGAATTCGTTTACTGTGAACAACATATCTTATGGGAAAATTAGCATATGGGCAGCACCACTTCCTCAAAGTGCACTTTTTGAGCCACAGAGATGTGCTAAAGGGCACATTTCAAACACATACAGTACAGATATACTGTATAAAATATAAAACACATGGCAGTCCTCACTGGCTTGAATACAGGTGGTTCCGAGGCAGGGAGATACACTTAGGGTGTCCGCGCCACATCACCTTCCACTTCCTCATTCCTATCACCAGTCTCACCCTCATCACCTGACTGAACCACTTCCCCACGTGCCTCTACCTCATTCACCTCTCCCATAAAATCTTCAAAGTCCAAAGATGACACCACTAACATCACATCATCACTGTCTTCCCCAGGAAGTGTAGCAGATGATGTAGAGGCCAATAGCTCCTATTGTTCTTGAGTTCGGTAGTAGCGTGTGATGAGTGTTTGTTTTATGCTGACTTCCATAATGTGCCTTTCAATGCAATAACGAAAAGTGGTTTCTACTTCACTGAGCACTTCCCATGTCCTAAGGTAGCTGGTTTCATTTGCCTTAACCCCTTAACCACGGGGCGTCACTTTCGTGATGCTTGGGAGCAAGGGATCATACCGCGGGGCTACTTTTGCGATTCTGTGTTATTTTGAATTCCCCTGGGCTTTCAAGTGGTAGCTTGTATCATCTATCAGTACTGCCAATGTCTAACACTAGTCAGCACTCCTAATCTCATCTGTACTCCCATCCATTGTTGACAATTTAGCCATTTCTCCACGTTCTTGACTCCCCTCCCTACCTTCCCTCCATTACCCTCTCCTCTCGCCTGCCCGGCCGTGCTATGCTAAGTATATCTTCCCTGGAATTTTCCACTGATTTCATCCATTGAAATAAGCCCTATGCCCTGTTCTTATACCAAATAATATATACCAAAAAGAAATAAGGTAAGTGAGAGTGCCATACACCTGGAATTGGCTAATTATCACCTGACAACACCTCACGTGCACTCGTTCGCTAAGTTTCGCTGTTTATTTCCCCTTGAAATATGCTGTATAATCTATTCTCGTACTAAAAATATATATAAGGAGGGAAGGGAGAAGCCTAAGTGATATTTACATTCACCTGGAACTACCTAATTTATAATGTACTGTCTAGATTTCCTGCCAATCATTTCACTGCTATATATTAGCAGCTGTCAAGGGGCTGACGTTGACAGTAATGCATTTCCCTAGGTAGGCCACCCCGGCCCATCCCTATCAGTTCACTGTCATCTTCCAAGGTGAAGGTACGTCTGTTTGCTCCTGCTAACTTCTGCCAATTTTTTAGCCCCATGCAAAGGGCCCTGTGACCTTTACCCCCTACTAAACCTCGTGTGGAAAGAGGTAAAGGGTTGACAATTGCAAGAGAGTGACTACGATCTTTCTGTTGAGTAAAACAGAGCAAGTGGAATTGTAAATAATGTGTAAACAGCAAGTGAAAGTAATGAATGTAAATATAAGTGAACAGTGGAAAATAGTTTTAAAAGTTACTTCAAGTAACAGTGCATAACACAGTGTAAATAAAATAGAAATGTAAATAACGTAAATAAAACAGAGAACGTAAATAGAAATGTAAATGAGTAGTATTATAAGAATACGAGTAAATATACTAGGAGTAATGAAAGTGAAAGTTTCACTCTAGCATGTATGAATACTATGAGTTATGAGAGTGAAGGTGAAAGTGACATTCACTCTCAAAGCTAGTGTACAGGACGAGAAAATGAATGCTACGTATTTTACAGAAAGAAATTGAATGCCTACAGTGACAATAAACTACAGTACTATTACTGAAGGAAACTTATGGATAAAGACTGTAGATATATATAAGTGTCATATAGTAATAGAAATATAAACTGTGAGAGTTTTTATGAATAATAAATGACAACACCAGTGGCGAACTAGCGCAAGTGGGAAGGTCATACGCCCTCGTAATTTTCATTGCTTTCACAGTGTTTTTTTTTTTGGAATATGGATTCCAAAATATTTGAGAATCATAGAATAGTGTTTCTAGTGATAATATCAGGCTGTAGTAATCATATTACGGGTTGTCGGGAAGTGTAAAGTGGAGACTTCGTTACCCAACTTCAGAGGTCTCCACAAGTCCTACGGTACTCAACAAAGGCTCAACAAACACCCCAGGAGAAAGCTGAAGGTATGTGCCATAAGCATATGTGATTTTAATATTCTAGGACTAATAACTGATTTTTGGCAAATATTTTTAGAGAGTCTGTCGGAGTGCGAATATACCCGCAGGTGCCGCAAGAAAAGCAAATCAAGCCCGTGGTTAAAGGGTTAACAAGATGTCAGAACATCCACTGCTGGTAGAATTTTACTGATCTTTGACATAAGCAAATCTTCGTCCTCCATTGAATTCTGCTCAACAGGTTGCTCAGATCTGACCTTTTGTGCAGCATCTACTGGGGGGTAGGGAGGTTGTTCAATATGGGAGACGGCGGTTATGGCCTACTCTTTTCCCCGATTTCGTTCACTTGGGTTGAACTAGTTCATTATGGAATTGTGGACCTGATTACTCCCTGCTCGTTCACTAGGCGAATCGTTTACTCTGAATACTTTCACTGTGCGAGGGCACCGTACTTGCTTACACATTTTTATATCTCAGTTAATTAAATCACATCCTCTGCATTAATATAATAACCCCTTCTACCAGATTTTTTTTTTTTTCTTGTTACCTTTACATGATTTACTGGTAGTTAAGCTGAGAATATCCACTCATAGTGACTCTGGGTTAATAACAGTCCTCATTAACCCCTTCACAATCTGAATACTCTCTCTCAGCTGAATTAAGCATCTGTATATGGCAAAAACCTAATAAAAATGCATCACTGGACTGACAGGGCTAAAGCTTCTGATCTGTATAGTTCCCATAAACATACCTGATGTGATAGCTGCCTGCTTTGGAACATCAATGGCTATTTCCTTCAGACTTTGTACATATTTTACTCTATCCAACACAGGTATGAGTAAGTTTATTCCTGGCTCCAATACTCTGTGAAACTTTCCCATGCGTTCTACAACCCAAGCCTGTTAAAGAAAAGGCACAGATAAGGATAAGATTATTACCAGCACTGTTCAAAACTTTTGTATTATACAGGTATGTTAAAATGAGTATAGTAATATATAATGTAATTAAATAATTACTGTGGTATGCTGGAAAAAGACCATAGGATGTCAGAACAGCAGCCATAATACAGAAAAAAAGCAGGTTATGGTATATAATAGTGTGGTGATATTTATTTTCAAATTTAAAAAAAATTCACTTCACCCTATGCTCTGTCACTTTGGAGGTACTGTATACAAGGAAGTGACTTCAAGCTGCTTACAATATGACAGGCATTAGAAGATGCAACAAAAATAATTTCAGATTCAGGGATATAAGGAATAGGAACATTACTTCTTGACTATAATTATTATGTGGAAACACCCCAACAGATGTTCCTACACCCTGAAAATGAGGCCAAAGGAAACTCAAGCTCACCACAATCTTCTAAGGAACATATCATAAGCAACACAGTATTTTATTGGTTCATCCTTTATTGCCAAAACAGGAGCACAGGGGTTCAAGGGTTAGTTGATGCAGTCCAGAGATTTATGGTGAGAGTTACCAGCAGCTTACCATGAGAGGCATTCTGGTGAGCAATAAACTCTGACTACCCCACAAATTAAACTGATATGGATTACCACCAGCTGGAGCAACTTAAAGCCCGTCACATACAAACGACTCAAGGGTCGACCACGGTGCGACTCAACATCGTAACGCAATTTTTCATTGATCGTCCCTTGACTCACGGACAAAGCCCGGACTCTTTAGGGCGCTCACGAGCCGCTGGGGCGACTTGTTGGGCCTCACGACTTGCCAAAAGTCGTGTCACAGTTGAGTTGCAGTCGGGAGTGTCATACGACGGTCATGAAGCAGTCTTAGCTCAATTGGATGCATCGTGATGCAGTCGTTGCATGTCGTGATGCTGTTGCCGACAAAAAACTTTTATGACTGTGTGTCCCTCATCAACTGACTAGAAACAGGAGAGCTCCATGGTGATGCTCTGGGTTTCACTGGTGGTCCAGGTGTGATGCCCCGCCCCACACTGAGTGTCACTGGTGGTCTAGGTGTGATGCCCCGCCCCATGCTGGGTGTCATTGGTGGTCTAGGTGTGATGCCCCGCCTCACACTGGGTGTCACTGATAGTTCAGGTGTGATGCCCTGCCCCATGGGTCGGTCGTGGGGGGGTCGGGGTGCATTCCCCAAATGCGTCACGAAGTTGTCTTGCGTTCGTGGGCGGTTGTGTCGTGGTCGTGGCCGACAAAAATTCGTTAAATTTCAAATCTGAAGACTCGTAGCTCCGTCTCCTCATGGTCGCTGCGCAAGCTTGTCGTGTTCTTGAGGACGTCACGACCGGTTGTGAGGCAGTCCTGACTCAGTCGTTAGGAAGTCATGAGTAGAGAAGATTCGGGGCCAGTCGGGAGGCGTGGGAGCCAACTAGGACACGACCTTGAGTCGTGCCGCGGCCAGCCCTTGAGCCACGTACGTGTGACTGGGGCTTAACTCAGTAGGAGGCCAAGTGTACATTTGTTGGCTATATGATTACCACCTGTTTTTAAAAATAATTTCCTGTATTACACAAGGCAATGCAATTAATTACTAGACACCATTCCATGGTTTAGCTTTTTGATCCCCCTAATTCTTAATTACTGAATGTGTATGGCATGATCAATGATCCTAGTGAGGCGTACATTTAAACATCAACGACTTTTTAACACAATTTGCCAGATAACGTCACAAAAATTACTTCAAATCCTATAGGATATAGGCAACACATAATGTAAGGGAAAACAGTACCCAGGATTGTGAATATACAGTAAAAAGCTTGCAAAAATTCTGGAGATGGAATAACATGGAGCTGTTAGTGACCGCACCATGAAAGATAAGCTGAAGGTGTCCACACAGCTTACACAGTCAACTATGAACAAAAAACTACACCTAGTGGTTCCTTTACCATGCATATTTAGTCTCAGTGAAAATACTGGGAAGGCTTCTCTGTCTTTTGGAGTAATTTCTAAAGTTACAACACCAATCATCCAGGATTTGCCACTACAGTATGTCCTAGATGACTCTCCTGCTACTTAAAATACTGTCATAATATACTTCAAATCTTTACCTAAATATATCATCTTAGAACAAAAAATACCGTACAGTAACACTGTAGAAGACAGCCTTCTTACCTCTTGCTGTGGTACAAAGAGAATTACTGTGTTGAGAGGAAGGTGCGAGCGCCATCTTGCTGAATCCACTGTTGGGCGCCTTGGTACTTGCTGTAAGGCATGGAACATTTCAAATAAAATAACTGGGAGAGTGAATGATACAATAAATGAAAGTTCAGTCTGAATGATACTTGAAATAAGGCTGTATCACTTCATCAAAGCTACTCAGTGTGTACATTAAAGTATACAGATGAGGTGCTGAAAGAGGTGAAAGCAATAACATACAGGTATGAAGGGGTGGTTCTGAAGAAAGGATATTCTGATTGGTATAGTATCTGTTTATATATAATGCACTGTTTACTGGAAAGGAAACTTAATGGTGGAAGATGCAATACTGTTTGGAAATGAATGGAAAACTGAAACGTCTGGCAGAGAATTCAGCAATGCATGTGAAGGACAAATTCAGTCCTGTGATGATACCAGGCTACTGTACTCAAGAACAATAAAAATATTAGGTTACAGCCAGAACAAAATAATGATAGTAAAGTAAATATTTCTGGGACTGTCTATGAATTATAGCTATATACTGCACTAATTGTGATGAGTTTGTGGGTAAGGTTCATCATCACCATCTTCTCACCCCTCAATTCCACCAAAAAGATCAAGTGAGGTAGAGTCCTGAAATGAAGGATGAGAATGCATAAACCATACAGCAGGACCCACATCTTTGAAGCCTTCACTATCTTGGCTCCATGTACAGGCAAAAATATGCATGTATCTTTCTGCATTTTTTACTTTTCAATCTACTTCAGAAACAGCCTGTAGGGCAATAATTCTTTTGAAAACCATGTTATAAAAGGAGCATATCATTGCCATGTGCATCACCATACATGTTTCATTAAACCAATTATCACTTACCAGACACTCTGATATCCAATTTCAGATGTTACAGAAAATGTAGAGATTTCAGTTACAAATACTTTCTTCATTGCATTATGCAAAATAAAGTTTTGAGATAGCCTGGTTTCTATATGATTATCTATATAACATGGGAAACTGGGTGATCACAAGATATATATACCGGTATATACAGTAAAAGTCCGCCAATAATCCGAAAATCTCAATACTTCGAATTTGCCAAGGCGAAATTTTTCTATTTTTTCTGAGCTTTTTCAAAATTTTCTGGGCATTATCTAAGGATTTATCTGGCTTAGACTTGCCCTTGGACTTGGATGTACCTGCCTGCAACTATTCACCTACACTTCTATGCATTTCCAGTGAGTGATACAATAACCCATATCATTTTAAGTGTTTATTAAATGATCATGTACATATTTCTGACGTTTTCAGAGGTCCCTCCCAATAGTCCAAAAAAAACAATAGTCTGAAAGACCCTCAGTCCCCTGCCATTCGGATTACAGGACTTTTACTGTGTGTGTGTGTGTGTGTGTGTGTGTGTGTGTGTGTGTGTGTGTATGTATATATATATATATATATATATATATATATATATATATATATATATATATATATATATATATATATATATATATATATATATATGTTAGAGTTGGTATCACAATACTGTCATGCAGTGTATATATATATATATATATATATATATATATATATATCATTATCATCATCATCATCAGCCATTGAGGTCCACTGCAGGACCGGCCTATCCCTACCGAAGCAGGGACGATACAGCTAATGTATCTCTACCCAGTGGCTTAGGCTGTCTGGTAGAGACTGTATGTAGGGTGAGAAGTGCTTGTGAGTGTGATTGTAGTGTTGTAGTGGCTTTGGATGTGTGTGTAGTCTGTGAACCAAGTGTAATCAGACCGCCTTAAGCCGACTGGGTGCAAGCATACTAGTATGCGACACTGGTTCAACCACAGCACCCCTTGTGTCCGCCAAAGTGGTCAGTGGCTCGGTGAAAGCTTCCCAAAGTTTTTACAACTCTGGCGAGGAGGCGAACCCCCGCCCACCAGCGTGCGAGATGCACACTCTACCACAGAGGCTCCATATATATATAAATGCAGTATACACACACACACACATATATATATATATATATATATATATATATATATATATATACAACTAACTCAAAAAACAAACAATAAGCCTCGGACAAGGACTGACCAAACGATGACGACCAAGGACCGGACAAAGGACATGGTTATCGGAATGTGGAATGTAAGGGGAGCGAATGATGAGGTGAAAGAGAGAGAGATTGTCCAGGTGCTTGAGGGTGCGAAAGTGGATGTATGTGGAATAACTGAAACAAAATGGAGAGGAGAAAGTATGAGAGAATGGGAGTATGGATGCGGTATATGTGCAGGAGTAGGTGAGAATGAGAGGGCAAAGGAAGGAGTATGTATAGTTGTGAGTAAAAGATGGAAGAAGAGCATAAGACAGTATGGATCAGTTGGGTCAAGGATTGTGTGGGTAAAGTTGAAAGTTGGAATACAAATGTGGGTGATTGTGTGTGTGTGTATGCGCCAACGCAAGATCGTGCTAGAAGAGTGAGAGAAGAGTTCTGGACAAATGTAGAAGTGTGCATGGAAAAGTTTGGAAGGAATGAGAGAGTGTTTTTGATTGGTGATATGAATGGTAAAGTTGAGAATGTGAAGGTGGATGGAATAGTTGGTGAGTGAGGTGTGCCAGCTGAGATAGATGAGAATGGGAGTGCATTAGTGGACATTTGTGCTGGGAGGGGGTTGGTGATAGCCAATACTCTCTTCAGGCATAAAATAATCCACAGGTATACAAGGCAAGTGATGAGAAGGGTGGGTGGTGAACTGAATGAAAGGAAGGCAATGATTGATTATGTGTGTGTGGATGAAAGGATGCGAAGATGTGTTATGGACGCAAGAGCTTATAGAGGTTGGGGGAGTGGACTTTCTGACCACTACTTGGTGGTGGACAGAATTAGGATTCAAGTAAGATGGAGGAATAGAAGATGGGAAAGACGAGAGGAAGGAGTAGTTCCAAGGAGAGTGGAAAGGTTACAAGAGGATGAGAAAAAGGCAGAGTATAAGAGAGAAGTGGAGGAACAATTGGGCAAATATGAATTGGAGCAGATGGGAGACGTGGAAGGTGTGTGTAGGATATTTACGGAAGAAGTATGTGCAGCATGTGATGTGGTGTGTGGAAGGAAGAGAAGACGGAGGGGGGTGCAAGGAACAGCGTGGTGGACTGAAGAGGTGAGACAGGCTGTGGCACAAAAGAAGAAAGCATACAATGAATGGATGAGAAATAGGGGCGTGGAAGAAGTTGAGAGGCAGAAGAGAGAGTTATACGTAGAGAGAAAGAGAGAGGTGAAAAGATTAGTAGGAGAGAGTAAGAAGAGAGTATATGAGGAATTTGGAAGGAATTTGAGTGTAAAGTGGAGGGACTGTAAGAAAATGTTCTGGAAAGAGGTGAAAAGAGTAAGACAGGGTGGAAGTGAAGTTAGCAGGGGAGTGAAAGATAAAAATGGTAGATTACTAGTGGAGAAGGGAGAAAAAGTGAGCAGATGGAGAGAACACTTTAAGGAATTGTTGAACATAGAGGATGGAAGTAATGCGAGTATAAGTGGCTGGGGAATGGCTGGGAGAAGGAGGGAGGTGAGAAGACAGGAAGAAATCAGTAGGATAGAGGTTGTGGAAGCAATGAAGAAAGTTAAATTGGGGAAAGCCCCAGGAATTGATGGAGTGTGTGGTGAAATGCTGAAGCATGGGGGAGAGATAGTAGTAGAATGGATGTGGAAGATGTGCAGATTGGCCTGGGAGGAAGGAAGAGTCCCGGAGGATTGGAAGTCAGGTATAATTATTCTCTTGTACAAAGGAAAAGGGGAAAAAGAAGTGTGTGGTAATCATAGGGGCATTTGTCTTCTTAGTGTAATAGGAAAAGTGTATGGTAGGATACTTATTGACAGAGTTAGAGAAAGAACAGAGAAATTAGTTGGAGAAGAACAGGGAGACTTTAGGAAGGGAAGAGGTTGTGTAGATCAGATATTCATTCTTAGATCTTTAGTGGAAAAGTTTCTAGAGAAGGGAAAGAAGTTGTATGCGGCCTTCATGGATTTGG
Organism: Coenobita brevimanus; assembly: GCF_032717465.1. Taxonomy (NCBI): domain Eukaryota; kingdom Metazoa; phylum Arthropoda; class Malacostraca; order Decapoda; family Coenobitidae; genus Coenobita; species Coenobita brevimanus. Next base: position 3,767,313 of record NC_137017.1, on the reverse strand, counting down.
AGAAAGCATATGACAGGGTGGATAGACAAGGATTGTGGAAAGTGTTAAGAATATATGGAGTAGATGGGAAGTTGTTGAATGCTGTGAAGAGTATGTATGATGGTGTGAAGGCTGCAGTGCATGTGGATGGTGAACTAAGTGAATTTTTCTCTTTGAAAGTTGGGTTGAAACAGGGATGTGTCATCTCTCCATGGTTGTTCAATCTGTAAATGGATGGGGTAATAAAAGAGGTACAAGGTAGGGTAGTGGATGTTGGAGTGGCCCTGGTGAGAGAGGATAGCGTTTGGAAACTCCCTGTACTGTTGTCTGCAGATGATACTGTGTTGTTGAGTGAAGACGAAGGGGAGCTGTAAGGCTTGGTGGATGAGTTTGGGAGAGTGTGTAAGAAACGGAATCTAAAGGTGAATGTAGGGAAGAGTAAAGTGATGGTCTTTGAGAGAGGTGAAGTCAGTGAATGTACAGCGAGGTTGGATGGTGAGGAATTGGAAAATGTGAGTACGTTTAAGTACCTGGGTAGTGTGACGAGTAAGGATGGAGGTTTGGAGGGTGAAGTGCTTGAAAGGGTACAGCAGGGAAGAAAGGTTGCTGGTTCTTTGAAAGCAGTGATAAGAAACAGAGAAGTGAGCATGGAAGTGAAAAAGTTACTACATGACAGTATTGTGATACCAACTCTAACGTATGGAAGTGAAGCTTGGACGTTGTTGGAAGGACACAAGTCAAGAGTGAGAGCAGTGGAAATGAGTTATTTAAGAGGAGCCTGTGGAGTCACATGGAGAGACAGGCTGACAAATGAGGATATAAAGGAGCGTTGTGGTGTGGATGTGGATGTGATAGGAAGCGTTATGAGGAACACACTGAGGTGGTTTGGCCATGTGGAGAGGATGGAGGGTGAATGACTGACGAAGAGAGTGTATGTGAGTGAGGTGGAGGGGGGAAGAGGGAGGGGGAGGCCAAGGATGAGATGGAGGGATGGGGTGGAGAGGTATATGAGAGAGGGGGGTGTGAGTTGGGAGCAGGGAAGTGAAATGGCGGGAGACAGGGTGACTTGGAGGCGATTTGTTTGTGGCCACCCCAAACGGGATTGAGGCGTCTGGCAATAGATAGATAGATAGATGGAATAATTTTTTTTTGGCAAATATTATTTTAAAGGACAGTGTAAAACTTTAGCACGTCAGCCAACTTCTACTCACTTTTTTTGCATTTTATTTTGTATATATTGTCTTTTTGGACAATGTACGACAGAACAAAACTCTTCATCTTCAAAATGAGACCAAAGTGGCCTTTCTATGATGAATAGTAACTTTCCTACGACCGTTAGAAGTAAAATATCTCTACGCGACTTCTGAAACCTCTTGAGCGAGAGTTATGCGCACAGCCAGAATTTACGCTCCTCCCTTCACAGGATAGGGATAATAGTATTATTTGTAATAGTTGTAATACCTAGACTTATAGTCGCACAGTGGTGCCAGAATCGAGCGACAATGCAAGGCAAACATACATCGTGTGTGTGTGTGTGTGTGTGTGTGTGTGTGTGTGTGTGTGTGTGTGTTTGTGAGAGAGAGAGTGCGAGAGTGTCTGTCTGTGAGGCAGGGTGGTGAGGTGAGCAGGCAGCCTGCCTGAAGGTCGTTGCTATGGTTACTGACCTCCCAGCACCAAGTATGACCGATTATGGAAAATTTTTCATGTAAATAGTGTTTGTGGTGGATTTTGGTCTTCTGGAAGTGTTACTGAAGTGTTATTATTGTGGAGGGCTAGTCAAAACCTTAGTTGTGTCACCAAACCTCTGCCACGCATATGGACACCGGCAAAAAAACAACAAAAATTGCCCCCATTCCCCACCTACTCACCCTCCCTACACACACTTCATGGACAATCTGATGCAATCAGCTTGAAATCGAAGGATTGTTGAGTATTATGACACCTCGTTTTTTATATTTGGTTAAGTATTAACTGAGATATGAAGGTTTAAAAATAGATGATTTTCATGATTTCTCTTGGGAATGACCAACTGTGGGAAGGGTTTGGGTAAACATCTGCTGGACAGGATGGGTTAATGAATTTGCAAGGAATTTCCCAAAAGTTTATTGTATAAATTGTCAGTATCCCTAGAATATCCTTACCGTATGTAAAATACCTCTAATGGCCAATGTTTGAATGGTATTGATGGTTAAGACTCCTTGGTTGCATTTTCACCCTGATATCTATTAAAGTAATAATGTTATTCGTTTTCATTTTTGAAGGCTCTGACATGTTTGCATGCATCGACCTTGGTCACCTAATGGCGGCTCTCCATGCTGCTCAATCTATGGCAACCTCCCTGTTCAGTTCCCTAACCCTAAGGTCACACTTAATGACCTTGTCCCAGGTCTTTTTCTGTCTACTCCTCGCAGCCTTATCCTCAATGTTAACGCATCTCACTTTCTGCACCCAGTTATCATCCCCCATCCTTTCCACATGCCCAAACCATCTCAGTCTACCTCTCATCACAACACCAATACACTCCAGTCCCATCCTACCTCTCAACTCTTCCATCGTAAACCTAGCCCCCCATGCTGTGCACTCAGGGAGGCACTGCACAGCCACCTACTCATTGTTATTTCTGTATGTTTGAGTCTGTGAATATCCTTTTCTTTTGCTGCCCAGGTCTCACTACCATACAGCATCACATTTATGACATATGCAGCATACAAAGATCCCTTAGCACACAGGGAGAGCCCTCTCAGTGTCAGGAGAGGCAACAGCTCCCTGAACTTCTTCCAGCCACTTCTCACCATAGCCACAGAAGCAGTTCCAGCCCGACCTCCAGCATATAATATGTCTCCCAAATGACAAAACTCATCCACGCACTCAAGAGACTCGCCAGCAAGTTCAATCCTTTCACACCTGACAATCTTCACCTGGTCTCCCTGACACACTGCACACAAAATCAGCATTATCTCGCAGTCTACATCTAATGCAGCTACATCTCTTAGCCTATGCACCTACCTATCACAAACACTGTACAAGATGGAATTTACTTCCCACACCCTTGTGGCGAATAGATATCATCACTTTTGTTTTATCTTCATTTTCTCTTGTGCCCCATACTATCACTCTATTTCCTAAATCTTTCCTCTGCCTCCCCTTCATTCTCTGCAATCAACACCAAATCATCAGCATACAGCATCTACCACAGGAGTCCATTTCTGAAGTCACGTGAGAGGGCATCAAGTACCACGATAAACAACAAGGGACTCAAAACTGACCCTTGGTGCACACCAACATTCACAGAAAACTCATCATTCAAATCTCCATTTACTCTTATACCTGGTTGCGAGCACCCACATACATGGCCATAACCACCCTAACCAGCCACTCCTCCATCCCAAGCTTTCCTTCACCACCTCTCTAAGGACTCTGTCAAAGGCCTTCTCCAAATCAACAAAAACAAAGTACAGTTCCCTTTTCTTTCCTATATATTTTGCCTGAAGCTGTCGAACAATGACTGTGGCATCAGTGGTCCCCCTGCCTCGCATAAACCCAAACTGCATCTCATCAGTATTCACTCTTTCTCTAATCATACCTTCTAGAACTCTTGCCATTATTTTCATTATCTGATCTGAAAGCTTTATACCCCTATAATTTCCCTTCCCCTTGTACACATTTACAATTACACTCTTCAGCCATTCATCTGGGACAACACACACATATATAATCATAGCTGTCAGGTTATTGACTAACCTCACTCCTATATCTCCTGAGGCCTTCATGTCAGCAGTCAACCCAGCTGCTGGAGGGTTAGGGTCTGTATTACTGTACTTGCTAGCAGCCAATACACTCCCAGTGAACCAGGCAGCTGGGGTACCGGTACTTTGACCTTTCGGTGAAGAGGTAGATAGCCATTTTTGCTCAGCCTGTGGGTCAGGGTCTAAATTACTCATGCATAGCTAGTAGCTTCGGAGTGATCCAGACAGCTGGGATACTTTGACCGTTTGGTGAAGGGGCAGACAACCAGTTTTGCTCAGCTGGTGGGTTGCAGTGTATTACCTGCACGTGGCCAGAGAGGCTGGCCAGCTGCCCAACTGATTTTTTGAATTTATAGGCCGCCAAACTGGCCATGTCCGAAATTTTATGTTCAGATACAGACAAAGAAATCCAGATATGGAAATAACAGAGCCAACGCCTAACGTCCTGATACAGAGCATGTCCAGATACAGAGCGTCCCTATAATCGAGTGATTACTGTACTGAAACAGGAATCATTTACCTAATTGGCACTTTTAATAGGGAAATATTATAATTTTTATCACCATATAGATTCATACACACCTAATTATCTGAAATCCAGTAAAAATCTTGAGTTTAATTTAGCTGTTAATAAAAAATCTGGACTCAGGGCAAAAACGTGGTAAAGTTAGTAGAAGTGTTTCGCCTTAAGATCAACAATTTGCCTTCACAGACAGTTTGTACCGGTATAAATACTGATTTAACATGCAAATACATTTATCTGAACTGCAAATCAATATTTATGCAAAACCGAAGTGTGTCAAGGCATGTTTGTGATCTAAAGGGGAAATACCCTCTAACTTTAGCATGTTTTTGCTCTTAATCCTGATTTTTTAAAATGAATAGTTAAATGATGCACAATTTATTTTACAGCATTTCAGATAATTAGATGTGTATGAACCTACAGTATATCGTGTAAAAATATAGCTATAACATTTTCCTATTAAAAGTGTCTATTTGTTATTTCATCACACTGTTAAGTACAGTAGGCCTACTTGAAGTATCAGTTAACTCTTGCAACAGAGAGTTGGACAAAATGGGTAAGAGTTTGCTCTTGCACCTGCCGTAATAGAGGTGGAAGCAGACAGTTCAGAACAACGACCACTGAAGGTGCAACTGAAAAAGAAATAAATATGCAACAGTAACGTATGCTGAAGACAGAGAGGCTGAAGGGAGTCAGTAAAAAAGTTAATGAGATTTACTGGCCCCCCCCCCCTTTTTTTTTTTTCTCATCAGTTTGCCTTCTGTGATGTGCACTTATTTTTTTCCCTTTATCTTAACCCATGAATAATGGGATACTGATGAAAATCAAAGGACTGAGGACAATCTGTAGCTTATATCTATCAATCTATTGCCAGACATCTTAATCTGGTAAGACACTGCCACAAACAAATCGTCTCCATGTCGCCCTGTCCCACGAAATTTCATTGCCCTGGTCCCAGCTCACACCCTCCTCTCTCATATACCTCTCCACTACATCCCTCCATCTCATCCTTGGCCTCCCCTTCCCTCTCCCCCCCTCCACCTCACTCACATACACTCTCCTCCTCTCAGTCTCTCTCTCCATCCTCTCCACACAGTCAAACCACCTTATTGTGATTCTCCTAACACTTCCTATCACATCCACATCCACACCACAATGCTTCTTCACTTCCCCATTCGTCAGTCTGTCTCTCCATGTGACTCCACAGGCTCCATTCAAATAACTCATTTCCACTGCTCTCACTCTTGACTTGTGTCCCTCCAACAAGGCCCAAGCTTCACTTCTATACGTTAGAGTTGGTATCACAAAACTGTCATGTAGTAACTTTTTCACTTCCATGCTCAGTTCCCTGTTTCTTATCACTGCTTTCAAAGAACCAGCAACCTTTCTTCCTTCTTGTACCCTTTCAAACACTTTATCCTCTAAACTTCCATCCTTACTCATCACACTACCAAAGAACTTAAATGCACTCACATTTTCCATTTCCTCCCCATCCAACATTACTGTACATTCACTGACTTCACTTCTCTCAAAGACCATAACTTTACTCTTCCCTACATTCACTTTTAGAATCTGTTTCTGACACACTCTCCTAAACTCATTAACCAAGCCTTGCAGCTCCCTTTCATCTTCACTTAACACAGTACAGTACCATCTGGAAACAACAGTACAGGGAGTTTCCAAACACTGCCCTCTCCCATTAGGGCTGCTCCAATATTCACTGCCCTGTCTTGTAAGGTACCTGTTTTATAACCCCATCCATAAACAGACTAAACAACCATGGAAACATGACACATCCCTGTTTCAGTCCAACCTTCAAAAAGAAAAATTCACTCAGTTCACTGTCCACATGCCTAGCAGCTTTAGCACCCTCATACATACTCATTACAGCATTCAACAACTTCCCATCTACTCTATATATTCTTAATACTTTCCACAATCCTTGTCTATCCACCCTGTCATCTGCTTCCTCCAAATCCATGAAGGCTGCATACAAATTCTTTCCCTTCTCTAGAAACTTTTCCATTACAGACCTAAGAAGGAAAATCTGATCTACACAACCTCTTCCCTTCCTAAAACCTCCCTGTTCTTCTCCAACTAATTCCTCTGTTACTTCCCTAACTTTGTCAATAAGTATCCTACCATATATTTTTCTATTATACTAAGAAGAGAAATGCTTCTATGATTACCACGCACTTCTTTTTCCCCTTTTCCTTTATACAGGGGAACAATTATACCTGACTTCCAATTCTCCGGGACTTTACCTTCCTCCCAGGCCAATCTACACATCTTCCACAACCATTCTACTACTATCCCTCCCTTATGCTTCAGCATTTCACCACACACTCCATCAATTCCTGGGGCTTTCCCCATTTTGACCTTCATTGCTTCCACAACTTCCCTTCTACTACCGATTTCTTCCTCTCTTCTCACATCCCTCCTTCTCCCAGCCATTCCCCAGCCACTTGTACTCGCATTACTTTCATTCTCTATGTTCAACAATTTCTTAAGGTGTTCTCTCCATAAGCTCACGTTTTCTCCCTCCTCCACTAGTACTCTACCATTTTTATATTTCACTTCTTTAACACCCTGTCTAACTCCCCTTACCTCTTTCCAAAACAAAGTTTCACCTCATGATAATATATGATTTTTCAAATATGCATTTGACAATACTGTGCCTGGCAATTAGGAGACATTCTCTATGATTTTTGTATAGCAAATGCATTTAGTAATTTAATAGTAATTTCCCCATCTTTACTTACGGAGAAATAAAAGAGTCATTATTTAACAATGGGAATTTCACAAGGGTCTCCATTACGCCAATGTAAGAAATAAACATGTGAAAACCATACTTTATAAAATCAATAAAACACCGAGAAACAGTTTGAATTCCAAACACCAAGTTACTTGGCTTAAGAATATATCAATATCCAGTAACAAAACTTGCAATACAGTATTTTAATCACGTGCATCAGTGGCAAATGTTTCAACAAATAAACTACCGTTCAAGTGTGCCGTGAAAGCCTGACAAACTGCAAAATTGCAAAGTTTCTCACCAACAGACTCCTACATGATCGCCCTGCTGCCCTGAGTGATGTAGCCAGCATTATCGCTATTACACTATTTTGTCTCTGTTCTGAGAGTATATCTTGCTTCTTGTGCTATTCTCACGGGAGGTGGTTCCATTCAGTAGTGTGTCAACATCCGTTTTGATTGGTTACGAAAAGGTTGAAACCACGTTGACCAAACAACCCATCTCTGACACAGGCAGATACATCACTCTATCTGTAGCGTTTTCCTCACGATTCCATTAGTCAAATTTTAAAACAAATTTATTATGTACTTTTACTAATGAGTAAAAAATACATTTCCCTTGCAAAATGAGTTGTTAGTGATCCATAAAAAAAAAAATACGAAGAGTGAGATTGACTTTACATAATTCTGAAACCAGAGGCATTTAAAAAAAAAAAATGAAACCTATGTGATTTTCAAATTTAACCATGCATGATTTGTAAGGGGATAAAACATACCCGTCATGAGATGATATTATTAAATTTGGGGACGCCTGGGACGGCACTTCGGATGCACTATTTTTCTTTTTGGGTTTGACGAAGACTGTATCAGCTGATTTTGTCATTTACTCCGACTCGGGTGGTATCTAGGGTGCACTTCTGGGCCGGGAAGAAACGTCTTATTTTACCATATAATTACTTCTCTACTGTAGCCTTACTGAACTGGTCTGCCAATAATTTACCAAAGCCTGACCGAACTGACGAGAATTAACGATGACGCAGTTATTTGGGTTCCTGAGGAGGGCAGTTTCCGTACGGTATGTGGATGTTGTTTCTCTGGGGACAGCTTTGGGGACGAAAAATGTATCACGTACAGCCTTGAAGTATATCCCGTTGCCGAAAGTGACTTCAAGGGTAAGCGAAGAATACATTTCATTGCAAATGGGGATAAACTTACGCTTTATTTGAAGCAGTAAAAGCACCTCACCAACTCAGTTGTTCCTGATAGTCTTATATTTTCTTATTTTTTCTGGGGAGTAAATAAACGTTTCCTGCGAAATTTCTTTCCTCCGTTGTTTTTAGCTATGTTCTACTGTGTCATTTTCTTTTATTTTTCAAGCGGAATGGCGGAAGGATCTGACCTAACCTAAGTGTTTAAAATAATCTGAGCCACTAAATTACTGTCCAGTGCCCTTGACTAGCATAGGCTCCAAAATATTAATGAGTGTCATTTGACAAGAAATTGTAAATAATGTGACAAGGAACAACCTGATCAGTGACACACAGCATGGCTTCCGAAGCAACAGGAGTTGTCTGCAAATATGCTTTGCTACCTGGACGACCTGATTAATGCAGTAGACCATAGCCAATGTGCTGGTGTCAGTTCGTTTGATTCTGAGAAAAGCTTTCGACAGGGTCCTCCACCAAAGACTGTGCATCAAGCTTGAAGCGATGAGAAAAACAGAAGGCTTCGGCTGGATCAAGAGCTTTCTTTTGGAGAGACCCCACAAGGTCTCCATCAGAAATGAGACATCAGCCTGGCTCCCAGTTGAGAATGGAGTTCCCCAAGGATCTGTGCTCAGACCCATTCTCTTCATCATATATATCAATGACTTGGTCTCAAATTTGAAATCTACAGCCCGCTTGTTTACAGATGATGCAAAAATATACAGTGTTATCGGGTCAGATGAAGACATCAGCGCAATGCAGAGAGACATGAAGAGACTGGACGAATGGAGTGGCAAGTGGTTGTTGAACTTTAACGCTGGCAAGTGTAAGACAGTGCACATAGGACACAAAAACTCTAGGGCCAATTATCAACTGGGCAAGAAAACATTTGAAAAATCCACCTTAGAAAAAGATCTAGGAATCCTGATAGCATCGGACATGAAGCTTCATCACATGTCGCACAAGTAGCAGCGAAAGCCAACAGTAGACTTGGAGTCATCAAAAGAAATTTCACTGCCTTGAGCAAGGGAGTGCTTGTATCGCTTTACCTCTCCTTGGTATGTCCTAGTCTTGACTATGAAGAGCAGTGCTGGTTGCCATATTTAGTGAAAGATATCCAGACACTGGAGAGAGTGCAGCGGCAAGCGACAAAGCTTGACCCAGGACTGGAGGGATTACCATATGAGGAGAGATGCTGGCTACTCGGACTTAGACATTAAGTGACAGAAGGAAAAGAGGGGATTTGATCGAAACATTCAAGCTTATCCATGGATGTGAAGACATTCCTTTCTCTAAGTTCTTCAGACTCAACACAAACCAGTTGAGAGGACACTCCTTAAAACTCTCAAAGCCCGACCACTGGAGAATGACCTTAAAGGCAACTGGTTTGCAATACGAGTGATTGATGGTTAGAACTGACTTCCTAAGAAATAGTCACTGCACACACAATAACCACATTCAAGTCCATTATGACAAATACTTTGGGCATCATGTCGTTGAGGTGGGACCATACAAGAAGTTCATTTCTTATTTCCCATTAATTATTCATAGGTAAGGAACCCAACCTAACCTAGCATCCAATTGGGAAATTGGGGAATGAAATCCACATTTCAGTATGTTGAGTAAGATTCTCCATCACAAATTTATGCTGTAAACAGACAACCATATATGGGTAAGGAACATGACAATTAAAACTATGGGAAATTTTTCAGCATGAAAAGGTAATTTACACCCACAAAATAGTCAGAAAAAACTGAAAACAAACTGGAGGAATATAATTAAATTCGTAAGGCCCTTCTGCTGCCTCAAATAATGCGTATGTTTACCTAAATGGGTTTATAGTACTAGTCTACCGGTAGTCTCTTTGTGGTAAATTTGCAGTTTTGGACAGTCCTCATTATTATTATTATTATTTTTTTTTTTAATTTATTTATTTTTTTTAAATAACAACTCCAACCTAATTTTATCTAATCTTGTCTACAAGAACTAACATACCGGTACAGCTTTAACCATACTAACATACCTAATACAGTACTTACCAGACTCTGCCTAGCCAACCAGACTGAGAGGCACGTCTGTCTGAAACTGTAATAATATCTTCTTCTTTGCAACTTGCACTGCATAAAGGCCTCATGGTAATTATTTTTTCAACCATATTTAGGCTAGACTGCAGATATTGCACAAACTAAGCCTACACAAGACTACACTGAACTGTGGAAAATTTCATACTTTGGCAGTATTAACCTTGGCATCCTGCCCAAACTTTAGCAAAGATAAATAAATAAAAGTTTGGGTTGTGTAAAATCAGTAAATAAGGCTGCACAGGTAAACTTACAGATAATGAATAGCTACCACACACTCTTTACTCTCAAATTTAATCAGGTGATGTCTAGGCTATATGATATCAATGTTCTTACTGTGTCTAGAGATAAGTACGGTATAGTAAGCAAGTAGTGCAAACCACATCCTTTAGATACAATATAGTAAAGGGCAGAAGGACCGATGAAGTTACAGTTAGGCTAGCCTGAGTAAGTCAGCTGATGAGAACTTCCAGCCCTATTCGTAATTCATATTAATGATCTCTTATCTGACACTCGTAATCCCATCGTGTCATATGCTGATGACTCAACACATCACAGTTCATTCACATTTAAACATCCATTCACAAAGTTTAATCTCTCTAGCTTACAACTCGGTACAGCAGTCTCCAAAAATCTATCTCTCTATCTATATATTGCCAGACGCCTCAATCCCGTTTGGGGTGGCCACAAACAAATCGCCTCCAAGTTGCCCTGTCCCCCGCCATTTCACTGCCCTGCTCCCAACTCACACCCCCCTCTCTCATATACCTCACCCCATCCCTCCATCTCATCCTCGGCCTTCCCCTCCCTCTTCCCCCCTCCACCTCACTCACATACACTCTCTTCGTCAGTCTTTCACCCTCCATCCTCTCCACATGGCCAAACCACCTCAGTGTGTTCCTCATAACACTTCCTGTCACATCCACATCCACACCACAACGCTCCTTTATATCCTCATGCGTCAGCCTGTCTCTCCATGTGACTCCACAGGCTCCTCTTAAATAACTCATTTCCACTGCTCTCACTCTTGACTTGTGTCCTTCCAACAACGTCCAAGCTTCACTTCCATACGTTAGAGTTGGTATCACAATACTGTCATGTAGTAACTTTTTCACTTCCTTGCTCACTTCTCTGTTTCTTATCACTGCTTTCAAAGAACCAGCAACCTTTCTTCCCTGCTGTACCCTTTCAAGCACTTCACCCTCCAAACCTCCATCCTTACTCATCACACTACCCAAGTACTTAAACGTACTCACATTTTCCAATTCCTCACCATCCAACCTCGCTGTACATTCACTGACTTCACCTCTCTCAAAGACCATCACTTTACTCTTCCCTACATTCACCTTTAGATTCCGTTTCTTACACACTCTCCTAAACTCATCCACCAAGCCTTACTGCTCCCTTTCGTCTTCACTCAACAACACAGTATCATCTGCAAACAACAGTACAGGGAGTTTCCAAACACTATCCTCTCTCACCAGGGCCACTCCAACATCCACTACCCTACCTTGTACCTCTTATTACCCCATCCATGTACAGATTGAACAACCATGGAGAGATGACACATCCCTGTTTCAACCCAACTTTCAAAGAGAAAAATTCACTTAGTTCACCATCCACACGCACTGCAGCCTTCGCACCATTGTACAGACTCTTCACAGCATTCAACAACTTCCCATCTACTCCATATATTCTTAACACTTTCCACAATCCTTGTCTATCCACCGTGTCATATACTCCATATATTCTTAACACTTTCCACAATCCTTGTGTATCCACCCTGTCATATGCTTTCTCCAAATCCATGAAAGCCGCATACAACTTTTTTCCCTTCTCTAGAAACTTTTCCACTAAAGATCTAAGAATGAATATCTGATCTACACAACCTCTTCCCTTCCTAAAGCCTCCCTGTTCTTCTCCAACTAATTTCTCTGTTCTTTCTCTAACTCTGTCAATAAGTGTCCTACCATACAATTTTCCTATTATACTAAGAAGACAAATGCCCCTATGATTACCACACACTTCTTTTTCCCCTTTTCCTTTGTACAAGGGAATAATTATACCTGACTTCCAATCCTCCGGGACTCTACCTTCCTCCCAGGCCAATCTGCACATCTTCCACATCCATTCTACTACTATCTCTCCCCCATGCTTCAGCGTTTCACCACACACTCCATCAATTACTGGGGCATTCCCCGATTTAACTTTCTTCATTGCTTCCACAACTTCTATCCTACTGATTTCTTCCTGTCTTCTCACCTCCCTCCTTCTCCCAGCCATTCCCCAGCCACTTATACTCGTACTACTTCCATCCTCTATGTTCAACAATTCCTTAAAGTGTTCTCTCCATCTGCTCACTTTTTCTCCCTTCTCCACTAGTAATCTACCATTTTTATCTTTCACTCCCCTGCTAACTTCACTTCCACCCTGTCTTACTCTTTTCACCTCTTTCCAGAACATTTTCTTACATTCCCTCCACTTTACACTCAAATTCCTTCCAAATTCCTCATCCACTCTCTTCTTACTCTCTCTTACTAATCTTTTCACCTCTCTCTTTCTTTCTACATATAACTCTCTCTTCTGCCTCTCAACTTCTTCCACGTCCCTATTGCTCATCCATTCATTGTATGCTTTCTTCTTTTGTGCCACAGCTTGTCTCACCTCTTCAGTCCACCACACTGTTCCTTGCACCCCCCTCCGTCTTCTCTTCCTTCCACACACCACATCACATGCTGCACATATTTCTTCTGTAAATATCCTACACATACCTTCCACATCTCCTATCTGCTCCAATTCATATTTGCCCAATCGTTCCTCCACTTCTCTCTTATACTCTGCATTTTTCTCATCCTCTTGCAACCTTTCCACTCTCCTTGCAACTACTTCCTCTCGTCTTTCCCTTCTTCTATTCCAAAAATCAAGACTTATATAAAGTCACTGAATGGGGACAAAATAACATTCTTTCATTTAATGCAAGGAAAACCAAATATCTACAGTATAGCCTACTGGTATTAAGAGACAGATATTGTCTGTTAACTGAAAGGTTGGTGGTAGAGGGAGGGGGGGCCAAGGATGAGATGGAGGGATGGAGTGGAGAGGTATATGAGGGAGGGGGGTGTGAGCTGGGAACAGGGGAATGAAATGGAGGGGGACAGGGCGACATGGAGGCTAGTTGCTTGTGGCCACCCCTTATGGGATTAAAGCATCTGGCAATAGATAGATAGATAGAGATTGCCTGATTTGTATATTACCTTCAATGCTATTAATATTCCTATCTCTAAAAATATTGAAATTCTTGGTGTATCACTTAACAATGCCCTCAACTGGATCTCGCATGTTAGATCACTAGTTAAAACAGCTTCAAGGAAATTTGGATTAGTGTACAGAGTCCATAACTTCTTCGGTGATGAGCAGCTAGCTATAATTTACAAGAGTCATGTATGCTCTCAGCTGGAATACTGCTCACCTTTGTGGAGTGGATGTGGAGAGGTTGCACTAAAACAACAGTACAAAATTTGGAACAGAGCTGTCAGAATTATTAATAATCTTACTGTTACAAATGAACTACATCCCTCAACAGGTAAGGAGGAATGTTGCCTCCCTTGCATATCTCTACAGATATTTTTATGGCAAATGCTCAGACAAAGTTGCATCCTTTGTACCACTTCTCCATGCCTTCCCCCACGCTACACGGGCATCTGGTAGTAGTCATGGCTGGACTGCCACGCTGCCATATTGCAGAACTTCTGCCTATCAGAATTCTTCTGTTCCGTGTACTGCATGTCTTTGGAACCCACTTCCCCAGAGTGGCTTCTCCCCAAACTTCAACCTAAGGCTGTTCAAGTCCAATTGTTACAGATTTTTTAATGAATGGAGGACACCTATAATCTGGTGTTTTGATTGATTTTTTTTTTTATTCATTTGATTTTGCATCCTCTTGTTGTTGTTGTTGTTGTTAAAAAAAAAGAAAGCACCTAAATGCACTCACATTTTTCATTTCCTCATCATCCAACCTTACTGTACATTCAGTAACTTCATTTCTCTCGGAGATCAAAACTTTTCTCTGCATTCACCTTTAAATTCCATTTCCTACACACTCTCCCAAACTCATTCATCAAACCACATCCTCTCTTAACAGTACAGTATCATCAGCAAACAGCAGAACATGAAATTTCCAAACACTGCCCTCTCTCATTAGGGCTGCAGCAACCATCTACTGCCCTACCTTGTGTCTCTAATAAAACCCCATTGATGGACAGATTGAACAACCGAGGAGACATGACACATCGTTGTTTCAGTCTAACACTGAAATAGAAAAATTCATTCAGTTCACCATCCACACCCACTGCAACCTTAGCACCCTCATACATACTCTTCACAGCATTCAACAGCTTATAGATATATACTCTATATATATTTTTTCCGGTTTCACTTCAGATGCTCCCAGTTTCTCTATAATATAAGACCTCATCGGTTAATACATTCAAGTTCCATCCTTCCTCTCAGGAAAAGAGAACATCACAGCAAGCCTCTGTCATGCCACATTTGGTTCACTTCCTACACTCTGGAAGTTCTTGATCATATTAGTAGCATAAATCCTTATTGATTTATGAATTATTGATGTGGATACTGTACTTTGTTTACTGATGTATACTGAATAATTACTGGGCTTACGTATGTTGTCAGGCATAGGCATACAGTAGGCCACTTCCACGTGAGATGTGTGAGCAATTCATTCTCAGAAAAGAAAAATAATAATGTGGAATGTATTGATTGATCAGTTTACTGTTTTTTTTTTTTTTTGTAATACTTACCCAGGCCATATACCCTATCCCACCTACTGGCCAGTGGTATATAATGTAGCTACCAATACCAGGGTGGCTACTTATCTCTGGTGTGGAACATACAAAGTCCCATTGAACATATACGGTAATTTATGGTAACAGCAGATATATCCTTGATATTTTGGAATATAATTATGCTTCATTATAGTATATACTGTTAACCATTTTTTATGACAAAGATAAATCCTGCAAGCTGGAACATACCACTCCATGTGCATCTGTTGAACAATGAATTGTTGATAGGGTTATGTTAATTACGAGTACCGGTAACATATTCTCTTCCTCAGTGATGAACAGATGAATATGAATAGTGTAGTCAGTGGTGCCATTGTTGTAGATTTAATAATGACAGCATATATTATAAATAATAACAACTCTTATATATAATGTACTGATTCATAAGGGAATTGATATTCTCCCCAAATAGGCCTAAGTTATTTACTGGTTGTATTATCATACAGAGTGCCTGTACTGTATTTACAGGCACACGGTTCACATGTACTTATTTGTCTGTTTGAAAAATTTTCCCACATATAGTGATGATGATAGTAACCCTCTTATATATGTGATAACAGGGTACTTTTTTCAGCTAGCTAATGGCAGACAGTTATAGTCATCTGACTTTGTCATAGAGAATTAGTGTTAATAGCACATCTGTTAAAGTTCATAATCTTTATCAGGTAGATTGTAGCTGCTGATTGAGATCATCATGAAAATTTTGTCCTAATGTATCCTGTTTTATTTTAGCCAGGTATTAGTGTTAGAGCCACAGGAGTGGTAGCTGGGGTTGTAGCAGGGTGTTGCCTTGATGTGTTGTCAGCAGCACCCAACACTACTGACAAACTTCTGGCCCAGGCTGATGAGCTTTATGATGCCTTGAAGTTCCAGGATATATATGATCTGCTTTATGATCATAGGGTAAGTTCATTAAATTTTTTAGCTAAGGCAGCATTTTGATAGTGCACTGTGTAAGGTGTGTGTTGTGTTTGTGGCAACATTACGTTCATATTTTCCGTGTGCATGATGTAATTGTTTTGGAGTGCAAGGGGAAAATCAGGGTTGGTGAAAACCTTTTTTTTTTTTTTTTTTTTTTTTTTTTTTTTTTTTTTACCCCAAAACCATGTTAAACTAGTTTTTTTTTTTTTTTCATTTTGTTTCACTTATATTTAATGTTATTCTTTTTTGTTCCAGCAATTCTATCCTTATGTATATCAGTTTGACATGCAGTTACTCACAGATATAAAGAAGGATTTAGCAAGCCTTTAATTTCCAAACACAAAAAATGAAAATAATATGGTCAAACAATTACTGATAATTATCTTCATGCATATTTGTTGGATCCCTGTTTCCAAGAGGACTTGAAATGCATTACAGAAGAGGAAGATGATAAAGCAATGTTTCTGGCAGAAGAGGAATATCCAGCTCTACTGCCCATTATACTTAAGATGAAAGCTAAAGCATGTCCCTTTAATAAAACATACTTGTTTGACCCATTGTAATAACTGAAATGAAACTTAACAAATTAATCACTAGTCTGACCGAGATTCGTTTTCAGGCCTCCACACTCCAAATGTGTGAATGTTAACACTGAACCAAACGGAGGACCCCCATTATGCCTCTGGGCAAAGGGGGCATTTATAGATCCCATTACACTCCTGTTTTCTCCCTGTGGTGATTAACATGGCGAGTTTCGAACACAGTTACATCATTAAACCAGGATATGCCTGTAGTTTAAAAAACAAAAACAAAACTTTTTTGCTTGGTTTAAACCATGGTTTAAACTAACCCTGGGGAAAATTATGATGAATGTCAGCTGAAGGATATGCAGTGTGATTGGGAAAATTGGTTGAATGTATGTACATTATGCTGTAAAGACACAGAAATATGTAACTTCAAAGTATGAAGAGACCTGAGTGAGTGATAAAAGGTATCAGCGTAATTCTGTGTGTATAAGAGAGAAAGATGCCTTGGTGACTTTGGTACTGAAGAGTTGAGAGAGGACTGTGTGAAGGATTTTCTGATCATATGTCTGTGTTGTGTGTAAACTGAAGTTTAGAGGAGCTTGAAGAAAATTGAGAGAGGCTTGTGCCGAGTGAAAGATAAAGAATGAACAAAACATGGAAAAGAGAGGGTCAGTGAATTAGAAATTGGATTTAGAATAAATGGATTCATTGATCGGTTTTGTGTATAGTGCCAGCGTAACCCTCAGCCAGCAAATTGTCAAAAGACAACAGCTGTAATGGCTTATGATTTTCTGGCATGAGCTAATTTGGAGCAAATGAGTTCAGTGATCATTTCATATAACTTCAAGTACATCCATTTATTTAGGTCATATCAACCGTGTTCAGAAGAAGGCCCACTTTTTTCATTTCAGATCCAGTTAGGAAAATTTTGGCCTATTGACCCTTTATGAACAACAGTTGGCATCCATGGATGCCCATTAGAAAATTTCATTGACATCCATTGAAGAGTTTTTCTCAAAAACTGCAGACAGAAGGGAGTGAGCAGTCAAGGATTAGGCTTTCTGTAGGGTCCCTCAGCTATTCATCCCACATTGTATTTGGTCAGTGTCGCAATGTTTTTGCAACATCTAGCATATCTTGGGGTGATTTTGGTACAGTTTACTGAGAGAGAGGTGTACAGTGATTAGCAGGGACAGTGATTAGCAGGGACAGTGAAGAAATGTGTAAATGAAGAATTTGGAATGTATGCAAAAGTGAACCACTCTGAAAAAAGGAAACTGGAAAGATGTGAATATTAAAAATGAAAGAACGCTAACGAAAATAAGAAATGGTGGGGTGGGAGGTGATGCTGCGCAGTTTGTCCCTTCAGAAGAAACTTGAATGAAAGTTAAAATCAGTATCATATAATTTGAGAGATGCTTGGCCATCTCATGTATAGTTGTTGTAGATTTTTCCATTCATCAACCTCCCTTCTCTTGTATGAATCTGAAAGATGCTTGGGAATATAGTTTGAAACTATGGAGGTCGTAGGCTTTTCATATGATCAGTTCTCATCTCCTCATGTGAATTTGAGAAATGTCTGGACAGTGGTGATTGAAACCTTGGTCACAAGATTTTTGTTTCATCAACGACCTTCTGAGACTGACGTCCTTCAGCCTCTTGTTACTACAGTGTTGCATCTCTCTCTTTCTGGTGTTTTATTGCTATGTTTAAGTAGTCACTGCTTTTTTGAAAATTTTGCTTGCATTCCTCCCACTACAGCATGCATACAGAACCCCTATAGTGCAACACCACGTTTCTGCTCAACCCCCTGAAGTAAAGTTAACTGGTATTCTTAGCCTTTCTAGTACAGACTGGTCCACTCTGCATTCCTCAATTTGTCTTGCCCATTACCTATGAAACCCACTCTTTTAATTTAAGTGTTTCTGGGCATCTCAGAGTGAACGAATTTTTATTTACTGGGTTAGCACCAAAGTGGGTGACCTAGTTTTGCCCACCTAGGTTTTTTCAATAAAATCCACTTAAGAAAAATTTACCCACTACTGTTTCCCCCCCCCCCAAAAAAAAAAAATAATAATGTATTTAATCACATAAATTCAGTGTAACGTAAATGAATGTAAACGTGGATAACTGTGCTTAAAGTTGGGGAAAACAAATCTTAATACCTGTACTGTAGTTTGAATAAAAGGCAAATTTCCTCAGGCAATTATCCAGTGAACGTAAACTTTATATCCAGCATTAGCTAATTTTGTAACCTTTTAGGATTTCTAGTAAGTTTGTTTTTCATAGATATGGTTTTTGCTTAGTGAGGATTAGGGTAAATTTGTTATATATCAGTACTTAGGTTAGGCCTGTGCTAGGTTAGGTTGTCTCCTATTATTACCAAATCTCAATCATCTCAAGAAATTTATTATAAACATTGCTACTTTTTGATCACAGGTCTGTTTGATAGATTTGTTACTCCAAGGCTATTATTACTGTTAAGATGGGATGTACATTTGCTTGTGGAAGTGATTCTTCACGTGTAAGAAGAATGTGAAATGTAAGTGTAAAATTACCAAAGAAAGTTGTAGCAGCAAAGGAAATGAGTCCTTTTCCTATTACTGTGTTGTAGCAGCAAAGGAAATGAGTCCATCTCCTACTACTGTGCATTGTGCACCGATCTCTGATCTCTGTGTCAACTCATAAGGTGTGCTGTCATGTTGAAACATGTCTTACAATGTAGCAGGCAGCCCAGGGCTAACAGACAAACAAGTCAAAACATGATCATCCCCCTCATCCAACTCATTGTGTAAAATTATCATTGCGTAATTATAATTTAATTGGGCCTTCCATTATTAGGTATGTATATATATATATATTTTTTGCCAACCCTGTTTATTTGGCCTTGTTTTGTTTAAATTTCCAAGGAAGAGATGCCTTCAGTAGGCTCACAACCTTTGGTTGTTTCTTTTTTATAGTAAAAAGGAATAAGAAAGACTGTTGTATGTCTGAAAGATGGAAAGTGCTGTTAATTCCAGCATTAAAGTTAGAAGAGGGATATGAATGTTTGGATTGATGGGTGATGCATGCCATCTGTAAAGGGGAGGACAAACAGGCAGAGTTCAGGAGGATTATTGAATTACATAGGCAGTAAATTATACTAAGTACAATAGTACTTAGTGTTGCTGTTTGCTGATGATACAGTATTGTTGAGTGAAGATGAATGGGAGTTGCAAGGTTTGGTGAATGAATTTGGAACAGTGTGTAGGAGGAGGAATCTGAAAGTTAATGTAAACAAAAGTAAAGTTATGGTGCTTGAGAGGAATGAAGTCACAGAGTGTGCAGTGAGGTCGGATGGTAAGGATATGGAGAATGTGAGTGCATTCAAGTACAGTAGGCTCGCACAGTGCGCAAGAGATTGGGCGGTCCACGACCTCGTGCACTGGGAATTCGAGTACTGGGAATACATAATCTTACGGGAAAAATTACATATGGGCGGTACCCCCTAATATCTGGACATTTTTTTGGCCCTTAGAGGCATAAAAAAGGTCAGAGTTTTCAGCCCTTGTACTGTACTACAGATATAGCTGCAATAACAAAAAAGTACACCGCTTTCCGTCCGATCAGCGAAGATAAGCAACGTTGGGTCTGGTTAGTACTTGGATGGGTGACCGCCTGGGAACACCAGATGCTGTTGGCATCCCTATGTGTCAAGTGGGGTTGGTGGAGGATTAGTGCTCCTCCCTGTAAAACAATTAACTCTAAGCCATTGGCCACCCCGTCTGGGATACATGGCGTCTGGCAATGAATGAATGAACAAAAATATGGGCAGTCACCTAAACAGCAGTAGACAACAGGCCTGATGGACTTAAACAACAGGGGTTCTGAGGCGTGGCAACGCACTTACAGTGCCCCCGCCACCACCCCGGCCGCACAACACTTGTTTAACGGTTGCCAATGTTGTATTATTCCAGGCTTTGACGAAGAAATTTGCGGCCTGTTGAATGTTACATTTCTTCCAGAATGCAGCAACAGTCATTATGGTGGGGGTTGCAGGTATACCAGGTGAAGCAGGTGAGTCAGGTGGGGCTGTGAAGGTGGAGAGGGAGGCGGCTGTTGAGACAGGTGGGGCAGTGGAGGACGGCAGTGGGCGAGTTTTGAGGAGGTGGTGAGGGGAGGATCCTCCCTCTCCTCGCTACTGCTCACATTTTTGGCAGTTTCCTTCATCTCTTCTTGCATGTTTGTTTCATTTTTCATCTTGTTATGGACGTATTGGCAGTATAACAACTTGGTATTCACGAAATAAACATCATTATTATAGAAACTGGGTATCTATTCTAACTTACTGTTATTGCCGAAAACGTTATTATTGAAGCTGTTATTGGCGATATCTTATTGTAGACTCCTCTTGAGCACCTTCCCCATGAGCCCCTAGGTCACTATCGGCACTTTGTTTGTGGGGGGGGGGTCGCGTACTGATGGAAAATGGCGTTTCTAAGCCACTTCTTGCCTCTACCTCGTGTTTTGTGGGGTAAACTTGCACATTCAAGTTTTTTCGTTATGATTTTTGGTCACTCGCGCACAGTGCGATTTGCGCACTGTGATGACATGCACTGGGCGAGCCTACTGTACTTGAGTAGTGTGATGAGTAAGGATGGAACTTTGGGGGATGAAGTGCGTGAAAGGGTACAGCAGGGAAGGAAGGTTGTTGGTACACTGAAAACAGTGATGAGAAATAGGGAGGTGAGTATGGAAGTTAAGAAGTCACTGCATGATAGTACTGTGATCCTTACCCTGACGTATGGAAGCGAGGCGTGGACCTTGCAAGAGGGAAACAAGTCAAGAGTGAGAGCAGTGGAAATAAGTTACTTGAGAGGAGCATGTGGAGTGACATGGAGGGACAGGTTGACAAATGAAGAAGTGAAGGAACGTTGTGGGGTGGATGTGGATGTGGTTGAGAAGATTAGGAGAAATACACTGAGGTGGTTTGGACATGTGAAGAGAATGGAGAATGAAAGACTGACTAAGAGGGTGTATGTAGGTGAGGTGGAGGGAGGGAGAGGGAGGGGTAGACCGAGGATGAGGTGGAGGGATGGAGTTGAGAGGTATATGAGGGAGGGGGGGGCGAGTTGGGGGGAGGGTAGGCAAATGGTGGGTGACAGAGCGACTTGGAGGTGTTTTGTCTGCGACCACCCTTTTGCGGGATTAGGGCGTCAGGCTATAGATAGATAGATAGATAGACCGTAGTACTTAGTGGAAAAGGGGAAAATGAAGTGTGTGGTAGTCATAGGGGTATTTGTCTTAGTGTAATAGGAAAAGTATATGGTAGGATACTTACTGACAGAGTTGGGGAAATAACAGGTGAATTAGTTGGAGAAGAACAGGAAGGTTTTAGGAAGAGAAGAGGTTGTGTAGATCAGATATTCATCCTAAGGACTTTAGTAAAAAAGTTTCTAGAGGAGGGAAAGAAGCTGTATGTGGCCTTCATGGATTTGAAGAAAGCATATGACTGAGTGGATAGACAAGGAATGTGGAGAATATGAAGAATACATGGAGTAAATGGGAAGCTGTTGAATAACGTGAAAAGTATGTATGAGGGCGCTAGGACTCCAGTGTGTGTGGATGGTGAACTAAGTGAATTTTTCTGTCTGAATGTTGGATTGAAACAGGGATGTGTCATGTCTCCATGGTTGTTCAACCTGTATATGGATGGAGTTATAAAAGAGATACAAGGTAGGGCAGTGAATGTTGAAGTGACCAAATGAGAGAGGGCAGTGTTTGAGAACTTCCTGTTCAGTTGGTTGCAGATGATGCTTTATTGTTAAGTGAAGAGAAAGGGGAACTGCAAGGCATGGTGAATGAGTTTGGAAGAGTGTGTAAGAAACAGAATCTAAAGGCGAATGTAGGGAAGAGTAAACCTGTGGTTTTCGAGAGAAATGAAGTAACTGAAGGCACAGTGAGGTTGGATGGTAAGAGAATGGAAAGTGTGAGTGCAGTTAAGTATTTGGATAGTGTGATGAGTGAGGATGGAAGTTTGGAGAATGAAGTGCTTGAAAGGGTGCAACAGGGGAGAAAGGTTACTGGTTCTTTGAAAGCAGTGGTAAGAAATAGGGATGTCAGCATGGAAGTAGAAATGCTGCTGCAGGACAGTATTGTTATACCAACTCTGACATATAGAAGTGAAGCTTGGACCTTGTTGCAAGGACGCAGGTCAAGAGTGAGAGCAGTGGAAATGAGTTATTTGAGAAGAGCATGTGGAGTTACATAGACAGACTGACAAATGAGGAAGTGAAGGAACATTGTGATGTGAATATAGATGTGTGGTGTTAGGAGAAATACACTGAGGTGGTTTGGCCATGGGGAAAGGATGGAAAGTGAGAGGCTAATGAGGAGAGCATATGTGAGTGAGATGGAGGGGGAAGAGGGAGGGAGAGACCAAGGATGAGATGGAGGGATGGAGTGGAGAGGTATATGACAGAGGAATATGTGAGCTGGTGGGAGGGCAGCAAAATGGCAGGGGACAGGGCGACATGGAGGCTATTTGTTTACGGCCACCCCTTACGGGATTAAGGTGTCTGGCTGTAGATAGCCAAAAGTTTGAGAGTTAATTTTGATGAATATGCATGCCAAGGTTTAGTGCAAATATTTTTATGGTATGAGGATATGCTGTTTAAGTACAGTAATATTGCTGTACAAAGTTTAGTTATGGAGGCTTATTATCAGCACTCAAAAGATGCCGAGATCCTGTGGAGGCTTGGTCGAGCAACATATGAAAGGGCAAAGGCAGCAGCAACTGAGGCTGAAAAGAAGATTCTTTATAGGGAGGCACTGGATCATGTTGAAGCAGCATTGACCATCAACCCTAACAACTTTGCAGTGCACAAGTGGATGTCCATCTTGCTGGATATTGTTTATGGCTATGAGGGCACAAAGGCCAGAATTGCTCAATCTTACAATGTCAAGGAACATATGATGGTGAGTTTGCAATCTAACTGGTTTCATGGCTCAAAGTTACCACTGAACTTCATTTCTGTATACCTTTGTAAGGCATTTGTATTCCTGACAGTTAATGTTTTTGTAGATATGGTAAAAGCAGTGACTAACATTTATCACAGCACTTTGCTTATGTTGACAGCATTTACTTACGGTTCTGATAATTCAGTAATCTCGGAAACACTGGCATTCATTGTACCATTTCCAATACAGGTAGTTAAAGTAAACATAGCTTTGTACAGTACAGACACATAAATTTATGAGGTTATTAGGTAGAAAACACACTGTTATTACAAGATATGTATCTCCCAGTATGGTTTATTAGTGAACATCTTTCAACAGTTTTTATTGATATCAAATTGTTTTGAAATTTCACAGAAAGCTTGTGAACTGAATCCAACAGATGGCACTTCAAGACACATCCTTGGCTTGTGGTAAGAAAACAATTCTTTTTCAGGGAGAACTGTTGTATTCATTTTCTTTTTACCACAAAATGCTGTACGGTACTTTGCACTTCAGTTTCAAATTCAGGAAACTGATTTCTTAGAAACAATATACAGTATTTCACTTCTACAGCTGTTTAAATGTTCATACTCTACTTTGATTTATACACTTTTATTTCGTAGTTTTATATGTTTACTTGGTAAACCCATTTTTTTTTTATCTAATGGCTGCCTTCCAAGCTCCACTGTCCCCTAAATCATTAAACTAAAGTCCCTGTACCCTGAGGTCCCCTCGCAGGACCTAATCCCTTGTTTTCTTGGCTTGCTTTAAGAAGTTAGCCCTATGTTCAGGTCCATGCCATGTTTCACTCAGTTATTCTCATACATTCTCTCCACATGTCCAAATCACCTCAGCCTACCCATGCACATCACCTCATGAGCATTGTATGATAGTTTAGAAGATATTGGAAACTTGAGCATACTGAATTGAAAATGAAGAGGTGAATACATACTACCACATTTAGGAACAGTGCATCATGTACAGTTAAGGTTGCTTGAGCATTGAGAATGTGAGATGGCACACAGTAACAGGGTGAGGTAGATTAGACTGGTTGAGAAAATGTGTGAAAGTAACTGGTGAAGCACAGTACAGACCTGAACAGGGAAAGGACAGCCCCTTTAGGTATATCAAGAAAAACATCATGAGAAACGACATCAAGGGTAGGGGCTGATAAGAATTTTGCAGGAGACTGTAGTTTGAAAAGCAGCCATCAGGTGAAGCCAGATCAATGCAGTCATGGAACACTACCACTTAAAATGTGTTATGCATATAACAAAGATGTGTGGAGTTGTGGCAGTTTATGGCTTCTAGAGTGAGGGTTGTATTGTTTTGGCCACACTGTTATTCTGCCATCCACATCTTTCCAGCTGTGTGTGAAGGGAATCTTCCCCTAATGTCATTACCTTGTCTTCATGGATGGCCTGTGGTGGTAGGTCCATATATGCAATTAGTGGTGACTTACTTATTCATTTTCTGAACGTAGATAACACACAACAAACAGATGAAATTAATCTCTTCATACCTGGGCTGCACAGTTCCATTCACCTCTTGTACTTTTGCTTTCAAACATTAAAACATAATTCCATTGTTCTGAGTGTTCCATATTTCTTTGGCTTGCCAGCCCAGTTAGGGATCAGTACAGTTTTTGCAATATATCTGAATCTGTCCAACAGGCCCCATACTTTCTCCCAGGAATTCTCCTTTAGGGGGATGATGGCCATGACGGAAGACTCAGTTACTCGTCCAAGCATAAATCGTCCTTTTAACCACTGTTCTTCCTTTGCCAGTCTCGCACTTAGTAATTATTCAGACACTTATCTAATTTGTCATTCTGCATTGCAACCCTGTGTCCTTACCATCTGTGTGTGTGGTACTGTAACTTTGCATTGGTAACCTGAAAGAGTAGCATCTGTTGCTTTGAAAAGTGACATGTTTGATGAATATTCCTCTCATACTTTTCTCCTGCCACATCT
The DNA here is from genome assembly GCF_032717465.1 of Coenobita brevimanus. NCBI lineage: Eukaryota > Metazoa > Arthropoda > Malacostraca > Decapoda > Coenobitidae > Coenobita > Coenobita brevimanus. The sequence continues at coordinate 3,741,764 of NC_137017.1, read as the reverse complement.
CATTCCTATTACTTTTCCTCAGAATATCAGAATTTTTCACCCTGTACAGTGTGAGGACCTCAGGTATTACAAGTCTACTTTTTCTAGAGACCTCATATCTTTTTCAGTGAGCCTGGAATGAGAATGGAATATATTGGCATTGTGATGAGGAGGGGTAGATTAAGATGATTTGGGTATGCTGAGAGGATGGAGGACGACAGTTGGTTGTAGAAGGTGAGAAGTATGAATGTCGGGGGTTGGATTGTGAGAGGCAGACCGAATAAGACCTGGGACAAGGTTGTAGATTGTGACCTCAGGGATAAGGGACTGAGTATGGATGTTGCCAGAGATCAAGCAGTGTGGAGAGCTGCCATCAGGTAGCCAAGTCCGATGCATGCAAGCATGTTGGGGCCCCTATAAACAATGCAGAACGAAATGACGAGTGCAGCACACTAGTTTGACATGATTGGTAACACTTAACTTTCATTCTTTATAATGATTCCCTGAGGCACTGTTAAATCTGTACAGCAGTGGTACATTTCCTCAGTTTAAAGCTGCATAATGCAGTCTGGTTTCTGTGATCCTATATTCTGGAACTCCTTCGTCATGTTTCTTAATATCAAGTGACATGGATGGCAACTTTTGACTTTTTTTTTTTTTTTATAAATATATATAACACTACAATTATAAAGAAGATACTGTACAGCTACTGTTAGTGGTTACAAGATAACAAGGAATAGCTTTTTTAACATCATCCAGTTGTTGTACTTCTTTGGCTGGTCTTCTAGGTACTTCAATGTTGCCAGCATCCCATGGTATCAGCGAAACATTGCTTCTGTTATATTTGCCACACCTCCATCTGCCACCTTTGAAGAGGCTCTTGAACACTTTCTTCTTGCTGAGGAGTTGGACCCAAATTTCTACAGGTAATTTATATAGTACCCATTGAATGAACTACAGTTATTTTCTTTGCTTTCTTCAGTATGAGTACTGGATGAGATGATTGTAAGTGAAAGGATGAATTAGCATGTGATGCACTGGCATTTTGAGAGACTTCACTTTATCTTCATCCCACAGGCACTTGAAAAGCAATATAATGAAATGAAGCATATACTACAGAAGTGTGTTATGCTATATTACAGTGAAACGTGGATTGCAAGAGAGGATACATGCAGAAATGAGAATGTTAAGGTGGATGAGTAAGGTCTCACCTGGCGCTGCAAGAGAGATTTTGCGTAAGAAATACGGTATTAGAGGTGGTGGTAGACTGAGTTAGTTTAAACATGTTGAAGGGAGGACAGGAGGTGGGCTTGCTGGGGAGGGTCACAGATATGAATGTGGAGGGGAAGAATGGCCATAGGCAGAACAACAAGATCTGTGGTGAGGTCCTGTGTGGAGACATCTGGGCTAGAGGTTTGAACAGAATGGCAAGAGATCATAATACATGGAGAGCTGCCATAAGGTGACCTGCACATACTAGCATGGTTGCTCCTCTCAAAACAAAAACGTAAATGTTGAGTGGAACTGAGCATTTCAGAGGCTTGAATGATGAGAGAGAATTGAGGAATGTGTGTGGAATGTGTAGAGTGGATAGGATAAGAAGTGTAGTGCGATTTGTGAAAAATGTGGAGTAAGAAAGGCAGAAAGGCTTAAATTTTGAGTGACTGTTTGGCACATTTTAATGAGCATGCTGTTGCTTGTTTTCCTGCTTTTGTAGTTTCATTGTTTTGTGGATCCTGCCAAGTAGGATCAAAGGTCAGGATGGCAAATGATGAGTGAATGTTTGTAGGACCCATTTCACTGGCACTTTTTTTGACTTTTGCTTTATCACATTCTTCAGGATCATACCATCATATCCATTTGTGGCAAACATGTTGATAATGCTAATGATATCCTTTCTAAATATTAATGAAGCCTCTTTGTAAAAAATATTGCAGTAAGAACTTGCTGATGATTGGGAAATGCTACATGCAGTTGGGAAAGCTGAAAGAAGCAAAAGATTACCTTCAGCGTACCAAGAGTTATAACATCAAGACTCAAGATGACCAGGAATCAGTTGCTGAGGCAGTCTCTCTTCTGAAAAAGCTCTGAGGATATTGTGTACTGTACATCCGTCCATTACAGTTTAGTTTATAGCAGTTGATGTTCAGTTTTCCTACAAAAAATTTGAATTATATGTACAGTCGTCAGCATAAATTCGCTGCAAGTCTGCTCGTGTGATGTGAGTCCTTTTGTCTGGCAACAGTGTAAGGGGACTAGTTGCCACATAGACTTTTATGCACTTTAAAGACGTGTTTTTAAGTGGTAGCCTACTAGTGACTGCTTAGAGTACAATATTCTGTATACTGTATTTCTATCTATCTATCTGTCTATTGCCAGACGCCTCAATCCCGTTTGGGGTGGCCACAAACAAATCGCCTCCAAGACGCCCTGTCCCCCGCCATTTCACTGCCCTGCTCCCAACTCACCCCCCCCCCTCTCTCATATACCTCTCCACACCATCCTTCCATCTCATCCTCGGCCTCCCCCTCCCTCTTCCCCCCTCCACCTCACTCAAATACACTCTCTTCGTCAGTCTTTCACCCGCCATCCTCTCCACATGGCCAAACCACCTCAGAGTGTTCCTCATAACGCTTCCTATCACATCCACATCCACACCACAACGCTCCTTTATATCCTCATTCATCAGCCTGTCTCTCCATGACTCCACAGGCTCCTCTTAAATAACTCATTTCCACTGCTCTCACTCTTGACTTGTGTCCTTCCAACAATGTCCAAGCTTCACTTCCGTACGTTAGAGTTGGTATCACAGTACTGTCATGTAGTAACTTTTTCACTTCCATGCTCACTTCCCTGTTTCTTATCACTGCTTTCAAAGAACCAGCAACCTTTCTTCCCTGCTGTACCCTTTCATGCACTTCACCCTCCAATTACACCTCCAAAACTCCATGCAAGAGTTGACAGAATGTTATGGAATGACGTATGAGCTTAGTACTCTGGTATTCCTTATTGTACCCGTGTCTAAACTCCTTTCTTCTCTTTCCCCCTTATTCCTTCTGATATCCCCCCAATCCCACCCTCTCCCTCCTACCCCCAACCCACGTTCATGCCTCTCCACTTTCTCCTTTCCCCCACCTTCTCTACCATCATTCATTTATCCACAGCACTAACTCGATTGGCACATCGTAATTCTCTCTTGACTGTTTACTAAACCCAGCCTGCCATATTCCCAGTTGCTCGCAGTACTACCAACTATATCCAAGGTTTATTATCATTATTCCTTCCTGTTCGAGTCCCAGTCTCTCCCTCCCACTTATTTTATTTCAGTTGTCTTTCTTTTCTCCACCCATTGTCACTACCTACAGCCGGGAGATATAGGAACATTGAGGTCTCTCTCTTGTGATGTATTCCTTACTGGTGTTTGTTTAAGTGAGCCTGGCAGTCGGTGGCTATTATTTCAGTAGGCAGAATTAAACAAACATTTGTTCCCATTCCTCCTACTTGCCTATCTCTCTTTCCAGGGAAAATGTTCCCATTCTCCACTGTTCACTGATTCATGAAGTAGTATCAGAACCATAATGTTTTGAACTGCTGCATCATGTGTGGAGTAGAGAGTGGGAGAAAAAGACTTGCATGGTAAGAGTTTGTTAAGGAGCAAAAAGCTTACAGGAATAGACAAGAAACAGAGAAAAGTGTGGTTCATTACCTAGATTAGCGCCGTGGATAATAATTATAAGGGAGACAGGGCAGGGAGGGAGGGGAATGGAGATGAGGAGAGCAGAGGGGAAGGGTAGGTGAGGTGAGAGGTAGGCTGGGGAGGGTTATCGGGAGGGGCACGGGGGAAAGAGCGGAAGTTTCATCATTCCACAACATTCATCTGTCATTTCTTTTGCACATTTTTATGCTAAACAGTTGTAAAGAATCTTGCATTCTGGACGATTTATAGTACTGTACTAATTCTTAGAATCATGTCTTTAAAGCGTTAGCCTGTGTGGCAACTAGTTCCCATACATTGTTGCCAGACAAAACGATCGCTTCACACGAGCAGGCTTGCAGCGAATTTGTGCTGATGACTATACCTCAGTAGTACAGCTATAGTCAGAGGAGGCCATGCACCAGCATGCGACAGTTTGAATCCAAGAGGTGACTGGAGGTTTTCCAGTGTGTGATTGTTGCAGGCTGGGGACATGGGTGGTCTTGTTAGACTTACATGATTTGGAATATGGCTGAGAATGAGATGAGGGGATGGATGGGAAAGGTATATCAGAGGGTGTGTGTGGGCTGGGGGGAAGGCAGAGAAATTGTGGGGGACAGGGTGACGTGGAGGTGGTTTGTTTGTGGTCACCCCTTATGGGATTAAGGTGTCTGGAAATAGACAGAGAGATAGAATATGGTAGTGTAGCCTTGGATCCACCCATACAGTGGTTCCTCTGAGGCATTGACTTTTTTTTTTTTTTTTTTTTTTAACCCTACCACGCTGGGCAAAAAAATAAACTGATACCCTTCTACGCTGGCTGATTTTTTTTTTTTTTTTTCTGGCTAAATGGGCTTCATACATCAATATAAGATCCCTGGAACTAATAAAACTAATTGCAAAGCCAGAAAGTTGGTTGAATTGAGTCAGGCTGCTCCCACTCTACCTCTGAAATCTTCAAGGTTACTGAGAGAGCAGAGCGCCTGTGAGTTTGTGAACCGATTTTTTATTTTTTTGTGCGGGTAAATGGGTTTAATACATCAATATAAGATCCCATGACACTAATAAAAGTAATCACCAAAGCCAGAAAGTAGGTTGAATCGAGTCAGTTTGGTGCCACTCAACCTCTGAAATCTTCAAGGTTACAGACAGAGAAGAGCAGCTGTGAGCCTGTGAAAACTTACTTGCCTCCCGCACTCCTAAATCAGTGCTGTAAGCGTAGCGGAGAAATGTCTGAAGTTAGCAAGATACCTTTTTACCTTCCATTTTACTTTGGTTGTTTGCAATGACTTCTCAATGCTGCAGGACGCAGATCTACGTCAATGGCATTTTGAAGGGGACGTAGATCCACAGAATGTCGCTAAAGTGGAATGGGTTAAAACAGCTGTACTGTATACAGTGGTATCTTCAACAATGATTCCAAAATCTAAGTTACACTGATATAGGTAATCTGAGAATTAACTGTCACAGTTACTAAGGTCATGAGCACCATACAGGTAATGATTTGTTCAGAATCCTTTAAAATATTAATGCACAAAATTTATCAGTTAAAATTAATAAGTAGTTAAAAATCTGATTTAAGATTCCAAAAAAATACACTAAACAAAGAATTTATACACTACCTTTATGAATTATAAGGGTTTTTATGTTAGATAAAATACCTGTAGTAAAGTGGTATTATCTCTATATTGTATATTATATTTAAAGATTTTTATTAAAAATATGGGTACAAATACTGAACTACAGTACATATTATAATCCTTAAAAAAAATACCATATTGATAACCTGTTGCTGTTTTAAAATGGAAATACAGTACTGTAGAATGTTGACCAAAACTATATTTAAAAAAAAAAAAAAAAAAAAAAAAAAAAATCTTATCTTCCAAATGTATCATAATCACTCCCATTACACTGTACAAGAAGTTGAAATTTCTAATAGTGGTAGAGAACTAAGATGGAAACAGCCATATCTTTTGTGACAAGGGATTTTCTGTATTCATCAGTGCTGTACATGACAGGGGCTTTTTCTGTTACTGTGTGTGGATCTACAAAGTATGACATGCTACCCAGTAAATGGTTTCATGTAACCCAGGACACCATTACTTCACCCAAGTTGTTTACCTCATAGCCTAGGACATCAGTGAGGGCAGACAGCCCCATAACTGCTGTCTTGATAATGCTTGATGGGGTGGCACCTTGGCACATGGAGAGCTATCATCAAGTAAGAAGACCTGCACATGCTAACATAGTAAATGGACTTTAAATGTATATGTAAATATAAAATGCTACCTGGGGCAAAGATCAATCTCCTACGACTTTGTTATGGGTAATGTCAGTCGTATCTTGGGCCTCTTTGCCCCACAGGTGGCGGTATGGGAGTGGCTGCTACCAATTTATAACAGGAATGTTTGAAAACATTATTTATATGTAGTGAGGTGCCATAATCCCATAAGGGATGGCAGTTTGTCTTTGAGTCAGTAGTTTTATGAGGAGGGGCACTAACCCCTCTGCCCACTTGCTGACACGTAGGGAACATGTATGGGTTGGTTATATGGTTACCACCCAGCATTGTGAATGGTTTCTTGGCTTATGGGAAACTAACAGACTTGTCACTCAATGTAAAGCCACCTGCAAAGGAAAGATCAGTAATTAAAAGTGACAGGAAAGATGGGAGAAACAGGAAGGGAGGGGAGGCAGACACAGAAAAGAATGATAATGGTGAAGGAAGAAATAAGCAGCACTACATCAAGTGAGTGGATGATGGTTGTCAACACCTACCAGCTTTATACAGGCTTTACATACATAAACCTTACGTAAAGTTCTGGTAATCAAAGCCAGCAAGAAATAAATGTGATGGCTTTAGGATGATATATGTCTCAACCCTTTATAAATTATGAACAGACCCATCCATACAGCAGCAACCTTACCACTCTATCATCATTTGACTGTGTTGTTTTCACCCATCCCTCTATCTTTTAAACTGAATGATATAAAAACTAATGGGGGGAATATTATAAATGTGTAGGATTCTTATCTTTCATCTAAAGATAAATGTGGTGAAAATTTATCAGAGGACAAGGACACTGGTATATCTCTTTGTCTGTACCACTCCATATTAGGTCCACTGCACAACTGGACCTTCTCTACAGAGGAACAGTGACTGCCATAATTAATACTTCCCTATACTGGTGAAATATAAATGGGGAAAGGGTGTCTGTAAGGAAGACTAATGCATGTGAAAGCTGAAGTGCAGTACTGACTAATTTTTTTGTTTTAGGTTTGTATTTGCTATCACCAGAACCATCAGGGTGTGAAAGTATGGAAGGATAAGAAAGGGCATACCACCAGGACCCACTTTAAATGTCCTACATGGCTTGGGCTCAAACCCTTGACTTCAGGCACACTCTGCAAGATAAGTGTGTTACAGACTGATCCACTCCATTTCTGACATAATGGCAATTATCCCTAAACAGTGACCCCTCCAATTACGAGGCTAATGTATCATTTACTTGTTCAATGGAAATGAAATGTTATAAGGCTAACTGGTGGGGCGAAATCCAAAACTTTTCCCAAAGTCCCCTTTTTGACCCTCTTGAAAGATTTTAATCCCCCCAGGTCATACCTAAAATTTATTGTAGTAAACATACTACCTCTAGGAACATCACTATGTACCCAAAAAAAGGGTTAATTAGAGTGTACAAAGTAGTAAATAAGTGGTGATGACTTATGACAACAAGGAATGGAGTGATGCTTGCATGCCGCGCAGGGATGTATCACTCACTCTTAATATTCTTAGTGCCTATTGTTCCTTCTGTGGAAAATAATACAGCATATGTTTCTGTAAACATGCATGCAAACAGTGCCAGGGTGACACAACTAGGCTGCCTCCTTTTGTGTTACATAACTTATGTAGCTAGTCAGCTACTTTTGGTTAAACTCACATCCATCTATCCTTCTATCTGTGCCTTCATCGCCAGCTTCCTTTCTGGTCGTTTTATAGCCGCTGTTGTAGATGGACATTGTTCTTCTACTAGATCAATCAACAGTGGTGTTGCTCAGGGCTCTGTCCTATCACCAATTCTCTTCCTTTTATTCATCAATGACCTTTTAAGCTGTACATCTAACCCTATCCACTCATATGCTGATGACTCCACCCTTCACCTTTCCATTCGGTTCCCGCAACGCCCATCTCAGCAGTTACCTCAACAAACAAGGGATGAGACTATGGCACACCTAATGTCTGACTTGGTTCATATCTCTGACGGGGGTAAAAATAATCTGGTTTTTCATGCATCTAAGACTCAGTTCTTACGCCTATCAACCCGACAAAATCTTCCACAGGTATACCCACTAATGTTTAATAATATTCAGCTTAATCCTGCATCATCCTTGAACATGCTTGGGGTTTCATTTACTCGGGACTTATCTTGGAAAGATCACATTACATCTCTTGTAAAATCTCCTTCCAAGAGATTAGGTGTGCTAAGCCGACTCCGTTCTTTCTTTACCCTGCACAATTGTTGACTCTATACAGGGGTTTTATCTGCCCCTGTGTGGAGTACTACTCTCATGTGTGGGGAGGCTCCCCACATACAGCTCTTCTCAATAAGGTGGAGTCAAAGGCTTTTTGTCTCATTAACTCTCCTCCTCTTACTGACTCCCTTCAACCTCTGTCTCTTTGCCGCACTGTTGCATCTTTATGTCTTTTCTATCGCTGCTTTAATGGTCACTGCTCCTCTAAACTGTCTGCATGCATTCCTCCACCTCTATGATGGGCGCATAGCACCCGTCTAGCAGCAAACTCTCATCCCTTTTCTGTCCAACTCTCTAATGCAAGAGTTAACCGTTACTCCCAGTCCTTCATTTATGCAACAGGTCAACTCTGGAACTGTCTCCCTCTGTCTGTATTTCCTGCTGCCTATGATCTCCAGTCTTCCAAACGCAGTGTGTCCAGGCATCTCAAAATGATCGGATCTTGAATTTGGCTCTCTCTTGTATTTTCTTTTTCTCTTGGAGGGAACTGTTATTGCGGGCTCATGGCCTTTGGTTCCTTCTTCCTCGCATAAAAAAAAAAAAATCTCACTCTCACTTTTAATAAATACTGTATTGTAATAAAATATTCTTTGTGCCCATAGCTCCTTGTAAACAAAATAATAAAATGTTTATGTAGAATGTGCATGCAGACGCCCAGCGCCAGGTTGTCTCCTTTGTTACGTAACTTATGTAGCTAGTCGCCTGCTCTCAGTTCTGCGCAACCCATTCTCACTTTTAGTAACAGCTAAATATTCTTAGTGCCTGTAACTCCTGGTGAGGAAAATAAAATCTTATGTAAACATGCATGCAGATGCATGGCCTATCTCCTTTGTGTTACATAACTTACCTAGCTACAGCAACCCCTGCTGTTTGAGGGGATTATGTACTAGACCCCCCCCCCCCGGTCAATGGGTGAAATCCGTGAATAATCTGTATCTTGCGAAAAACACTGGTTTCGCTGTTTTAGCTATTCACATTACCTACAGACCCACTATGAGACCTGTAAATGCATTTTATGGCACATTAATACTTCATAAGAAGACAGTACAGGATGATACACAAGCTTTTCTGGGTACAGTGTACAGTATTGTACTCATCCATGCGATGATGAGGACGATAATTTGCCATGCAGTACATGATGGACGATGAATGATGAATGTTCTGTACTGCAGCATGCTTAGGACCCACTTACCACAGGGATAATGAATGAAGTTGACTAACAAAGCCACAGAACACATGCCGATGCACAACCCGTGAGATGAACTGAGAGAGAATGAGCATGGTGGCATATGACTGGGTCCCCTCTTTAAATGGCCAACAGGATGGAGAAAAAGAAGACACACAGGTAGATAATAAGGAACGCTACCTAAGAGCCAGTCACAAGCAAGCTCTCAGTGCGAGAAAAGAGCTGGAGATTTGTGTTCTGAAATACAGAGTGCTGTAGAGTGGTGATCCCCTGTGCTGAACAGCACATATCTGTACAGATGTGCACACGTAACATTTGCCGGTCAGTCCTCTAACATCAGAAACTTCACAAATGGCATCCCCCAAGGATCTGTTTTGTCCCCTACACTCTTTAACCTATACATGCATGACATACCCACACCCCACACACCACAGATACACATATCTTCCTATGCAGATGATATAACACTTACATGTACGCACCAAAACGCAAACACAGCTGCACACATCCTCCAACCTTACCTCAACACACTACACGAATGGTTCACCACAAACAGGCTCAAAATAGCCCCAGCCAAATCTACAGTGACCCTTCTCACAAACTGGACAGCAGAACACAGTCACATCCCACACCTCACCATACACAACACTCCTCCTACCACACACACACACACACACACCCAAAATCCTTGGTGTAACATACAATACATCAATGTCATTTAAACAACACATCACAAACATTAAAAATAAAATAACACCAAGAATCAATGCCTTGAGGTCACTTGCCCACACAACATCTGGACACAACAAAGAAACCACTACCACAGTATACAAACAATACAGTATATACATTTAGTGATGAATTATGCAAGCCCTGCCAGGGCTCCTAACCTCACCAAAACACACTACAACACTCTACAGACCATACAGAACAAGGCCCTAAAAATAGTCACAGGCTGCACAGCTACTACACCCACAGACCACCTACATCAAGAAACCAAAGTCCTCAAAGTCAAGGATCACCTAGACATGAGAGGCACCCAGATTCTTGGTGCAGCCTCCACAAACCCACAACATCCACTAAATTACATGGCAGCACATCCACCCACGCCAAGGAACATCAAAACAACACCTAGCACACAATATCATACACAAATACTGTCATCTCTCCCCCCTCGCCCACCTCAGACCAGCTTCCAGAAGCATATCCACACTCAAATCACTCGCCACTCCATTCAGTCACTTAAAGACAACACACAGCTGCATACACGGCCTCCTGACATCCACCCTTCTGAATCCTATCTCCCTTGTGAGGACAGAGTCCACCTGGCCAGGCTGAGTTGTGGGCACCATCCAGCCCTCTTAAGCTACCAGAAGAGGCTGGATGACTCCGTCGCTGATGTCTGTCCAGGATGTAACACAGCACCCCATACTATTAAGCACATTATGGAAGACTGCACTGCACACAATCACCTATGCCAACAACATAACATACACTCTTTGACAGCTCTGTGGGAAAGCCCAGTCTCGGCCATGGCCTCCTAAGGGACTCAGGGCTGTTCGGCCACACTGCCTAGGGAACAACGACTACTACTACTACAGGGTAACTGCACAGTTTAACTATACAGGACAGTATTTCACATGGAAAACATGCAACAAAATCACTTATGTACCACTAAGAACAGCTGGTGCTGTGGGAAAAGCACGAACTATTTTCTTGTGAATTTTTAAAATAATTTCCCCCAAAAATCCGTGAATATGTAAACCCGCAAATGACGAACCCACGAATAGTGGGGATTGACTGTAATTGCTTGCTTTCGGTTTTGCTCATATCCATCTATGCATACACTTTCACCTTTAATAACAAAATATTCTTAGTGCCTGTAGTTCCTTCTGTGGAAAATAATGTTTCCATAAACATGCATGCAGATGGCACCTGGATGACACTGTCAGGCCGCCTCCTTTGATGTTATGTAACTTACATAGCTAATCACCTGCTTTTGGTTCAACCTATATCCATCTACGTGTCTCACTCTCACTTTTAATCCCTCCGTGGCTGCCGGCGTCAAACGACATTTAGCCGAGAAATGTCCGCAGACGTCGTTTGAGTGCGGCTTATAAAAAACGGTGAAAATTTTTGGGAAGTGAACGAACATTCCAAACATCTTCAGACTGGCCTACCCTACACCCCAATACACTCCATACGTCAGTACACCGCGCACTCCCATGATGGGTGGATACCTGAGTTCCGCCTCTCTCCCTGCCCCTACTCCCACCCAGTGCTTCCCTCTCCGGCCCCATAGGCCGCTCACCAGCCCCGAGATCAGGACGGAGCTGTTTCCCCATGGGGGGGGGAGAGCGACAAGGACTGAATTGGATCTGATCTGGAGGTGGAGAGTATGGTGGGGTGTAGTGACAAGAGTGGTGAGGAGTAGTGTCACTCTCCTACTACCGAGGAGGACGACAGCGACATCTCCTCGGAGAGTGAGGAGAAGCCACCACCATCATCGAAGAGGAAACGGAAGGTGGTGAAGCAGCTCTTTACTGGGGGAGAGGAAAGGGAGGAAGGGAAGGCTGGAGTGCAGTTGCACTCACCCTGCACCACCTCTCCACCACATCCTGCCACTGCACGCACCACCTCGCCACCACATCCTGCCACCGCACGCACCACCTCACCACCCTGCACCACCTGATCACCCCGCACCACCTCTTGCGACACCTCACCACTTCCTACCACTTCACGGGCCACTTCACCACTCCCCACCACCACCTGTGCTATTTAGTGTAGTGTTACAAAGTAAGATATAGAACTGTAAGATAATGGTAGTGTATAAAGTAGATTATGTTTTGTAAGTGACTTCTGTAGAAAGACTGTTTCCCAGGCAGTGACGTATCTCCACTGACTTTTGACCCGCTAGGGGAGGACAGAGATAGGTAAAAGTTCACCTGCACTGACTCCTGTCATTGCATCATGCACTTGAGGTGAATAATTATTCTGCTCTGTATTTATTTCTCAGATGCCAGTCGCATGTATTTCCTTATAAGCTTATTACAATCTTTTTGCCTTAGATACAGTGGTAATCATTGCAGTTTCAGTTTGTACAGTAAGTGAACAGGGTATGGAAAATGCTATCATACGAGGCAACCATGTGATATGCCAATTTTATTGTATTCTGACCGTGTGAAGGTTGCCCCAACAAAGAGCTCGCCCCTTCCACCCCACCCTGCCAGCCTTGCCAGCATCAATGTATGTCCTTGTATTGTTATCCATGTATTTTTTTCCTGTTTATGAATTTGAACTACTCGCAGTCATTGCAGAATCACGTTGAAAGCAATATAATTGTGCACAGGACGTATGATATTGCATACAGTTACCGTGCAATACTCTGAGTTTATCATTTTCTGACCGTGTGAAGTGTAGGGAAACATACAGCTTTACCCTTTATCCTTATCCAGGCAGAAAATATCATACTTTCCCACACTCATAACACACAGACAGCAACATATATTGTGATAATAACAAAGTAAAATGACAGAGAAACGTAAACGTGTTATTACGGGAAAAATACGTTTTTTTCCCGTCTGTATATGTATTTATTTCTGCTTTGTCTCTCTGTTCCTAATAATATGACATATTCATAGTTTTGAACTTGCATTACGATTCTATTTTAGCCGTGCAGGTGGTGTGGGAGCAGCTAAATATGCCTCCTCTCCCTTACCTCTAATCGGAGCTGACCAGGTACTAATCCACCTGACCCTCCACTTTCATCCCCCGTGAGAGAGCCTGCCCTTGGGGGACCGACAGTTTTCTCACTTAGGACTGAATATTCAACCTTTCACTCCCTCTTCCAACCATACTCACAATATTAATGTGCAAAATAACTCAAAACTACCATACACATATTTTATATAAAAAATGTGAAAAAATATTCATAATAATTTTTTTTTGAGCCAATCCTAACATATTATTTACTGAAATCATTCAATATCATCACATATAATTTATGCACAACATTTCAGCACCATTCACATTGTTTTGGGGAGTAAAAAGAAAATGACAACACGTGTGATCTTTTCTTAACACTTGTGATGTTGTGCCGCAGCAATACACCACTGCGGTGGATATCCGTTGCCGATATTTTTGCAACTTCTGCGCTCCATTGCAAGCCACAGAATGGGTCTACGAAGCTGGGATTTGCACTGTTAGGTGCGTCTGAATTTCCTCTTCAACGTGGCAAAGGAAAAATATCAATTTTCGGAACTTCAGAAAATGGCCCTGGTGTTGGCCTGGGGCACACATAAAATTCCGGACCTATGGCCTCGGAGGGGTTAATAAATAATAAAATACAAGTATTCATAGTGCCTGTAGTTCCTTGTGAGGAAAATAATAAAATGTTTATGTAAACATGCATGTAGACACTCAGTACCAGGCCGTGTTGACATGTCACCACATGGGCCTTTGGACTGTCGATGCCCAGCAGATCCCCCCCCATTTTTTGGGGGTGGGGGGAGGAATTAACAGCTTTTCCCCCACAATCAAAATTCCTTCCCACATAACAAGAATCAGGGTAGAGTTTATTTCTTCATGTAAATGGTAAAAATTGCAAATGGAACCCATGTAATCGGGGCAGGGGGGAGGGGGGTCGCTGGTTACCAGTTTAACATGGGATGGCAGAGTTGTGTGTTGTATCTGGTGCTCTTCTAGCCTCCCACTGTGCTATGACACATGCTTATATCATTACATGGCATCTGCAAACCAATAATAATATGTACACAGTGTAATTTATGCATCAGTCTTTGTTGACTGGAAAATATATAATATATAAGGGATTGGCTGTTACTGTTTTGTTATGTACCACCAGTAAATGTGTCAACCATTTCAGTCCAACTGGGAGCCTTCTAGGCTAAGTAAAATCTGGAAGCAGCAAAATAATACACATCTTACCAAAAAGGTGAATATAAAGGCTTCTAACCCATCTCACAATGAGGAGTCTCTAATTAGCTAAATAAAATACCAAAGGAATATACGGTAATACAAGACTTCAACATAAAGAGTTAATATCATCATAAAGTTAATATCTTCAAAAAGCCATTAAAATTATGTGTAACCTTAGCATTAATGTATACTGTACAATATTCTCAGTCCAAAAAGTACATACATACAGAATGTAGAAAAATTAGAGAATTTTAAGGTACTACATGGTCAATATTATCAAGCTGATATGTATGATTCGAGCAAGATTTTATAGCAAATAATGTTCAACAGCTCGAACATTACATACAGAAAATGTTTACATACAAATGCTACATAAAATACACATTCACTCAACAACTTAAAATATTAAAAAACTACGGTTATAGTCCTAAGTGCTTACAGTCTATCTGGCATACTCAACTGTACTACACCTGGACGAGTGTACAAACTGCGTTCCGCCTTGTCTGCAAACAAAATCTGACTGATACTAATATGCTACCTAAAGTCCATCGCCTATGGTGCAGACTTTCATGTCGCGGTTTTCTATGACATGACAAGATGCCAGAATTAAAAAAAAACGAACCACGCGCATAAAATACCTATGGCACAGCAGTACGGTATGGTTTGAAACACTCAGGCAAATTCCCCTGGTGGCTGGAAAGCGAACCTCAGCCCTCTCCCGCCAGTCAAGCCTGCTCAGTGTGCAGTCAGACCGCTTCTTACCTGCTCACCCTCCCGTTTTCATTGCCTATGTTATGTATTGTGCACAGAAATGGCAGACAGGAACCCCGTGAACCCTGCCACCCCTAGGAGAACTTCAAGCAAGATACAGCCGTTAAGATTCGACAAGAAGTTGGATGTCAATGACGGATCGAGAAAGGGGAGAACAAGGCTAATATCGCCAGATCCTATAAAGTCAATGAATCCAGCATTCATACCATTTACAAGAACAAGGATAAAATTCTGAAATGTGTTAAGGCTTACGGGACTGGGAGCATCGATGGATGTGTTAGGTGCAAGAATGAAGCTCTTCTGTGGGCAGAGTGGTGCCTGCACATGTTTGTACTGCAGCAGGGGAGGAATAACATACCCATCGACGGACCTATGCTTAGAGATACGGCCAGGAAATTTCATAATGCTGCCTGTCACCGCCTAGGCCTGAACCCGTCCAAGTCATTCTAAGCCAGCCCAGGATGGTTCCAGGGTTTTCTGAAGAGGAAGAACCTGAAGAACATTCACTTCACTGGTGAACGTGCCTCAGCAGACACCGCTGCCGCCGCCAGTTTCCCTGCTTTCCTTCAACATGAGGTCACAGTGGAAGGTTACAGCAGCCTGACAATCTTCAATATGGATGAGACCGGGATGCAGTGGATAGAGTCTGCTGTCTACTACCTACATCTCGAAGCAGCAGCGGCAGGCGAGGGGAAGGAAGGCTGACAGATCTCGATACACTGTTATTTTTTGCACCAATGCTGCTGGTAATTTAAAAATGAAACCCTTCTTCATTCACCCAGCTAAGAAGCCCTGGCCCTTCAGTAACCTTTGTGATATGTCGGAGTCTGGTGTTTACTGAAGGCAGCAGGTAAAGGCATGGGCAGTCAAACCTCATGGTTGAGTGGTTTGATTTGTTTGTGAAGGATCCAGAGCAGCACTGTAAGATGCACAGTATCCCTTTCAAAGTGCTTCTCTCACTGGACAATGCCCCATGCCACCCCCAGCACCTGGCATCCTGCCATCCACATGTGAAGGTTGTCTTCTTCCCACCCAACTCCACCTCTCTCCTGAAGCCCCTAGACCAGGAAATTATCGCCAAAACCAAGCTCATGTACAGCCAGTATATGTACCACATGTTCCTGCATACAGTTACCAGAGAGGCACTTGAGGTTCAGGAGCTGCAGGAGATTGGGGGGTCTACTCCTACACCTGGCAGTGACGCTGAGGAAGATGCAGGTAGCGACGATCAAAGCAACGCTTTTCAGCCAGACCCCACCGCACCGAGGGATGTGCAAAGTGTTGCGGCATTCTGGCGCCGGTACACCATTATGGACTCCATTGATGGTCTGCTTAGGGCTTGGGACAAGCTAAGCCAGGCCACCATCATCCACGCATGGTGCCTTCTCCTGCATAACCTCTGTGCCTCAACACCTGTTTCACCTGGCAGGACACAGGACGTGGCACAGCAACTGCAAGAGGTTGTGAACGTTGCCCGTCAAGTTCCTGGCTGTTCTGAAGTAACAGCAGACGATGTGATGGACATGGTTAACTGTGGCACCGACTCTTTTCAAGTTGTGGTGGATGAAGTCATCGAAGGAGATGCTCCAGTGGAAAGTGAGTGACAGACAGGTTGAGAGTGAGACTGTGGCAGTGAGGTGGGAACCAACAATGAAAAACTTGAGTGATTTGTTAGTGGCAGTGGACATGCTCAAGGAATGAGTCCAGGAATGGGATGGAGATGTGGGGTGTTGTAATTTTGTTACCTTATTTGAAAAGACAACGGCACCCTGTAAGTGCCTCCATAACAAGAGATTCAATGAGCTCCAACAGGAGGTGATCACACACTACTTTTCATAAGTTTCACAACAACTGCCACCACCACAGTCTGAGCCACAGGCTGGTCCATCCCATGCATATGACGACAACAGCTTCTCTGTGATGTCAGAGGCAAACTTCGAGGAGTTCCTTCAGGAGGCTGCAATGGAGGAAGACAGCCTTACCCAGCAGCATCATGAGGTACCACCAGGCTCACCACAAGCTGGCAGGCAGTAGCCTGCCTCTTGCCTCAGAACCCCCAACCCTACCTGTTCCATTTTAGCACTATCGTCATTGGAGTTAGGTATGTTCAGTACAGTATTTTATGCCCTTAAAGCCCTTTATTATTAATTGTTTAGTGTTTAATTTGTGTGTAATACGAGCACTGACTGATTGCTTGATTGTGTGCCTGTGTAAAATGGGGGCAAATGGGAAAAAGTGGGGTGAAAAGGGGGACTTTGGGCGAACGTCCAGAACCAAATTCCATTTTTCCCATAAGTTTAGTTATCTGTATGGCACGGTTTTCTATGGCGCGGACTTGTCTCAAAACCAATTAGCCGCACCTTCTAGGTGACTTGACTGTAGATAAAAACAATAATAATTGAAGAACCAAATCAGATCTTTGTTAATTAAAAACAATATTCTCACAAACAGCATCATGTCTCTCAGAGATACTATAGGGACAATCTTTGAACTTTGATTTTTCAAAAAAAAAAAAACTTCAACCAGATGATGTACTGCATTTTACATTTTATTTATGCTTCTGTTAGATTATTTTAGTCAGATTAGAACATCTAAATAGTAAAGAGGTAAGAGAAGGTTCAAATCTAATCCCTCCAGTATGAAAAGTCTATCTTATGGTAAATAAAATCATATGGAGATACAGTGAATGAAATATAGTACATCATTAGACTGAAGGAGTAAATGGATGAAGAATATTTTAGCCATGCTACCCACAGATCAGGATTGGAGTTGTGATATCCTTGGACTAAATTTATGTAAATTTATCCTCAGAATGTATTTCTTACACAACACACACACACACACACACACACACACACACACACACACACACACACACACACACAGAGGCAGATGATTTGCCTGTGAGGTACAGCCAAATACTGTATTCTGAAGACTTGAAACATGAATGAATGGATGTGTGATCCATTTTACTGGACACTCAGTTGATAACTACTAACATGGTTTCCTTTTAATATTTCTGGATACTACAACCCCATTTTTCAGAGGGAAGTATGGTTCAAATGATCATTAAAATATATATAATATACATTATACTTTATATATGTACATATATCACCATCCACTCACTCGATGTAGTGCTGCTCTCGGGTGTCTGTCCTTTCCTTTCCTCCTTCCTTCCTCTTCTGTCTTTCTATATTCATCCTTTCCTCGTCCTTTGCCTATGGGTGATTTTACACTCCCTCTTCTATCTATCTTTCCTTCACTCTTTCCTCTTCCTTCTGCCTTTGGGTGACTCTACACTGGGTGACCAGCCAAATGGTTTCCTGTACACCAGGAAGCCATTTACTATGCTCGGTGGTAACCATATAACCAAATTATGGCACCTGGTGGTTTAGTGGGTAATTATGGCACTCCAATCAGACTGAGCCGGTGAAGGTTTATATCCAAGGAGTGGTTGGGGTTTATTGCTCACTTAATATCCATCAGGGATGAGTGAGGCTGGTCACTCTCATCTTAAATGTCAGGACCAACTTGCTTAGCCGCGGGCTTCTATGCACCTCATGGGGCAACATAGGATTGGATGATGGATATATATATATATATATATATATATATATATATATATATATATATATATGTGGAATGTTTACTTAAAAATGGGGTGCACTTTCATTTTATCACTTGTCAGTTGGTACATTGTACACTGAAGCAACACCTGGCACTTCCCTACCTCTAAGATGAAGAACAGAATGTAGGGGCCTTAAGGATACAGTGACAGAGAACCACCATTATACTCTGAGCAGGACAGCTTGTCTATACAGCCACACCCTCATAAACACCACTGGAGACTTATCAAATTTCACAGTGAAATTTATTAATATGACCGTACTATGTGACACAGCTCATCATTTTATCAACAGGAAGAAATTTACCTTAGCTAGTGAGAGGTGACTCATAAGAAGGTGTGAATCTATGGACATGTTGGCTGGCACAGGATAGTTACAAGGTTCACATGCACAACAGCTACCAGTATCTACAAAATTCACTAATCATCACTCATCCACCATAATACTGCTAAGGATACACTGTATAGTACTTTGGGCATTATGCATGTAAGATTACTGTACAAGCCTTATAACTTAGACCCAGCTATCTGTACAATCAAAATAATAACAAGGATTTTTATTTATGTACGACTGTTTGCTCATTCGTTTGTTTGTTTTTGAAGGCTCCAACATGCTTGCATATGTTGGCCTTGGTCGCCTAACAGCGGTTCTTCATGCTGCTTGATCTCTGGCAGTCTCCCTATTCAGTCTCTTATCTCTGAGGTCACACTCAATGACCTCGTCCCAGGTCTTTTTCGGTCTACCACTCGCAACCCTACCCTTAACATTAACACTTCTCACTTTCTGCACCAAGTTATCATCCCCCATCCTCTTCACATGCCCAAACCAACTCAATCTACCTCTCCTCATCACAATACCAATACACTCCAGTCCCATCCTACCCCTCAACTCTTCCATCGTAAACCTAGCCCCCCCAAGCCTCACACTCGGGGATGCATTGCACATCCACCTAATCATTGTCATTTCTATATGTCTGACCTTGCGAATATCCTCTTCCTTTACTGCCCAAGTCTCACAACCATACAGCATTGCTGTAAACATAAGGAATGTCCCCATCTAGTTCACTCATACTATGGCTAAAAAATACTTATTCCCATTAAAAAATCATCTACCACACTGGCCCCCAACTGTTCTGACACAGCAATACTGGAGATACAATAACGGATAGATAGACAGATGGATGGATGGATGGATGGATGGATGAATTCACTGCTGAAAACTGCAACCGCAAGCTGCTGTCAGTCACTCAGTTTGCTGGACTGTGTGGCAAGACATTTCATTATATATTTATTTATTAAAAAATATATATATAATTTTAAACCAAGTTCATATCCTTTACCCAACCTGTCGGTAACATGGCCAAGTTCATCATATAGTATAAATTCTAAATTCTACTCTTATGACCTAGGACAGTGATTATTACTGGATGCCAAACCAGGGAACTAATGGGATGAAAAATAACCTTCCAATGAAACCTACCTATGAAATCTCCAGTGACTGCAGAATGTGCACTTCTAGCATCACAGCCACGTTTCAGTGCCATCTACCCCAGTGTGACAGTTGTGTCAGTACAACCATGAAGAAACACCGTATCTCTAAGGTATGGTGCTGCAGGTGAAGCAAGGCAGGCATCCACACTTGCTCGAAGCCCCAGCTGACTCCCCACACGGTACACCACCTCTCCTTCCTCCACGTGGGGAAGAAGATTTCCTACACGCCTGTGCCTCTCAAGTGTGACACCTTCATGCTCTAATTTGTTAACCATGTGGAGAAGGACCTCTGGTGACAGCCTGAAGATGGAGAGGTACTCAGTAAGGTAAGATTCTTGTCCCATCTTTACATACTGATGGTACAGTGCTGAAGCCCAGTCCACAGTAATATGGTATGCTCGACCCACCACCTGTGCTTCTCCCACTCTAAGGAGATGAGTGGTAATGTATCTGACTCCTGCGGTTGTCAGCTTGAGAAGTCTGAGTGCTGATCCCGAAGAGCTCTTTTTGGCTTGGGCAATCTGCAGAGCCATAAGTTCTGCCTGCTGACTATACTCAACAGCAAGTGCAAATTGTTGGTCCTGCATGTAGTACTGAGCTGCATGAGTAAAGCTATGCATGGCTTGTGTCAGTAGCTTTATGTCAACACTCTTCAAGAACTGTGGTTCAAACTCCCCCTCACATACTGTGCTAGCAAGAGAATGTCCTTTGACAACTGAAGACTTTCTGCTTGACTTGTATGGTGCACCACGCTGGGTCAAGCCCTTATCTGACACTGCTGTACATGCCTGGGAACTGAGATAGGGAGTGGTGGTACAGGAAGCAGCCAGGTCCACTGTGGCCTCCAGAATCTGTTCAACTAGAATCTCAGCTTCACATACCCACATCTCTGCCACCTCTGAATAAAGAAGGAAATGTAGTGCCACAAGCCTGAGTGTGTCAGTGTCTCGAGGATATTTTGAACGCAGATAATGTACGAGGGCGTGATCCAGCCCTCGTGTTCTGCCAGACCACTCTACTGTCCCTGGACCCAGCAGTGGCTCGAACTGATCATGCTCTCGTAACGTGTCAATAATATAGGACATTTCACTGTACCGTCCAACACCCACTAGTAACCGTACCATAAGAGGCCACTGGGCATGGTTGAGAAGTGAGGTGGTTAAAGTAAGAGATGTCCTTAGCACAGTGCCAATGCCCTCCATATTGGATGCAGCAGTGAAGCAATCATGAGCACGCACAAGCAACTCCACACTCATCCTGTGCACTCTTTCTGCCTGGTCTGGGTAGGATGAGCCAAGGCGCTGGCCAAACTCCAACAGCTGGTGTCCAAGGGAGGAAGGATCCTTGCAAAGACCCACCAGGTCCATCCAACTGCCTTCCAGTTCCTCCCAGCCAAGCAACCTCTCTCGCTGCTGGTTTCTCTCACTCTCTGGTCCTGCTGTGATGGTGGCAACTGCTTCTTCAAATAAGAAATTCTGAAGGGCAGCCTGGGGGATGGGGAGGGCCTGTATCAAGTCTCTTGCCAGCTGTATCACGGCGCCCCGCCTTAATCTCAGCAGCAATGACACTAATGTAATGGGGTTGGGGTGATTTATGAGGTATAGGTAGGAGAGGTCCAGTGCTGCAGCAACCTTGTACAACATCATTACCCGTTCAGCAAGTTTCCTCCCAGCAGTCAATCCTGAAGCAGCTTTGACTAAGATAGTCATCTGTGTTCCTAAATAATCTTCAAATGATAACAGACTGAAGCCACTTATGGTACTATTTACAGTGCAACGACTTAAGGTTCGCTCCCGCTGTAATGGACAATTGCTAGATGAAGGTGGATTTGCCTCAGACAAACTCTCTTTTTCATTACATTTACTCATCCTGCTTCCATCCACTAAACCAAGCAGATAAAGAAGTGACTGGATATTCTTGTTAGTTTCTCTGAATAATTTCAGAATCCGACAAGCTGTAACAAGAAGACCCTTGTCTGCACAAAGATTTACTACATTCTGTAAGGCACTGTGCTCCAGTAGCTTGTGTTGATGTTCTGACTTATAATTTTCCTCAATCTCAAGTTTTCCCTCATCTGCCTCTTCCAACTCTTCTGTCTTTGGTTTGTCAGCTGGAGAATGATGTAATGGCATTTTGCTTTTACATGGTGTACCAGAGATGGTTTGGACAGAATCTACTTCATAGCTTTTTGTATTTCCAGATTCTGTTCTCTCTGCAACATCTATAAAATGTGAATTTTGCCTTTCCTCACATTCTGTATTGAATGATTCTTCTTCTAGAGCAGCAAGTTTAACAACCTTTCTCAAGTCAAGAGAACTGGTTTCATCTTCCCAAGGCCAGCTGCCAAGAACATCTGGGGGTTCAATCCTCAGCTGAGGATAGTCTACCTCTCTGCTGTAATATGCTTGGATGTTAGCTTGCCACATCACATACTCAATTTTTGCCTGTACTTGTTCTAACTCTGATAACTTTTGAAATTCAGTGGGATGGATAAGGACACTTCTGAGACTTGCATGGCTGTGGAGCTGAAATAGATCTGTACTTTTGTATGCTGACATAAGGGCATACTGCATGCATACGTACTTTCCTGTGAACAATGGCAACTCCTCACAAAAATTCACATATAGTTCTACTGCCTGTTCTGAGGGAATACCCTTCTCTTCCAGCTCCTTATGGCATCTACTAAGGAAATCATAAAGCAGCTGATAACTGTTGGTAAACAAGTCTTTTCCCTCTTCAAATTTAGCCCTGAGTTGACCACAAACAATGCTATACATTGGTATATCTATTAGCTGACACACCTGTAATGCCTCAGAGAAAAAATTTCTGCTACTAAGGCACCTTACTATCTTGTCTGCAGTTCTCTTTAGCTCTCCAGCTTCAAAGCTCCACAGAAGTTCTAAGAAAGTTACACTGTGTTTTGCTGCTCCAACAACTTTGCAGATCTTACTAACCAAACTCCAGTTGACAGAATGACAACAAAAAGGAGGCAACTGGCTGACAGAGGTAACGGCCAAGAGGAACTGGTATTGCTGGTAACCATTAGTGACATAGTTGTCAAGTGAAGTTGCAATGATATCAAGGACCAATGTCATCAGCCAGTCTTCATCTGTATTTACTGCTTCTTGCTCACTGCTCATGAATGAGACGGATTCAGTGAGTAGATGAGACACTTTCTCCAAATTACAGACTCTCTTGATCTCTTGAATGGCAAGGATAATGTAAAGAACTGTTGAGTACACACCAAATATCCTTAGACCTTCAGCCACAACATCTAATGATCCTTCTGACACATGGGATAAGATAAACCACTTCACTTCTTTAGGACCACATTGCAAGACAAAAATATCACATGACCGACAGCAATTTCTTCTTGGAGGGGCAGACTCGTCACTATCTGACTTCACATTAATGGCTGTTGGGTAACTGCTACAGGCAGACAGCTGGTTGTGCAAGGACAACTTGCTCTTTTGTGACAGCTGAGTGTAAAGCCACCCTCCAAGACACAGAATGGGGCTGTGTCCATCATAGCATGCCGAAAACACTGCCAGTACTGGAGTGCTCAGTGTAACTGCTGCTACAATCAATTCATTAGCAGGATTCTCTAGCTGATGACAAACAAGAAGAATTGAGTACAGATTTTTGGGTTCATATGTCAACCAACCATCAACTCCAAAATCCAGGACTGTTTCTGATGTGGTGAAAGACAGCACATCGTCAACAGCTGACAATTCAAATTCACTGGGGCTTGCACTTCTTGGCCTGTCATCATCACTACTATGAACTGGCGACCGGGAGCCTTCTCTATTGTGGATTCCAATCTTAGCATACAAAGTGGATCTTTTATTATGAGCTGAAGCTTTGTTTCTTTCCCGGGACATATGAGTTTTACGATAGTAACTGATGTGTGTCAGGGCTTGTGTCATGTGGTCTCTAAGGGCTCTGCTTCTAAAAAATTCAGCTACCTTCTGCACTTCCAGTTTTGGATAGTCGAATACTTGAACTGCAACAAGGAAAAGCAACCACTGGTCTGATTCTGCTAACTTAGATAACAGTTTCACTGGCCATGGAAGGTTGTAGATATGAGAGAGATCTACACACAGCCTCATCCCATCAAACAAAGTATGTACACACTTCTGCGACACAGTTCCATGAAAAACAGTACCCATCATATCAACTATATTATTCAGAGGAAGAGCCATATTAGGAAGTTCATCATGCCTTCCCTTGATATGTGATACCTTATCCACAACTGAGAGAATGACACAGTTCTCAAGCATTTCCAACAGAGATGCTGCTGCCTCAGTCCTTGTCTCTACAACACATAGCTGCTGAAGTACACGGTTCATTTCTGTTTTAATGAGTGTTTCATGTCCTTTGCGCTTTTGCTGAGACAGCTTACTACACCATACTGTTTTCACATTGTAGATTAAGTAAGAACATGACAGAACAGTCCTGAGGTGATCTGCATCTATTCCAGCCATTAACAATGTTGCTAGGCATGCAGAGCTTACAGTTCGATCTGGCCAGCTGCTCAGAGCCATTCCATAAACATTCTGTTGGAATTCCTTCATTTTCTTGGTACTGATTGAGTGTACTTCCGTGAGTAGTGTGGCTGCAGCATATGTAGGTCGCCCCTCACGCAGGTAGTACTGGTTGTCAAGGCAGTGCACAACACCATGCTGTGCTACCAGCTCATCAGAGCTCCAGGTTGGAATTTCAGCCTTCTTATCAAATCCATGTCTGTTGCTGGGCTGAAACATGAAGAGTCTGGTGAGATCAAAGGGGACAGTGCCCAGCAAAAGATCATAGAGGGTGACATCCAGGCCAGGCTGCACCATAGCACCACACAACAACTGTAAGTGAGGCAGCTGTTCTGTCACACTCTGCATCACCTGTCTTGGGCTGATGTGATGCTTGGTGAGTACAGAACATACAGTTTCTAGCTCACTATTGTTCACTTTTTCAGTGCTACACTCAAGCCTTGCAATATCCATTAGCTTAACTCCTGGAGCAAACAAGACTGTCAAGAAAACTGGGAACAATAATTCTTTTGGGTTCTGGCAGGTTTCACTGAGAACCAGTAAATTTTCAACACTTGCTTTATGCAAAATCAGTCTGTCTTTAGACTTCTGGAGACTTATGAATGGAAAAATCATCTTAATCCAGTATGGTAAAGCGATTCTTTCAAGAACATTGCCTTCTATGGAATCCAGGGAGTACTTTCCGATGTAATCAAAAGCTGGTATGATAAGCTCCTGTTCAGTAAAGAACTTGAGGAGAAGCTCATGGATATCAGCTGATGACATCTGGCAATGATG
The DNA here is from genome assembly GCF_032717465.1 of Coenobita brevimanus. Lineage (NCBI taxonomy): Eukaryota > Metazoa > Arthropoda > Malacostraca > Decapoda > Coenobitidae > Coenobita > Coenobita brevimanus. The sequence continues at coordinate 3,716,226 of NC_137017.1, read as the reverse complement.
GTCTCCAGCAAACTGAGGAAAAAGCTCTATTGCCTCAGACACACACAACCGCCTCACTAAAAGATCTGCTGTAGTTCTTTCTTTAGTTGTGAAAACACCACACCTACATAGAATATTCAGTACCAGTTCAGCAAACTGGATGCTGGCAGTGACTACAAGATCAATCATATCCTGTGTGATAGGCTGAAACAGGTCTTTATGCCATACACAATCTCTACTGTCAAAGAGTTCAAAGCTCCGTACACTCAAATTATCTACCTCACTGGCTGTTACAGATGAGGAATCCAGGGAATCATGGGATTTCACCGAAGAATCGACATCACTTGGATAAAGAGGGTCATTTAATAAACTAAATGCTCCAAATCTGGCACCTAATGCAGAACCTCTCATTTTTATGTTTGTATCAGATTCTTTTTCACTATTTCTTCCTTCCATACCTCTTGATGACTTTGAACTGGAATCCTGCCATGCAATTTCTTTCTTCTGAAAATGTTCTTCACTAATATCATCTTCCTGATGGCAGAATTCCTTTAAAATCCACCTCTTCAAGTTTTTGAGATCATTTTGGTGGAGGAGGTACTGCCAGATCACATCCCCATCAATGTTCAACAGAATATCAGCATCTGTGGATGTAAACAAAGTAATTAATACAGAATTGGAGACCACAGTGCAGTACATTTTCATCTTTCTCACATACATACATGGGGTGGGAGGGATACAGTAATACAAAATAAAGATGTATGAGAGCTACAAAAAAAAAATGCCTAGCTGTTGTTGTTGTTGTTCAACCTCCATCCACCTGACTGAGCAGACCTGTCAATTGTAGGTAAACAACTGTCCCTATGGGACTGTTCCACAGGTTTTAACGTGGTATATGTTGTACAGTGCTCCATTACGTATATTATGCTGTACTGGCCTATTCTACAAGCTGGGCACATCTTATGTGTGATTCCACACACTCCAAATCTAAGATGGTTGCTGTGGATAGCTGAGTGATGTCCTGATCTTAGCTTAGTTAGGTGAATTTGATCACCTCTTTTGATAGACACCCTCAAAACAATAAACCTAATATCAATATCATCATCATCATCATCATCATCACCATCTAATCCTGTGCTGCCCCATGAGAAGCAAACGAGCCCAGGCCTACACAAGCTGGTCCTGACATTTAAAAAGAGTAACCAGCCTCACTCATTCCTGACTGACATTATGTGAGCAATAAACCCCAACCACCTCTTGGATATAAACCTACACAGGCTCAATCTAGCAGGAGAGCCTTAATTGCTTACTAAATCACCAGATGCCATAAAAAATAAATAAATAAAACTATCCTTCTATCATACAAGACTCCAGAACTCTACATATTCTACATATACAATAAACTACCAAATATGAGGTCTGTCCTAAATGAAACCAGAACCTAAATAACGCACCAATTAACCGGCATAGTGTGATCATGACGAGAGCATTGTGTAGCAGCAACTTTGAGCCTTAGTCTAATACTAGCCGAATCATGCCATGTCACTTAGTCACCAAGGCACCTGTGCTTGAGTGAACATGTGTATAGCACACTTGGCAAATCTTCTATTATCTCAAATCAGCTACCTTTCAGGGTGGACTTCAACTCTGGGAACATAAAAAGTTCACAGGGGCCAAACTTAGAGAGCAGGGCAGCTGAGGGATAGTCATCTTGTGCTTCACCAAAAAGTCACAGATATGGTGCGACATGTAGGCAGGTTCATCGTTGTGGTGCAGTATCCAGGTCTTTGTCCACACGCACTGAATAATATAATTGTGTGTGTGTGTGTGTGTGTGTGTGTGTGTGTATTTACCTATTTGTAGTATACAGGAATTGAGCGATGCTTGTGTTGTCCTGTCTCCATACCCACATTTATCTAGTTTACTTTTACACACATGAATGTTTTTCTCCTGCACCACCTTTTTGTCTAAGTCGTTCCAAATACTTATGTATTTACCCTATATACCTAATTGAGATACACACGAAATATGCTATGCTCGTGGGTACCCATCGCTGTTTCTCAGTAAGTCAAATTTAGCTTTAAACTCGTTTATGTTTTTAGACTGGATGATCTCTTTGTCCAGGCTATTCCATAAATCTATACTTCTGTAAGGAAAGCTATATTTCTTGATATCCTTCAAGCAGCTTGACTTTTTCAATTTCATTCCATGTCCTCTTGTTACTCTCTTATCCCATAAAAACAGATCTCCTTGGTCAATTTTATCCACTCCCACCAAGGTCCTGAACACTGCAATCATGTCTCCCCTCTTTCTCCTTTCCTCTAAAGAAGGCAAATCCAGCTTTTCCAGTCTCTCTCTGTATGACAGATCTGCCAGACTGGGGACCATTTTGGTTGCTGTTCTTTGTATTCTCTCAATCTTGTTTACTTGTATATCTTTCTTTTTGTGTGGGGACCACACTACTGCTGCATATTCTAACCTAGGGCAGATCATGGCCACTATCAATTTTTTCATCATCTCCTCATCCATATAATGAAATGCTACTCTTATGTTAGTCAGGAGTTTATAAGTCTCTCTAACTATCTTATTAATGTGCTTTTCAGGTGACAAACTATCTTGGACCAGCACTCCTAAGTCTTTCTCTTCCCTCATTTTAGTGATTAATTCATTACCCAACAAAAAATTCAGTGATGGCCTCCTGGTACTTTTACCCATTTCTAATACTTTACATTTCTTTACATTAAATTTCATTTCCCACTTCTGGCTCCAATCATGTATCCTATCCAGATCCTCCTGCAGCATTTTACAATCCTCCTCAACCTCTACCTTCCTCAAGATCTTTACATCATCAGTAAACAGACTTGCATAACTGTTCACTCTATCTACCATATCATTTACATAAATCAGGAACATTACTGGCGCCAACACCGAGCCTTGGGGGACTCCACTTGTTACTTCCCTCCATCCAGACATCCTATCCTTTATTACTGTCCTCATTTGTCTGTCTCTCAAAAAGTCTCTCATCCATTCCAGGAGTTTCCCCTTCAGTCCTCCTATATATTCTAGTTTTCACATTAGTTTCTTATGAGGTACCTTGTCAAAGGCCTTCTCTAAGTACACACAATCCACCCAAACATCTCTCTCCTCTTCCGCGTCAATCGCTCTTGAGTAAAAGCTCAACAAGTTAGAAACACATGACCTTCCACTTCTGAATCCAAACTGACATTCGGCCAAAATATTCATCTCTTCTAGATATTTTATCCATCTGTCCTTAAGGATTCTCTCGCACAATTTTGCGACCATGCTGGTTAGAGACACTGGTCTATAATTCAGGGGTTCTTCCCTGTTTCCTCCCTTATAAATTGGTACCACATTTGTGTGTGTGTGTGTGTGTGTGTGTGTGTGTGTGTGTGTGTGTGTGTGTGTGTGTGTGTGTGTGTGTGGTCACATGCATGTGTACATGCATGTGTGTGTGCATGCGTGCGTGCATGCGTGCGTGCATGCGTGTGTGTGGTCTCACACACTTCCGACACGTGAATGGCTAGCTTCCATCAGGTCATCCTGTGATTGGAATACTTGAGTGTCTGGCTATGGGGAAATGTATCTAACCTCTTTCTGGAGAACTCAGACATAATTACCTGTCTATTACATACTTATGCCTATTGCTATACAGTATAGTTACATACGTGTATATATTACATATTGTGTCATAACATGTTAATGCCTACATTTCGCTCGGTCACGCCAAACTGTCGTACCCATGACATATGTCTGTTGTCTATATTACAATTTTACAAAGCATATAGTAACATGGTACATTGACATGAATATACTAAACAAACATCTCGGTAAATACATATGGTATTCATCATAATACTGTAGTGACATAATAATACTGTAGAAACATAATATATAGTAGTGATATATTGCAGTAGCATAATTGTGTATGTACTGCATAACAGTCTTATGCATATATTGATACAATGGTAATACATTAACAATACAATGGCACCCTCACATTGGCACTTGGGATGATTGGCATTTTATGCTGCAGTCTTCTTGCCTCCTCAACACTCATGGCGGTGGAAGAGTGGTGGTACTGGTGATGGTGATAGTGGTGGTGGAAAGTGAAGGTCTGCTGAGTTGTCGTTCCCCAGTCACAACACTTGGTCAGTGCCTCCTCGCTCTCTGCTTACTTGTTGTTGCTTGTAGTTTCTCATTAGGTTTGTAGTTTTGTTTTCACTGGTTCGTCACCAATGTTGATTGTGATGCCCTTGTAATAGTTCAGGAGAGTCAGCTGCATATAAAGTCTTAAGGCATAGATTGATTGTAGCTGGTTTGTTTTTACCACTTGCCACCAACGTCAATGGCCATCAGATGTCAGGATTAAGTGGCCTTTATCTTTTTGTTATAGAGTGAGAAAGGTTTGTTATCTTGTTTGGCTGACTGAAGGGACCCAGGAGGGGAGAGAATAAATGTTGGCGTTGTAGAGAAACGTGAGGGTAGGCCGTCTCTGTCCCATTATTCTCTTCATATTGTAATTGAAGGTGAGATGATGAATAGGCAGATTGGGGTCGATGGACTTTTATTGTGAGATAGTTGCTTGACTGAAAAAGTTAAAGAGCTTGACGTGACCTGTGTATTGTCAGGGGCAGTTTGTGCTAGCTGCCACCTTCCCACTCTCTCTCTAGCTCCTACTCTCCTTGTCTTTCCTTCTTCCCTGGCTGTCTCTGGTTCTCTCTCCTTCTCCTACTCCCTATCACTCTCTGGGGATCTCTCTTGTTCTCTGAATCTCCTACACCTGGTTTTGGACTTACGTCCCCCTCTGACTTCCAGCTAAAGTGTGTGGGCGTCTGTGTGTGGGTGCGTGCATGTGTGTGTATGTAGGGTCTCGCACACTTCCAACACGTGAACAGCTAGCTTCCATCAGGTCATCCTGTGTTTGGAATACCTGAGTGTCTGGCAACGGGGATATGTATCTAACCTCTTCCTGGGCAACTCAGATGTAACTACCTGTCTATTACAAATTGATGCTTATAGCTATATAGTTATATAGTTACATATTACATTTTGTATCCATTCACTCAATGTAGTGCTGCTCTCGGGTGTCTGCCCTGTCCTCTCCTCCATCCTTCTTTCCTTCCATCTTCTTCTATCTTTCTTTCCTTCATTCTTTCCTCGTCCTTCTGCCTACGGGTGACTTGACACACCCTCTTCTGTCTTTCATTCCTTCATTCTTTCCTCTTCCTTCTGCCTGTGGGTGACACTACACTGGGTGACAAGCCAAATGGTTTCCTGTACACCAGGAAACCATTTACTATGCTGGGTGGTAGCCATATAACCAAATTTTGGCGCCTGGTGGTTTAGTGGGTAATTATTGTGCTCCAATCGGATTAAGCCGGTGAAGGTTTATATCCAAGGGGTGGCTGGGGTTTATTGCTCACGTAATGCCACTCAGGGATGAGTGAGGTTGGTCACTCTTATCTTAAATGTCAGGACCAACTGCCTAGCCCCGGGCTCCTACGCTCGTCATGGGGCAACGTAGGATTGGATGATGGATGGATGGATGGAACATATTAATGACTACAATTGCTCTTCCAGATCCTTCACTGTTCATCCTGCAACAAACTGGCAGGTGCACTAAACACACATTCACTCAAGCACTTTTTTTTGTGTGTGTGTGTGTGTCTGACTCTGGGCATAGGCTTCACAGCCTGCTATCAAGGCCCAGCAGTCCTCCTACATACCATACACCTCTACATGTCACCACTTCAGCGCTAACACCCACCGTCCATATTGAATACATGCTAAGGCTGTCTCATACAGGACTGGTGTTTTGGTATTAGCGGGGGTATTTTTACGAGGGAGGGGGGGGTGAGTGAGGGGAGGGTAGTCAAATGGTGGGTGACAGAGCGACTTGGAGGCGTTTTGTCTGCGGCCACCCTTTGCGGGATTAGGGCGTCGGGCTATAGATAGATAGACAGATGGATTTTTACGACATGTCGGCAGGTCTTCTGGTAGATCAGTAAAGCCTGATTTAATGAAATTCAAATCCTTAAACTGTTCCCTGCCCCAGCAGGGATTTGAACCTGGGTACATTAGGACTGCAGGCCACCTCACTACTGATTGAGCCACCGCCTCCCCCGTGTACCTTGATGACTAAATGACAAGGCATAACATGCTAGCATTAAAGCTCAAAGTTGCTGCTACACAGCATTTCCACTGCAATCACGCTATGCCAGATAGATGGTGCGCTATTTAAAAAGTTTGATTTCTTTTTGGACAGACCCTGTATGTCCTAGAATGGGAAGCCTTCACACAATGACACTGACATAACCAAGCTGTTCTGTGTCCAGTTATTTAAGTGTCAACTCCTTCCTATTCCCCAAAAAGATGATGGTGGATTGCAGAGGCACAGGAACTTCAACTTGTAGTCCACTGGTTCATATTCAAGTGAACCTGGGGCAATAACAACGATGACAACAACAATAAACTATTGGAAAGACTGAAGACAAAGTACTGAAAACTTCCAAACAGAATACTGTATACATATGAACTTGAACAGAAACTTAGGTATACCTGCACTGTAGGCATAAAGGTCACAAAGGATAAGCATCATGGCAAGAGGTGTCCATGTGGCCACTTGAGCTACTGTCATGGGGGCAGTGATGGTACTGCAGAAGGCATCACCCAGCCGGAGCAGCTCTACCCACCGCCTGTTGGTGGTAATGTCACATCACTAAAACTGTTACTGTAAAATAAGGGCAAATTGGTAAACTAGCTTTATGGGTAACAAGAGAACTATAACACTGTAGGTAATACTTTTGTAATGTACTGTGGATTTAATGGTAAAAATGAACATACTGTATATACAGTACTGTATACTCATGAAAACTTCCTGTACAGAGGTCCACCAAATACAGTAATGACATGTTAGATCATACACTGGTGGTAGGTGGGGGCATTCACCATCCACTCACTCAATGTAGTGCTGCTCTGGGTGTTTGCCCTTTCCTCTCTTCCATTCTTCCTCATATCTTTCTTTCCTTCACTCTTTCCTCTTTCTTCTGCCTATGGCTGACTTTACACTCCCTCTTCTGTCTTTCTTTCCTTCATTCTTTCCTCTTCCTTCTGCCTATGGGTAACTCTACACAGAGAGACAGGACAAATGGTCTCCTGTACACCAGGAAACCATTTACTATACTGGGTGGTAACCATAAAACCAAATTATGGCGCCTAGTGGTTTAGTGGATAATTAAGGTGCTCTAATCGGATTCAGCCTGTATAGGTTTTTATCCATGGGGTGGTTGGGGTTTACTGCTCACGTAATGCCACTCAGGGATGAGTGAGGCTGGTCACTCTCATCTTAAATGTCAGGAGCAACTTGCCTAGCCTCGGGTTCCTACACTCCTCATGGGGCGACATAGGATTGGATGATGGATGGATGGATGGGTGGATGGATGAAGAGATCATACACAATACTGTACTGTATTTATACTGGATCTGATGTACCGTATAAATGTCAGCATGGCCAATATACTGTGAATACAGTAATAGTACAGTATTCAAGTCATGAAGCAAACCAAATTAAGGATGCTGCAGGGAAAGAATGAATAATGTACATATGATACTGTACTAGAACATGTTTCACATAACCACTGTATTATTTATGATTTAAAAAAATTTATATGGCATCATTTTCTCAATTCCATTGAATGGTACTTGGAACTAAAAACAAAATTAGCTTTTTCAAGTCCTCTTTCAACAGCTACAGGGACTGCTATTGTACATGCCACTTGGATGCTCCAACACACAAAAATATTTCCATTCTAGCCTCCTTTCAAGGTAAAAGTAGCTTTATTTATCATTGTATAATATATCTTCCGCACAGCATCGCTGCCTTGTCTTTTCTTTGTGGATGTTACATATATTTTCCTAGCAAAGCCATTTTTTTTATTTCCCCGACCAACACCTTCGAAGTTTTGCTCCCTCTCGAGAACCCCCTCCCCCCCCAAAATAGGATAGCCATGACAGATTTGCTTACCAAGCTACTTTGTCCTCACATTCCTCTCACTCTGTCACTTCTCCCTCTCTTCATTCTCTCTCATCAATATACTACTCCAATCAATTTTTCCATACTACATATGGTTTTTCTCCCCCTACACTATCCTCAGTCTATTTTTCAAATTTTGTATGGTACTGTATATATTTTTAGTTTATAATTTTTGGCAGACATTCTTGCTTCCTTATGAATGATAATTTATTACAACAAAGTCACTTGCTTTATGTAGTTTTTCAATTACTTTACCTTTAATATTAGGTCTGTACCTTTAATACTGTATTGTGTCATTGCATGTGACTATGCTAGTTCAGTCGTATTACTCCACAGGCTAAATTACTGATTACTTTACCATCTCACATGGTTTCACCTACTTTTGTACATCTAAAGAACCCAAGTACAGTATTCCTTAACAGTACAGTAGTCTTTTTGAACACAGGGTATTTTGGGAACCTAACATCAGTGGCTAGCAAATGATAACTTAATGTGCAGACAAAACAATGTACAGTACTTTTTACTTAAACAGTATTTTTCTGAGACAAAATACTTAAAAGGAACATCCATATTGTAGAACTACTATCACATATAAAAAAAGCAAACAGCGGAATACCATATTACTGAAATATAATTAAGAAAAATTTTTAAATCTGACAATAGCATGCACACAGACAACTGACTGTGGTGGAAGTGTTAGAAGGTCTGGTAGTGTCTTGTGTATTGCTGACACCACCTGGACAGACTGGGCTTCCACAGGTGTGAGGTAGTCCTTCAGTGCTTTTGCTATGACCCACACCTCAAACTGATCATCACTTGAATACAGCAACTGCCTCAGTACCTCTCGGTAGCTCTCATCCTAAATGAAATAAAGTATTCATAACAACATAGTACAGGCACTGTATAAGGTATGTTGGAATACCAGTTATGGTATGACTATTGTACTGACAGTCTGTGATACTATCAAGTCATTTACATTAAGACAGTTTTAGAGTAAAACCCTCTATTACTTGGCTCATTTTTGTGCCTGAGTAGCCAAGTACTGTGGCAGAAAAGAAAATCATACTATGTTGGAAAATATTGGCTAAGGACTCAAAAAAAGCCCTCTGGCCTCATCATCCTCTACCAACAACTGCATCCTCAAACTATATTATGTACTACACTGATATAATTGTACTGACACTATCATGCCATTTAACCCCTAGGCTGTAGCATGTTTGTCAGATGAGATGTTGGCAGTGTGGATGATTTGAGAAAACTTACTATTGTCACTTCACAAATTTTTTGTGCAAATCCTTCTTTCTATCTATCTACCTATAGCCAGATGCCATAATCCCATAAGGGTGGTCGTTTGACTTTGAGTTAGTTGTTTTACAGGGAATGGCACTAACCCTCCACTAACCCACCTGCTAACAAATAAGGAACATGTATGGATGGTTATGTCGTTACTGCCCACCATTGTAAGAAAGTAGAGCAAACACAGCAAAAGAATGATAAAGATCAAGGAAGAAGTAGGCAGCACTGCATCCTTTGGCTGAATTTTCTAGGGGAGGAACATACACTGTATTGCACATTCTCACAGTCATGGGGTATCTCTTTTAGTTCTGGTATTAAAAAAAAAATAATAATATGGGGATGCTCACCATCCACTCATTTGATGTAGTGCTGCTTTAAGGCACCTGCCCTTTCTTCCCTTCCTTCCTTCCTCTTCTTTCTTTCTTTCCTTCCTGCTTTCTTCTTCCTTCTATCTATGGGTGACATTACACTGAGTGACAAGCCAAAAGATTTCTTGTACACCGGAAAACCATTTACTATGCAGGGTGGTAACCATATAACCAAATTATGGCGCCTGGTGGTTTAGGGGGTAATTAAGAAACTTCAGTCAGATTGAGCCGGTGTGGGTTTTATCCAAGGGTTGGTTGGGGTTTATTGCTCATGTAATGCCACTCAGGGATAAGTGAGGCTGGTCACTCTCATCTTAAATGTCAGGACCAACTTGCCTAGCCTCAGGCTCCTATGCTCCTTATGGGACAACACTGGGCTAGATTTAAAAAAAAAAAAAAAAAAAAAAAAAAAAAAAAAAATTCCACCCATCGCCCCATGAGGAGGATAGGAACCCGGGGCTAGGCAAACTGGTCCTGACATTTATGATGACAGTGACCAGCCTCACACATCCTTGAATGGCCTTACATGAGCAATAAACCCCAACCACCCCTTGGATACAGACCTACACAGACTCAATCCAATTGGAGCACTTTAATGACCCACTAAACCACCAGGTGCCATAATTTGGTTATATGGTTACCACCCAGCATAGTAAATGGTTTCCTAGTGTACAGGAAACCATATTGCTCGTCACTTAGAGTTACTCATAGGCAGAAGGTAGAGGAAAGACTGAAGGAAAGAAAGACAGAAGAAGGAGTTCAAACTCACCCGTATGCAGAGGAAAGAGGAAAGAGTGAAGGAAAGAAAGACAGAAGTGGATGGTGAGCGCCCCCACCTACCATCCCCCCTAAAAAAAAAAAAAAAAAAAAAAAGTTATGTATCAATCAATAAGAGGTTCACTTAAGGACCAGAGCTTCTCCTCAGAGGTTAAGCAATAGGAAAAATTTACTCTCCCTTACTGTAGTTAGGTATGCATTAAGAAAGAGCGTCTGCAGTGAGAGCAGTGTTTGTTAAAGATGAAGTTTGTCATGGTTATGCTGTGTTTGGCAAAGCCTGTATACCATCTTTGTGAAGCAAACTAGCATAAACCTGCAAATGATAAGAAATAATACTATGCTAAATAAAAAAGTACAGCATCTAGTGTTAAGTATAATATTATACTATTTGTGTTAAGTACTGTAAAGTACTGCATTTTTTGTACCATTGTCCTTTATGTTAACATCTTGTGTCCAGCTCATGCTACAACTCATACAAATATAATGAAGTATAGTTTATTAAAGCATTGCATAAATGCATCAGAAACCAAACTGATGAATTACCCTCCATAGAATTGAAATTCTAGGTGGAAGGAAGTTTATATAAGCCGAAAAACTGTAGCATGTAAGCAATGGAAGAAATGCTGTTTACAGTATTCTACAACTATTTATGTAGTATACTGGCAAATAATAAACATTCTTGGGCACCATCTTCCTTATGCATTAGTAAATCCAGTCATGTACCACCACTATTTTCTTGTCTTTCCAGGCAATCATCAACTTTCTCCCTAACATTATGTGGGAATTAAGTCTGTGTGCAATTAGATTAGGATGGAAGTTGTGAAAGCAATGAAGAAAGTCAAAATGAGGAAGGCCCCAGGAATTGATGGAGTGTGTGGTGAAATGCTGAAGCATGGGGGAGAGATGGTAATAGAATGGATGTGAAAGATGTGTAGATTGGCCTGGGAGGAAGGTAGAGTCCTGGAGGACTGGAAGTCAGGTATAATTACTCCCTTGTACAAAGGGAAAGGGGAAAAAGAAGTGTGTGGTAATCACAGAGGCATTTGTCATCTTAGTGTAATAGGAAAAGTATACAGTAGGATACTTATTGACAGAGTTAGGGAAATAACAGAGGAATTAGTTGGAGAAGAACAGGAAGACTTTAGGAAGGGAAGAGGTTGTGCAGATCAGATATTCATTCTTAGATCTTTAGTGGAAAAGTTTCTAGAGAAGGGAAAGAAGTTGTATGCGGCTTTCATGGATCTGGAGAAAGCACATGACAGGGTGGATAGACAAGGATTGTGGAAAGTATTAAGAATATATGGAGTAGATGGGAAGTTGTTGAATGCTGTGAAGAGTATGTATGAGGGTGCTAAGGCTGCAGTGTGTGTGGATAGTGAACTGAGTGAGTTTTTCTCTTTGAAGGTTGGGTTGAAACAGGGATGTGTGATGTCTCCATGGTTGTTCAATCTATTATGGATGGGGCTATAAAAGAGATACAAGGTAGGGCAGTGGATGCTGGAGTGGCCCTAATGAGAGAGGGCAGTGTTTGGAAACTCCCTGTACTGCTGTTTGCAGATGATACTGTGTTGTTCAGTGAAGACAAAGGGGAGCTGGAAGGCTTGGTGGATGAGTTTGGGAGAGTATGTAAGAAACGGAATCTAAGGGTGAATGTAGGGAAGAGTAAAGTTATGGTTTTCGAGAGGTGAAGTCAGTGAATGTAGAGTGAGGCTGGCTGATAAGGGGATGGAAAATGTGAGTATGTTTAAGTACTTGGGTAGTGTGATGAGTAAGGATGGAAGTTTGGAGGGTGAAGTGCTTGAAAGGGTACAACAAGGAAGAAAGGTTGCTGGTTCCTTGAAGGCAGTGATAAGAAACAGGGAAGTGAGCATGGAAGTGAAAAAGTTATTACATGACAGTGTTGTGATACCGACTCTAACGTATGAAAGTGAAGCTTGGACATTGTAGGAGGGACACAGGTCAAGAGTGAGAGCAGTGGAAATGAATTACTTAAGAGGAGCCTGTGGAGTCACATGGAGAGACGGACTGACAAATGAGGATGTGAAGGAGCGTTGTGGTGTGGATGTGGATGTGATAGGAAGCGTTAGGAGAAACACAATGAGGTGGTTTGGCCATGTGGAGAGGATGGAGTGTGAGAGACTGACAAGGAGAGTGTATGTGAGTGAGGTGGAGAGGGAGAGAGGAAGGGGAAGACCAAGGATGAGATGGAGGGATGGAGTGGAGAGGTATATGAGAGAGGGGGGTGTGAATTGGGAGCTGGGCAGTGAAATGGCGGGGGACAGGGTGACATGGAGCCAATTTGTTTATGGCCACCCTGTATGGGATTAGGGCGTCTGGCAATAGATAGATAGATAGGTAGATAGCAATTAGTGAAACACAGAGGATACAAAATTCACTCTAGCATGTATGTTCTCATCTCAAAATGATTTGTAACCACCTTTCAGCTTAGTTATTGGCCAAGTGCAGTCAGACTGGAGGGTAAATCTGACTAATAATTAATGATATTCATTCCTACTTCATAACTAAGGCTCAATAAATATCAAGCTAACAAGACTTGCACTTTGAGTTATAAGTGATCCAATTCTGTCTGATGGAAACAAACTTGTAATGAGCCCAGATAATAATGGCAAAGCCCCTTCCTAAATCAAATGAAATAATAAGCATTACAAATATGAAACATGGAAATACTTACAACGCTCATCATGACTTCAAGCTGTGAATCAGGATGTTCCTTTTCCCTAGCTAAATCAACACAGGCCATAATGATTGCATCTGTCGTAATATTCCCGTACACCCATGGCTTTAGTTGCAGGTAAGACTCAGCAAACTTCAAGCACTTCCTTCTTAAGGCATCTTCCACAATTTCTTTAAGAGGCCTGTCACCCCATTCCTTTGAAGACAAAAAACACAAGGGTTAATTATTCCATGATTTATGTTATTGTTATTAACCATCATCCTCTTATTTGAAAAGCCAAACTACAAAATAGGTCATTTTCAAAACATTTATTTCTCATGATCAACTGTTGAAGGACCCAATATCAAAACAAAGTGAAAGCTTCCACGTACATGTTTCTAAGTCTTGTAAGTGTTCAGTCTATTGCTGTGTAACATTATCCTCTTACTGATATGGCTAGAATTATAGGATGAATTGGTAAGAATCAAATTACTATTATTATCTGTCCAAATCTGAGCATTCACACAACCAAAGTTAATATTCCCAGGACTGAAATGCAACTGAAAATTTCCTTCGAACATATTCTACTTACATCTAAATAGGATACAAAAACCCACAGTGGCAGACGAAAAAAGATGTATTCCAAACAGTTTTGGCGACAGCTGTCACCCTCTTCAGTGAATCTACAGACCAAGAGTGGTACATACAAATGCTGAGAAGCTGCTTATGTGCAGGGTGAGGACACATTTTCCCAACCACACCTGATGTGACCTCACCAGACTCTCCCTCTACTCTGTCCACAACCTGAGTGAGGAATTACAAGGGGTGGCAAGGACCTTGCCACTAATCCTCTCATCACTGGATCTAATTTATACATTCCTTCACTATAGTTAAAATTATTATATCTCTCTATACATACAGCTTCCACAATCCTATGTTTCTTATAGCCACTACATTTGTACAATATTTGGCTAGAATTTCAGTCGATTCTATGGTCGTTTTCCGAAGAGTGAACATACACTGCGTTATTTATGTTGCCTATCTTACAAGCATCCTTGTGTTCCTTAATGCGAGTGTCCATATCCCTTCCAGTTTCACCAATATAACCAAATCACAGTCTCTACATGGAATTTTGTATACCCCTGCAGTTTTGTTACTAATGGGTTTATTCTTTACCAGCATTGATCTTAAGGTGGAAGTATATCTAAATGCAATATTTACATTCAAATCATGACTCTCAGACTTCACCAAACTAAGATTTGACACCTACGGAACCATGTGTATGGCTTATTTTGCTGACTTTGTGATGTTGGTCTAGGTACAAAGAAGGCTTTTCTGGCTTTAAAATACGCTTGCCTTATAAACCAACTGGGATATTTTAGATCTAAAAATATTTTCCATATCTTGGCATTTTCCGTCTCCAGATGTTGGGGACTACTGTACTAATTCTGAGTGCTCTAAGGAACATAGAAGAAATGACTGACATTTTAGTGGAACTGTGGTGATATGAGTAATAATGTATATACAAATTGCACTGGGTTGGTTTCCTGCATACAGAAAAGCTAAGTGTCCCAAGTTCATCCCTGTGCACAAATACATCTAAAAATGGAAGGGAACCATTATTTTCCCATTCAACTTTAAATTTAATTGAGGGAACCAGTGCATTTAATTTTGTAAGAAAATCGTCAAAGTTAGCGTATACGTCTGGCCAAAATGGAAACACATCATCAACATACCTATACCAAATTAAATTTTGAGGAGACATGGTGGTAAGAAGGTTGGATTCAAAATATTCCATGTACAGGTTACTAAGAATTGGAGAGAAGGGCGAGCCCATACCCATACCAAACTTTTGCATGAAAAACTGATCACCAAAAGAAAATGCATTACACTGCACACACAGGCTAATAAGTTGGAGAAAGACATCATGTGGCATGCCGAGATCAATGCTACAATTAGGTAATTTTTCTTCCAAGAAACTAATTACATCTTCAATAGGGACTTTAGTAAAAAGCGAATCTACATCAAAACTGACCAACCTGCCACTGGAGAAACTGAGAGACTTAATCTTATCAATAAAATCAGTAGCGTTTTGGACATGGGATTTAGAGAATGTGCCAACCAATGGTGATAATTTGTTCGCTAGAAATTTTGAAAGTCTGTAAGTAAATGGGCCACACTGTGAGATGATAGGACGAAGGGGAATCTGTGATTTATGGGTCTATGGTAATCCATAAATGTAAGGTAATTTTGGATTAATTTGAATGAACTTACTTGCATCAATTGGTTGGCACATTCTCTAAATCCCATGTCCAAAACTCTACTGATTTTATTGATAAGATTAAGTCTCTCAGTTTCTCCAGTGGCAGGTTGGTCAGTTTTGATGTAGATTCGCTTTTTACTAAAGTCCCTATTGAAGATGTAATTAGTTTCTTGGAAGAAAAATTACCTAATTGTAACAATGATCTCGGCATGTCACATGATATCTTTCTCCAACTTATTAGCCTGTGTGTGCAGTGTAATGCATTTTCTTTTGGTGATCAGTTTTTCATGCAAAAGTTTGGTATGGGTATGGGCTCGCCCTTCTCTCCAATTCTTAGTAACCTGTACATGGAATATTTTGAATCCAACCTTCTTACCACCATATCTCCTCAAAATTTAATTTGGTATAGGTATGTTGATGATGTGTTTTCATTTTGGCCAGACATATACGCTAACTTTGACGATTTTCTTACAAAATTAAATGTACTGGTTCCCTCAATTAAATTTAAAGTTGAATGGGAAAATAATGGTTCCCTTCCATTTTTAGATGTATTTGTGCACAGGGATGAACTTGGGACACTTAGCTTTTCTGTATGCAGGAAACCAACCCAATGCAATTTGTATATACCTTATTATTCATATCACCACAGTTCCACTAAAATGTCAGTTATTTCTTCTATGTTCCTTAGAGCACTCAGAATTAGTACAGTAGCCCCCAACATCTGGAGACGGAAAATGCCAAGATATGGAAAATATTTTTAGATCTAAAATATCCCAGTTGGTATAAGGCAAGCGTATTTTAAAGCCAGAAAAGCCTTCTTTGTACCTAGACCAACATCACAAAGTCAGCAAAATAAGCCATACACATGGTTCCGTAGGTGTCAAATCTTAGTTTGGTGAAGTCTGAGAGTCATGATTTGAATGTAAACATTGCATTTAGATATACTTCCACCTTAAGATCAATGCTGGTAAAGAATAAACCCATTAGTAACAAAACTGCAGGGGTATACAAAATTCCATGTAGAGACTGTGATTTGGTTTATATTGGTGAAACTGGAAGGGATATGGACACTCGCATTAAGGAACACAAGTATGCTTGTAAGATAGGCAACATAAATAACGCAGTGTATGTTCACTCTTCAGAAAACGACCATAGAATTGACTGGAATTCTAGCCAAATATTGTACAAATGTAGTGACTATAAGAAACGTAGGATTGTGGAAGCTGTATGTATAGAGAGATATAATAATTTTAACTATAGTGAAGGAATGTATAAATTAGATCCAGTGATGAGAGGATTAGTGGCAAGGTCCTTGCCACCCCTTGTAATTCCTCACTCAGGTTGTGGACAGAGTAGAGGGAGAGTCTGGTGAGGTCACATCAGGTGTGGTTGGGAAAACGTGTCCTCACCCTGCATATAAGCAGCTTCTCAGCATTTGTATTTACCACTCTTGGTCTGTAGATTCACTGAAGAGGGTGACAGCTGTCGCCGAAACTGTTTGGAATACATCTTTTTTCGTCTGCCAGTGTGGGTTTTTGTATCCTATTTCATGGTCACGATAGTGTGACTCTTTAGCCAGCTTACATCTAAATGTTCTAAATACAGTAAACTCCCAATTATCCTTTGTAATTCAGCCATGCCCTAAGCCACACAGATTGAAACACAGGATACTGCAAAGCACCCCCCCCATCGGTTCTACATTCGGTGTCAAGCCGGATGTTGTGTTCCTATTCATCTTCACCCTCTATCCAAAAAAAACTTCCCCATGTGTAAATGTTGAAAACTAAGCATAAAATACAATAGAGAAATGATACCGTGCAGTAATACAGCACATATTGTACTACTGTATGTACTCACCCAGTGTTGGCATTGAAGGAGGGTGGAGCTGTACACTGTGCAGTACTGTACTGTATTGTTGTACTGCACCATATGCAGTCATAACTTCAGGATCACAATAAAGCACTAGAGCACAAGCACTGACAGGTCATTAGCTCTGCAACAACAACAGGCACAGAACACCACAGAGTTAGTCACAGTGCTAGAGTTTAATAACCGTGTGGTTTGAAGAGCCAAGCGCATAGACACGTCTTTACTCTATGAGATCCATGGGCGAGAATGACAGCATGGTGGTATGTTTGAAGTGCCGGGGGTGCCATTTCCGCGAAGGATTCTGATTGGCTGGTGTGTGTTCGGGTTTTCCCTTGCACTGGATGGCTACCGCTCACAAGCTGGTTGATACGCGATGACACCGGATATAGCACAGAACTGCTGGTTATGTTCCAATTCAGCACCGGATGTTGCATAATTTCGCTGGATATTGCTTTAACAGAGCCGAGCCAGCAGCACCAGATATTGAAAGGTCTGGATATTGTGAAGACAGATAACTGCGTCATGGGTGTCTGGAGGGGAACTGCCCCCCCTTGGAATTCCAAAGTGTGTTTTGAACTTTCCCAGTCGTCACGTATATTTTTGTTCCTTTGAGTTAGAGCATATCAACTTCATGCATTTGATGAAAGTCATGTAACTCATGTAATTATATACCTATGCCTATTTGGAATGTGTATATTTTGATATAAATGCACATATATGTATAATTTATTTTATTTTGCCCCCCCCCTTACAAAAAATCCTGCAGACACCCCTGCTGTGAGTTTACTGTATTAATAAATTACGATCTTTTAAGTTCTTTTGTATCAAACAATATTAATGGGGTCCTTAATCCCTTCAGTCAGATGACATATTTTAATTTTATTCTTGCTATCTCCAGGCAATTTTACTCAGCTTTGGGGAAACTTTCAAAAATGGAAAGTTTAATGTTAGCCTTCACTTACTCATTAGCTACAAGGGGTTTCCAACAGCAAATTAAACTGTCTTGAGGTAGCAAAAATATGGTAATTCAATAAAACACATCACCCAGACTGAAGGGGTTTACCTTCTCAGGGAAGTGGAAATAGGCCTCCAGGAGCAACAATGTAAGCCAACACATGCTATTTTATTTTTCTCATAAGTTATATCCAAGGGGTGGTTGGGTTTGATTGCTCATGTAATGCCACTCAGGGATGAGTGAAGCTGGCCACTCTCATCTTAAATGTCAGGACCAACTGCCTAACCCCGGGCTCCTACGCTCCTCATGGGGCAATGTAGGATTGGATGATAGATAGACTGATACTGACTCCCATGTCCACGATATCAGTCTCTGCACTATCTCTTCTTCACTGCACTTTTGCAAAGGTGAGGGACTGAGAGTCATGGTAAGTACAAATATACATAATTCCAAAATTTCATTATACTGTACACAGGCATTCACAGAGTAACTGATGATTAATGATCATATATAAAAATTTCTAGTAGGATACTGTTCATCAAATCCCATTTGATTTTCTTGACTATAACTTTCACTAAACATACAACAGGACATACTTCATACAGATGTGTTAAAGCTCTTTCTGCCCCAGCCTGTGGCAACTGCAGCTTCTCCACGCTGTTCAAGTAGAATGATACCTGTAGGAAACAATGAATTACATTTAATGATTTACAGTAGTGTCATAACACTATTGTATATATATGCTTAGAGTGGGAAGAATGGTATCATTTATCAATTGTTTTGTTTATAAAGGCTCAAACATGCTTGCATGCTTTGGCCCTGGCCACCTGATGGCAGCTCTCCATGCTGCTTCATCTCTGGCAGCCTCCCTATTAAGTCCCTTATCCTTGAAGTTACTCTCTATGACCACATCCCAACTCTTTTTCGGTTTGCCTCTTGCAACCCTACCCTCAACATTCACACTTATTTTCTGTACCGAACTGTCATCCCAGTCCTCTCCACATGCCCAAACCATCTCAATCTACCCCTCCTCATCACAACACCAATACATTCCAGTTCCATCCTTCCTCTTAATTCTTTCATGGTAAACCTAGACTCCCCAGGCCTTGCATTCAAGGACACACTGCACATCCACCTAATCATTTTCATTTTTGTAGGTTTGAGCCTACGAATATCTTCTTCCTTTACTGCCCAGGTCTCACCACCATACAGCATTACAGTCCTAACACTTGCTGCTTACAAAGATCATTAGAGATAAATTTCAAAACAATCCACAGAGACAATTTTCCATAACATTTCTAAGGATTCCAGTCATGGATTGAGATGATTCACTGTCAGTAAATGTCCAATCGCTGTTCACACCAGAGGTAGTACCTGGTACTATACTATTATTATCCATGATAAACAGTATACCTCTTCCCAGACTTAATGACTGATCATCATCATACTCACCTTTAAGTTCTTTTTTTCCCAGTTTATGGATAAGGGACAGTACAAACCAAATCCAAGGAATGACAAAGTGGAAGAACTGTCAATGAAATGTCCAAAAAAGCGAGCTAAAGTTCTGAGGAAGCTTACTGAAAAGCCTAAGCAGTGTTTGTGGAGGGGGGTGAGGGGAAGTAATAAGAAGGTGGAGAGTCTATCTAACTATCTATTGCCAGACACCATAATCCCATAAGGGGTGGCCATCTGACTTTAAGTTACTGTATTTGTTTTAAGGGAAGGGGCACTAACCCTCCCCCAACCCACTTGCTGATACGTAAGGAGCACATATGGTTTGGTTATATGGTTACCACCCAGCACTGTAAATGGTTTCTTGGCTTACAGGAAACCATTTGGCTTGTCACTCAATGTAGAGCCACCTGTAAAGGAAAGAAAAGCAATAAGAAGTGACAGGAAAGATGGGAGACCAAAAGATAATGCACAAAAAGCTGTAAATCTATCTGTTAAAGCAGAGGAGATATAAAGGATTTAATGTTTCAAAAACAGAAAATTGGTCGTAAGTTAGCCATCTTGGATTTTCTCAAAATTTCGAAAAGACAGGCATCAATCTCCTATATAGCCCTACAATCACACAAAATATGAGAAAACTCCAGCAAGTGGTTTCTGAGATGCAACGTGGAACAGACAAACAGACGTATGGACATGACCTAACCTAAGATTCCACTTCGTGAGAAATGCAATGGAATAAAATGCTAATATTGTACCTTACATCACCAGTCAGCTTCTCTGCAGATGCTAACCCTTGCATCCCAGCTAAATAATGTAGCAACCAATGCAATGACTATAGGGCACACCGAGAACAGGAAAGTGTGGTCAAGCCACTTAATGTAGTGGTACTCTGTTTTTAGAGTAGCTGTACATTGAGTGGCAAACCAGGGAAGCATTTACAACACAGGGTGGTAATTTTATAACCAACTAACACGTGTTCCCTACACAGCAACAAGTGGGTTGGAGTAGGGTTAGTGCCCCTCCCCAGAAAACAATTAAATAAAAATATGTACAAGAAGCCTCGGACCAAGACTGACCAAAACGTAATGACTATGGACCAAATAAAGGACATGATACGGATTGCGACGTGGAAGGTAAGGGGTGCAAATGATGAGGTGAAAGAAAGAGAGATTGTCCAGGTGCTAGAGGGTGTGATAGTGGATGTATGTGGATTAAATGAAACTAAATGTTGAGTTGAGAGTGTGAGAGAATGGGAGTATGGACTGGGTATATGTGCAGGAGTAGGTGAGAATGAGAGTGCAGAAGAAGGAGTGTGTATTGCTGTGAGTAACAGATGGAAGGAGAATATAAGAGAGTATGGATCAGTTGGCTCAAGGATTGTGTGGGTAAGATTGAAAGTTGGACTACAAATGTGGGCGACTGTGTGCGTGATGTGTCAACACAAGATCGTGCAAGCAAAGTGAGAGAAAAGTTCTGAAAAAATGTGGAAGCATGCATGGAAAAGTTTCAAAGGAATGAGTGTGTTTTTTATTGGAGATATGAATGGTAACACAGGGAATGAGAAGGTGGATGGAGTAGTTGGTGAGCGGAGTGTGCCTGCTGAAATAGATGAGAATGGCAATGCTTTAGTGGACATTTGTGCCAGGAGGGAGTTTGTGATAGTCAATACCCTCTTCAGGCACAAAATGATCCATACGTATACATGGCGAGTGATGAGAAGGGTGGGTGGTGAACTGAATGAACGGAAGGCAATGACTGATTATGAGTGAGTGGATGAAAGGATGCGAACGTGGGTAATGGATGCAAGAGCATAATTTGGGGGAGTGGACTTTCTGACCATCATGTGGTGGTGGTGTGCTCAAGGTCCAAGTCAAATGGAGAAATACAAGAAGGGAAGGACAAGAGGAAGTAGTATATGCAAGGAGGGTTGAAACACTATAAGAGGATGAGAAAAATGCAGAATATAAGAGAGAAAAGGAGGAGCGATTGGGTAAATATGAATTGGAGCAGATGGGGGACATGGAAGGTGTGTGCAAGATATTCACAGAAGAAATCTGTGCAGCATGTGAGGTGGTGTGTGGGGTGAAGAGAAAACAAAAGGGGGTGCAAAGAAACAGCATGGTGGAATGAAGAAGTGAGACAGGCTGTGGCACAACAGAAGAACGCGTATAGTGAGTGGATGAGAAACAGGAGCGTGGAAGAAGTTGTAAGACGGATGAGAGAGTTATATATAGAGAGGAAGAGAGAGGTGAAAAGATTAGTAAGAGAGAGTAAGAAGAGAGTGGATGAAGAATTTGGAAGGAATCTGAGTGTAAAGTGGAGGGAATGTAAGAAAATGTTCTGGAAAGAGGTAAAGAGTGTCAGACAGGATGGCAAAGAGGTTAGTTAGGGAGTGAAAGATAAAAATGGTAGATTACTAGTGGTGAAGGAAGAAAAAGTGAGCAGATGGAGAGAACAATTTAACGAATTGTTGCACATGGAGAATGACAGTAATGTGAGTATAAGTGGCTAGGGAATGGCTGGAAGATGGAGGAATGTGAGAAGTGAGGAAGAAATCAGTGGGATGGAAGCTGCAGAAGCAATGAAGAAAGTCAAAATGGGGAAAGCCCCAGGAATTGATGGAGTGTGTGGTCAAATGTTGAAGCATGGGGGTGAGATGGTAGTAGAATGGATGTGGAAGATATGCAGCCTGGCCTGGGAGGAAGGCAGAGTCCTGGAGGATTGGAAGTCAGATATAAGTATCCCCTTCTACAAAGGAAAAGGGGAAAAAAAAAGTATCTGATAATCATAGGGGCATTTGTCTTCTTAGTGTAATAGGAAAAGTATAAGGTAGAATACTTATTGACAGAGTTAGGGAAATAACAGAGGAATTAGTTGGAGAAGAACTGGGAGGTTTTAGGAAAGGAAGAGGTTGTGTAGATCAGATATTCATTCTTAAAAATTTTGAGGAAAAGTTTCTAGAGAAGGGAAAGAAGTTGTATGCAGCCTTCAAGGATTTGGACAAAGCATGTGACAGGGTGGATAGACAAGGATTGTGGAAAGTATAAAGAATATATGGAGTAGATGGGAAGTTGTTGAATGCTGTGAAGAGTATGTATCAGGGTGCTAAGGCTGCAGTGTGTGTGGATAGTGAACTGAGTGAATTTTTCTGCTTGAAGGTTGGATTGAAACAAGGGTGTGTCATGTCCCCATGGTTGTTCAATCTGTATATGCATGGGGTTTATG
This sequence comes from Coenobita brevimanus, assembly GCF_032717465.1. Lineage (NCBI taxonomy): Eukaryota > Metazoa > Arthropoda > Malacostraca > Decapoda > Coenobitidae > Coenobita > Coenobita brevimanus. The sequence continues at coordinate 3,693,315 of NC_137017.1, read as the reverse complement.
AAAGAGATACAAGGTAGGCTGGTGGATGTTGGAGTGGCCCTAATGAGAGAGGGCAGTGTTTGGAAACTCCCTGTACTGGTGTTTGCAGATGATACTGTGTTGTTAAGTGATGATGAAGGGGAGCCGCAAGGCTTGGTGGATGAGTCTGGGAGAGTGTGTATGAAATGGAATCTAAAGGTGAATGTAGGGAAGAGTAAAGTTATGGGCTTTGAGAGAAGTGAAGTCAGTGAATGTACTGTGAGGCTGGATGAGGAGGAAATGGAAAATGTGAGTGCATTTAAGTATTTGGGTAGTGTGATGAGTAAGGATGGAAGTTTGGAGGGTGAAGTGCTTGAAGGGGTACAACAAGTATGAAAGGTTGCTGGTTCCTTGAAAGGAGTGATAAGAAACAGGGAAGTGAAAAAGTTACTACGTGACAGTATTGTGATACCAACTCTAATGTATGAAAGTGAAGCTTGGACCTTGTTGGAGGGACAGAAGCCATGAGTGAGAGCAGTGGAAATGAGTTATATGAAAGGAGCATGTGGAGTCACATGGAGAGACAGACTGACAAGTGAGGATGTAAAGGAACATTGTGGTGTGGATGTGGATGTGATAGGAAGCGTTAGGAGAAACACACTGAGGTAGTTAGGCCATGTGGTGAGGATGGAGAGTGAGAGACTGATGAGGAGAGTGTATGTGAGTGAGGTGGAGGGGGGAGGAGGGAAGAGAAGGCCAAGGATGAGGTGAAGGGATGGAGAGGAGAGGTATATTAGAGAGGGGGGTGTATGTTGGGAGCAGGACAGTGAAATGGCAAGGGGACATGGCAACATGGAGGCAATTTGTTTGTTGCAACCCCTTACGGGATTAAGGCATCTGGCAATAGATTGACAGATAGATGTGATGGATGTCTGAAATTTCTGTACTGTTACTGAATACACTCTGTAATGTGCGATGCAAGCTGATCATATCTAACAACTATATGTGTTCCTATAAATGTCTTAAAGTTGGGGCATCATTACAACGTCATGCTTTCAGTTTTAATAATTAGGCTGTTAAAGTGCTTAAACTTTTGCATTCTCAGTTTTAAATAATCTGGCTCCACTCGACAAAATTTGCTCGGCCGGCAGGGAACTCTAAATATCGAGAATGAATGCTGACTTACAGACTTACTTATCAGTACCTCCCTGCCAAATGCCAGAATCAACCCTTGGGTGAGATACACAAACAAAGGAAGGTTTTTCCCTCTTGTATTTTTATTTTATCTTATTTGTTTATTTTGGAACAAGAAACACTGAATGATTCTGCACTCCCTTTATCTCTTCTACAAACATAAATCTCACCTACAGCAGACAACTGAAAGTTTTACAATTCTGTATGCAAATAACTGTCCCAGCTATTAAAGTCTGGCTCTGAAACTTCCTCTGCCCTTCCTGGAAAGAGTTTATATGACATGAAGGTCATCATAAGTTTGTTAGTGAATCTACATCCTTACACAGAAGGTTTGGGGGGAAGCAGACAATGACAGAGGAGTCCTCTAGGCTTCTTGCAGGTGTTGGAAGGGGCTGGGGTCAAACTAACCCTTTCTCCAAAGCCTCAAAATCTATTTTTCACCTGAAGCCAATCTGGACTTTCTGTTAAGCTGAGTTCATACTGTGAGCATTGTGTGTGTGCACAAGGCATTTTAGACTGGCTTACGACTGCTTGTTGAGGGTGTTTGAAGGAATAAATAAACTGGCAGGTCTATCTCAGCCATCTCACAACCAAGACAACGCTTACTGTTCTATACTAGCCAATGCCAGATTATTTCATTCGCTATGAGTACTGAAGCTTGAGAGTGTTCATACAGTCATCATTAACCCCCTCATTACTGAGCCAATTCTAATATTCTATTCCACTTAAAGCAGATTATTTCATTCAGGTGAGTTTTTGGCTCTGAGAAGGGTTATACAAGAGAAACTGAAGGACAAGTGTCAACTTGACCTAAAGGGGCCTGAGAGTGTTTTTAATTTGGAGAACAGCTGAGTAAGAGAAAATGCAAGATTTATCAAATTGGTTTAGACCTTTCTTTACATGTATTTTATGACTTTCACATGTGGGGTCCATATCATACATAAATGAATACAGAAAAATGACTATACAGTATAATATATATGTTCTATTGTACATAATGTATACATTTTAAATGGCAGAGTTCCATAATCACATAGGTCAGCCCTGTTGACCTAATGGTCACTTCCAGTATGTACCATCTCCTACACCATCCCAGTTGTTTCAGGGATATTTACAAAAAAAAAAAAAAACACTCCTCCCTAATCATACTTTCAACACCCTCTCAGCAGCTTTCATTCCCTGATCTACCAGTGAGTGCTGCCGCTCACAAACAATTATATTCTTTATAACTGTGCTAAGTATACAAACCAGTATAATTTCAACTGTACTGTAACTTATAAAGTATGATACCACAATCCCTTACCTGTTCAATCATCTGCAGGACCATCTGGGAGATGCTGTCATCATCCACATACTTTAAAACATTATTCATGTCCTCAAGGATGCTCTGTGAAAGAAAACATTAATATAACAATGTATTGTAATGCTTTAAAAAGGTCCCTGTAGTCCTTGTCTATGATATAGTGCAAGTACATTATATAACACAATACTGCAGTGCATTTAATAGGTCTTGTAATCCTTGTCTGTGGTAAAGTGTCTGTACCTCATATAACACACTACCATAGTGCATTTAAAAGGTCTTGCAGTCCTTGTCTGCAGTAAAGTGTCAATATCTTTTTTTTTATTCTAAGTTTTAGTTGCTGATCTTCCATGTACAGAATTTTAACATAAGGCTGAAGAGAATCCAAGTTTACAGTTTAACTCACACCAAGACTTTTGTACAGAATTATGAGTCAACCATTTGTGAGATCAAACACATCAAAGCAAAGACATGATCATCATCATCATCATCATCATCATTTAATCCTGTGTTGCCCCACAAGGAACATAGGAACCCAGGGTTAAGCAAGTTGGTCCTGACATTTAAGATGAGAGTGACCAGGCTCATTCATCCCCAAGTGGCATTACATGAGCAATAAACCCCAACCACCCCTTGGACAGAAACCTGCACAGGCTCAATCCGATTGGAACGGCTTAACTGCCCACTAAACTACCAAGCATCATAATTTGGTTACATTGTTACCACCCACCAAAGTAATGGTTTTCTGATGCACAGGAAACCTTCTGGCTTGTCACTTTGTGTAAAGTCACCCATAGGCAGAAGAAAGAGGAAAGAATGAAGGAAAGAATGACACAAGAGGGAGTGTAAAGTCACCTGTAGCCAGAAGGAACAGGAAAGAATGAAGGAAGTAAAAACAGAAGAGGAAGGAAGGAAGGAAGGAGGAGAGAAAAGGGCAGTCACCAGTGAGCAGCACTACATCATGTGAGTGGATGGTGAGTGTCCCCATCTCATAAATTACCTTTCATCACCCAGTACATGTTAATCATAAGTGAACCCCCTAAAACGACCATAAATTATGAATTTACCAAACTTTTTATTTGCTGTGAAATACTTTGAAGAACCAAAGCCTTGCTGGCTTGAGATAATTAAGCTCCATTAGCAAGATGTGGCATTTCTGTCTGACCAAGCCACCCTGAAGAGAGGGATCCTTGCTCTTTGCTGATATAAGACATTATGCATTTGCAATCTATACAGCCATGCTCCTCCCAACTAGGAGGAATAAAAACTGAAATCCAAAACACAAAGTTATAATCATGTAATATGAATGCCATACATATACACTTTGGTTCAACCAAACTTTTTTCACTTTAATCCAAAGATTAACACAATTTTTATAATAACAGTACTTTCCTATGATAAAAAATGTAATATGGCACTACTTTTAAACATGTCATCACATCCTTACAATATCAGTATAAGTTTCATTAACAGATTAACTAATTCAAAAGCCATGAATTCAACATCAGATAATTATATCTAGTCATAACAAGAGAATCCTCCCTTCTGAGATACATTAAGCACTGTCTGCTATTTATATCAACCCGCTTCTGATGAATATGAGTGCCGTGAAGGAGTTTTCCAGTGGAAACAATTGTCACAGCTTTCTCAAATACAGTACAGTAACCCCTCCAATATCCGGATCAATAGAGCCATAGGCAGGTCCGGATAGTGGTCCTGTCCGGATATTGGGCCCCAGCTTATGGACTAGTACTTACGGACCCTAACTCTGAAAAACACCTATACAACTCCCTCTGGACATGCATAGCACCTATTTAAGACCCAAATCACACCAATAAGGGACATAAAAGACTGAAATAAATGCAAAAGAACCATAAAATGAGGTTTTAGAGGTGAGTTTATACAATATTAAACATTCTGGGTACTTACAAGTCCCTTGGTCTTGGACTGGTTTGAACCGCCAGTTTGCAGTCCACAGTTAATCCTCTGCACTCTAAATTCTAATTTCTTAACACTGCACAACACTGTAAATTCCTGTGTGTTCTAGTGGCAAGGTATTGCAGTTTATTCACTGTTTATTCACAAAAAACAAGCACCTGTGGCTTGCACTGTTATGAGTATCTGCTCTCCATCGGAGTTAAGCTGTGACTGTTGATGTTGGTGGGGTAACAGAGTTGCCAGATCGCAACAGCCACATTACCAATCTCCTCAACTTTCATTGTCAAATATAACTTTTCATTACCAAATTCGTAAAGCTAGCATATATTCTTCACTAATTATATATACAAGTGGAAATACATGTAATCACTCTCCTTATAACTAACACCATGTTGATTATTTTCACACTATGTAGGGTAGCAGATTAATCAGAGAGAGCAAACAATCCACCATCTCCATCCTGTGTATCCTCATACATGTGAAAAATCCATTTGGTAATGCATTATTCTAATGCATTACCAAACGAATTTTTCATTACCAAATTGGCCCACAATTGGTAATGGAAAATACCAAATGGCAACCTGACAGGGGAGGGGGGAGGGGGAGGAAGGAAGGGGTGAAGGGACCATGGTGTAACAGCTGTTTGGCGCCAGGCGGGAATTTCAAATTATGGGAGGGAAAAAAAAGTCAGATTTTTTTCGAATTTTTTGCAGTTTTTGGCCCATTTTGGGAATATTGGATCCCTGGAGGATTATGTCCGGTTAGTGGGGATGTTCGGATATTGGGCGTTCGGATATTAGAGGGATTACTGTACTTCATTTTGTTATTGAGTCATTTTACTGTGCAATGCAATACAGGTATATATTTTGGACAGCACTGGACACTTTTATTTAGATGAAGGAACCTGTAAAACAAAGGGATACCAATTTACACAGTCAACCTCTGTAGGACAGGACACTTCTCTGTCATTTTACTCCAGATATTAAAGAGTATTCAGCTGAGGGAAGCTCTGCCTATGAAAGGGGTAAACAAACACAATTATCCTACCATTCATTAGTGTGCCTGCAAATTTATTAACTTGCGTATATATGTATGGCATTTCTCAGGGACAAAAAGGGGAAGGTATAGGCTACAAGCATCATACACATTTAATTTGGATGTGACAAAGCAGGGAGCTGCTATCACTGATTTTAGATTACAATGTACATTAACAAGTCAGATGACTGCATGTATTTCACAGTACAATAAGAGCTGTCAAAACTACACCAGTGGATATTAAACAACATTTAAGACTACAAACTTTTGCCACAGCCTAAAAACTGTGTTGATCATCCTATAACTTGATGCAGTGGCAGCATCTGGCAATCCACATCATGCAAGTAACACAGCTTTAGCCAAACCAGTTAGTCACCAACATTCAAGCAGTAGGGCCATCTGGTTGAATTCTGAGATTAGGCTTCTAACAGCAGATACACTGCACTTAAACATACAGTGAACAACATTCTCAATCTGTCTGCAACATCAACCTACCGAAAAGTGATGTGCTGCAAGGAACTTGAGAGACAGTGCAAATGAATGTGAGTCATGGCACTGTGCATATTCAGGTATGTAGCCCAGGAGAAGGTCTGCCAGTTGGCCGTACTGCTGTGCTCGTGCCCCAGCCAGGCCAATCCAATCTTCTACCTGGTTACACGATGCCAGGAACACACTCAAACCTGTACATTAGTGTCATACAATCACTTCAAAATAATTACTACAAAGTTTATTTTCAAAGCTTCAAAATTACTGTGAACAATTAATTAATACACGTAACTATCATTATAATATCTATCATCATCATCATTTTTGGTGTAACATCTGTGTTCCATGTAACACAGATCAGACAGGTTGAAATGATAGCACTCCTTCACCCTGATTTGTTCTTCATCAGCTCTCTAGTAATAGCCCTAGATCCGAGGACAGAACACATCACTTCATCCTATTGTATGTCCATTATATAACTTCGTCCATTATATAACTTCTAACTGGGGACCAACCAACATTAAACCCTTCAACCTGAAGAAATTTTGTCATTTTATTCTGGTTAATGTCATGTGATCTCATTTGCCTCAGGAACAACATCCATGAGCTGAAGAGGTTAGATGTTTCAGATGGTATGACTCCTTTAGTCTGAAAAGGTGTCTTACTTCATACTGCCTAATGTCTGACATGTTCATTCAGTTTGGGAGAGATGTCTTCAGTATGCAGACACTAAGAGTACAAGATAAAGTCAATGAAAAATGATGCCAATGATTTAATGAAATAGAAAGAAGACAATATGACAGGTAGGTAAGTGCTTTAAAAAAAGAAGAAGAAAAAAAAAAAAAAGGCCAAAAAGCTGCTCTTGTCTCATGGCAAATGAGTTTTGGAGGCACCTTGGGAGGTCACATTGAGTTGATTATGACATTTTACATGCATTAGAGATGATGACAAGAAGAATAATTCCAGACTTACAGTCAGGGAGTAGGTGCATTATTACTTGTCTCATATTACAATAAGATTGGCTGCATCACAATTCTGGGGGCTTGAATGATGTGTGACTGCTGGTGTGATCCATTTCACAAGGCATGCTGTTAGTAGTTCTCTCATATTTTCTCATAGTTTCTAGATTCTACCTCACCCCATCCTTATGTGAAAGGTACTGACATGATGGTGAAGATAATGATGATGATGATGATAAACTAACCTTGTTCAATCATGGCCTTCAACTCAGTTATTTTAGCCATATTCTGTTCCTCGAGACCCTCTTTCATTCCTACTAATAGTTCTCCTAAATCCAAATCTGAGTCCATACTGCTGATTGATGCATCCTGTTGGAATAAGAAAAGATAAAAATGATAAGTGAGTCATATTTATTGTTGGCTTTGGACACTTTGTAACACCATTCAGTCAGCAATTCATTATGCACATCATACCTTACTAAAACCCTTATATATTATTGATGCAAAGTATGTCAATATTAAGCAGATATACAGAAAATACCATACATAAGAGAGTAAGATGTACAAGGGAAAATAAATAACTTGGGAAGAGATGCTACGAAGCCTCCTATATCATCGGATATGGCCTAGTGTAACACAACAGTAGAATAATGTACAGTTGTTACTGGTTATACCACTACAAACCTTGGCAGCCAATCTGTGTGGTCAAGGACAAAAGTCTGTCTACTATTCTACTGTAAAAACTTCACACTGCATATCTGTCACTTACTCTCCTTGACATTGTGGTTAAGTCGTGGCGACCGTCATCCACTCATTTAACGCAGTGTTACCTACTTCTTCCTTCTCCTTTATTATTCTGTTTTTGTGTCTTCCTTCCTCCTCCTACTTCTCCTGTTTCCTTCCTGTCACTTTTTCTTACTCTTCTTTCAATCAGGTGGTTCTACACTGACAAGTCCAACGGTGTGTTAGTTGGTAACCATATAACCAGATCATGGGGTGAAGTGGAACCTATTATAGTGCTCCTGTTAACTGGATGGAGAGACACAAATGTAGCATCCACCCAGGAACCAAACCTCCACAATTTTCCCAGCACCTGACCAAGGGCAAGGCCTGCAAGACAACATCGGACAACTCTGCAGGGGCGGTTGCTTGCCTGTGGCTGATGGGCCTGCTCTGCCAGACAAACTAGGATTGATCAACAACTTCCTTGATATATGACATCAAAGAGCATCATCAATGAGCAGAGAAACATACTGCATTAAATCTCTCTCAGCTTACTGTACGATGATTGGCTGGCAGAGGACAGTGAGAAACAGATGATGTGAAATACTGAACAAACACTTCTCCACAACTGAATATACCTGTACAGATGTGTCAAAAATACTAATTGAACAAACTAATAAGTTACAGTATTAGAAAACTTCCACTAGTAACTTGTGCTATGTCATTAGGTTTTAGTCTGTACTGCATTTATTTGCAATTTTTTACATTTTTTTGATGCAAAGGCCACAGCTATTATCTGTATGTTCAAGATCATACAAAATGGATGAGAGAGACACCTTTATTATACACTCTTCGTTCTCTCTTCTACCCATTCTCTCGTACTCCTGAACCACCATACAATTTCATTATGGTAATCCAAATACTAGCTACTCTTCCAGTCACAGCTTTCTAACTACTCACAGTACACCTGCACAAAAATTATTCAGCACCTATGGGTACGATGGTTGTGAAAATGAGCAACTTCCGCAGACACACATAAGTTTGTAAATGTGGTGCCTCAAAACATATACCACCCAGTATGTGAATCTTTTTGCAATTTTGAGTTCTAATAATTACCAATGATAATATTTGCACTTATACTTACAAGATGCCCCATATATCACAAGGCTTCATCCATGTTTCAGAATGATACATGCTGTAAGAGTGCTGAATAATTTTTATGCGGGTGTACAACCCACCTGGACACCTTATCAGATTCCTTCCCCAAACATACAAAAACTTGGAAACGTTCCCAATCTTTTCACACAAAATTCTGCAACTGCCTGATTAAACAAATATCTGTTGTACTCTAACTGGCACTAATCCAAATTGTGTTTTATAAATTTCTCTCCATCCATTTATCATACTTTCTCAGACCCTCACAGAAATTTTCATTCTCTAGTTTTATAACAACTTCTCACCTCCATAGTTTCCATGGTCAAGTGCATTTCCCTTCCCTTTATAAATATTCACTATCACACCCTTTGGACAATAATCCCATTCCAAGTCCTTCTGCTATAGTTGTTTTGATAGTCTACCATCCAAACAAGAGCACCTAAAGATTTCAATATTTCAGTAACAAACACGAAAAGCTACCAGCCAACTTGACATTCTACATTTTATTTATTGCTTTCATCACATGGTCACACTTAATCAGAGGTAGTGAACTCCATAACTAACACTGTTGGATTCACGTTGCACCTGTGCCAAACACCACATACAACAGTTTGTTTCAATGGGCTCTCCAACCACTCCTAATGTCTGCATTTTCAATGAGTACTATGTTTACATAATTTAAAATACTGTTTCATATCATTTTGTTTATACAGGCTCAAACATGCTTGCATGTGTTGGTTTTGGTCGCCTAATGGTGACTCCCCATATTGCTTGATCTCTGGCGGCCTCCCTATTCAGTTTCTTACCCCTGAAGTTACGCTCTATGACCATGTCCCAAGTCTTTCCTGGGCTATCTCGCAACCCTACCCTAATTGTTCACACCTCTCACTTTTCCACCCAACTGACATCCTTGATCCTCTCAACATGCCCAAATCATCTCAGTCTGCCCTTCCTCATCACAAAACCAATTCATTCAAGTCCCATCCTTTCGCTCAACTCTTCAGTTGCAATCCTAGCCCCCCCAAGGTCTCGCATTCAAGAACGCACTGTACATCCATCTATTCATTGTCATTTCTACATGTCTGAGCCTCAGAATATATCTTCTTCCTTCACTGCCCAGGTCTCACTACCATACAGCATTACATTCCTAACACATGCTGCATAAAAAGATCCCTTAACATGGAGGGAGAGCCCTCTCAATGTTAGGAGAGGCAACAGCTCCCGGAACTTCCTCCAATCATTCCTTATCCTGGCGACGCAGCTCCAGCCTCACCTCCAGCACATATGTCTCCCAAATAACAGAACTCTTCCACACAATCAAGAGGCTCTAGCAAGTTCAATTTCATGCCTGACAATCTACTTTAACTGTACCACCACCAGCCATAGATATAATCAGTTTTGTTTTGTCCTCATTTTCTCTCAAACCCTTGTGCCCCATTCTGTCTCCCCACTTCCTAAATCTTTCCTCAGCTTCCCTTCCATTCTCTGCAATCAGCATAAAATACCTCCCACAGGAGTTCATTTCTGATGCCACATGAGAGAGCTTCAAGCACCATGACAAACAATACAGGCTCAAAGAGTGACTCATTCATGGAAATCTTGTCACTCAAACCTCCATTCACTCTCACCTTGGTGCAAGCACTCACACACACAGCCATGACCACTCTAACAAGACACTCCTCGTTCCCAAGCTTTCTCACTGCCCACTTCACCACCTCCCTAGTGGCTGTCAAAGGCTTTCTCCAAATCAACAAAAACAAAGTACGGATCCCTTTTCTTTCCTATGTATTTTTCCTGAAGCTGTTGGACAATGAATACAGGATCAGTGGTCCCTCTGACTAACATAAACCCAAACTGCATCTTATCAGTATTCACTCTTTCCCTTACCATACCTTCTAGGACTCTCTCCATTACCTTCATTATCTGATCCAAAAGTTTAATGCCACTATAATTTCCTCTTTCCAGGGCATTAACCTTCTCCTTCTACACAATTACAATCACACTCTTCAGCCGTCATCTGGGACAACATATCATCATCATCATCATCATCATCTGGACCTCCTTTCCCACCCTAGGGCAGTAACTAAACCCACTCCTATTTCACTTTAGATCTTCAACACTTAAGCAGTTGATCCAAACACACCCATCATCTTCCCTAACTGCATCCTGCCTACTGCCCTGTTCACATTAATGACATCAATCACAGGCCAACGGAAACTGGATTCACTGACTCCAAACCTTCCTAGTTCTAGTCAAACTCCTCATTCAGCAGCCAGCTATAATACTCCCTCCAGGCATCTTTAACATCCTCACTCTCCACTACTATCTTTCCTTCATCATTCTTCATACACTGCTCACCTATGACATCCCTGTTTTTCCTCTTCACCTGATCTGCCACCTTAAATACCATATTCTTCCTTTCAGCACTGTTCAGGTTATCTAGTAAAAGTATTTGAGATGCAGATTTTACCCTGTGTACCTCCTTTCTGGCTGTACCCTTGGCACCGAAGTATTCCCCTCTCTTACCAACCCCGATATTCCTACCTAGAATCTGTCTAGTTATTTTGAATATTTCGATCTTACTACTATCTTATTCAGGCTGCTGACAAACAACTGACTGATTCTTATAAACTTCCCTTGTGTTTAAAAGCCAGGTATTATCAGGAGCGTAGGCTTACCAACAATCCCCAGTCAGCATTGTGTCCTGCCTTCCTGATCTCTCATTCCTCCCCATACATCAAAGAGTATCCTTTCTTGTCATACTCTTTTGTTGTAAGCTTTGTATTACTATTACATAAAAATTTTCCATCCCACACCTAACATTATCATTGCCTGTAAGGTAGTGCCAGCATACTTCTTATCATGATAAAACAGCTCCTTACTGCCACCCTTTTTCTAGATCCTCACAGGAATCAAGTGACTGAACAGAACAATAACACACTGTTTCTAACCTGATGAAGATTCCTCACCCCTTAAAAATCTGTTGATGGCTAAGTGTAGTCAGACTGGAGTATCAGTTTGACTCTGAAACAAGGAGACTCACTCCCGCCTCAAACCCAAGATTCATGGAGCCAAACATCATGCACCATTGTTTGCTATTCAAGTTGTGTGAATGGCTTACTTCTGTCAAGTGAATATAAACCGACTTTAAATAGAACTAACTTCATCCATCAACATGGCAATCCCATCAGGAGTTAGGAAGAGATCTGGGAGGTGGTGTGGAGTCCCTGGGATGATGGCTGCAGGCTCAGAAAATATATGGTGGCAGTTAAGGCTGCTTACACCCACATCAAAACTCAAGTAGTGTTGATTCTCTGCAACATACATAAGAATTTTTTACTTTTCAGTTTGCCAGTGGCAAATGAAGGCACCTTTACTTTAATGAATACTGTGTTTCATACATACTAATTAAACTGTGCTCCATCTATCCATCCATTACTGTGCAAAGCTTTATTAATCAAATACAAAATCTAATCCCTAAAACAAAGAACATACAAAATAACTACACATGGAAATAACAATTTTTATTCAAGGAACACCTTACTATGAGAGGTACACAAATCTACTGCATCAGAACTCAGAACTCTTTAACCCCCATGTAATTACTATGAGTGCATAACCATATTCAAAAACTAATTTAATATGTAGCTATAAAAACTCTGCAACATATTTCCATCTCCAAAACTATCAAACAAATAAAAAGCAGATCCACAGTTACGTCAACGACCATGCAATCAAAAAGTATGGCCTTAACTTCCTACTAAGAGCAGTATCTCCACCCCACAAATTGGAAACAGCTTGAAATTTCAGACAGACTGCATCTATCTTAACTACACCATGGACACACTTTCACTTATTCATCCACACTCAAACAAGGTAATACTACAGATGAGCCACATTCACTATGTACTGCACAGCTACACCTCACACCACACACCATGCAGTATATAATGCTATACTGTAAAGTGGTCCCATAACTAAGGTAATGTACAGTGCTTATCAGTGATTTTTTTTTTTTCTTTTAAATAAAATCTGACTCTGGGAAGTGACTTGACAGTCCAGTCCTCAAGGCCCAGCAGTCCTCCCATGTCCCACACTCCTTCATGTCACCGCATCATCAACAATATCGACCATCCAAACCCAATACAGTAAATGCTAGGGCTATCTCATTCATGACCAGTGTGATGGTATTAGTGGAAATGTTTTTATGAAATGTCAGTAGGTCTTATGGAATATCAATGAAGTCTCTTTCAACGAGATTCAAATAATAAAACAGTTCCCTGATGCAACCTAGGATTGAATTTTCATCCGTCCAAACAGCAATCAACTTCTCTAGTCAACCACCACTGGTCCCAGATGGCTTCCAGCTGGCCTCCAATTGTATTTTTAGCGAAGAATCACTTTACTATGTTTAAAAGGTTCAGCTATACACAATGGTCAGCAATCATACATCTGGTGACTATCACTAGACGTTGCAACACATCCAAAGGTGAAAAAATGACACTTAGCTATCGTGAGTAAGTGTTATATTTTGCAATCCTGAAAAAGTTAAGGGATACCTTGTGGCACTTGTTAAATGTATGGGGTGGGAGAGGAAACTTTTAAGTCCAATTAAGAGTTTATAAACAAGCGGGGCATGTGTGCCAGTTGGAAGGGAAGAAGATAAATGATTTGATCTGAAGATGGGGTTACCATACAGATGTGCTATGTGGTCTCAGCTGTTTAGATTGGTCAAGAAATGCTAGTGCGAGAGGTGCTGGGAAGAAAAGCAAGTTTAAGAGAGGCTGGGAAGAAGAACAAGTTTAAGAGAGGCTGGGAAGAAGGGACTAGGAAGTAAACAAGTTAATAGATTGTGCAGCATGACTGCAGACCTAATAATACCTAAATTTCAGCAGTTTGCATCTGAGTTCTTGAGAGTTTAAGGGAGGAGGAAGTTGGCAGTGAATGCAAAAAAGAGCAACATGATGAGATGCAGGAAATTTACAGCAGAACAATATATTATGTCTAAATGGGGAAGATTTCGAGTAATTAAGGTGTTGTAATTTTAGTATTCTGGGGTGGACACAGCAGCAGATGGAACTCAAGACCTGAAGTAAGTCACTAGCTTGGAGAAATAGCCAAATTTTGAGGTGTTGAGCTGCGCTGTGAGAGACCTTGTTTACATTACACAAGTGACAATATGCCCTAATGTGGAGAGAGTTCAAATAGGGTGAAACTGACCTTGCTCATTATAGGAGGTTGTGCAGAAGAGTGCAAGTATAGAATCTGATAAACTAAGGGAAAGTTCTGAAATGTCTCCTGGCTCCAGACTTGATGGCCATATCATCTGGTGGAGAGTCACCCGGCTCCTATTCACTCCACCTGCAAAAAACACGCTTATAATAGCTTCACAAAGTATAAAACACACACACACACTCAGTCTAAAAACTTAAATGAGTTCAAAGCAAAATTTGACTTACTGAGAAACAGAGAAGGGACCCCACGAGTAGCTAATTTCTTGTATAAAGTATCACAACCAGGTACATACACTAATGGACACACACACACACATGAGCTGGACGTATATCATTGAGCTCCACTCTATTTACGGGTCAAGCTCGTTTAGGCTAATTTAAGTGATGATCCAACATAGTAAAACACGTAATAGCAAAGAAAGTGTAGCCTAAAGTAAGTAAACATTTATAAACCAATGTCAAGGAATGTGTTGAATTTCATTACGTCAGCTAGACAACAGCAAGGTGAGCGCAGTGACGTAAAACTGTAAGTAAAAATTATCTTTTCTTTAAGATGGCTTCGTATTTTGGAAAGATGCCTTTAGAAGGTGCTATGAGATAAGTTTCAGTAAGTTTTCTGGAGCATGATTTTTTCTGCGAGGCCTACCGGCCCGGCTGCCCGTGGGCGGCAAATAACACGTATTCTCTCCTTATTTTCACCACCCAAACATCAATATATTGCCATGAAACTTATGTCAGCTTATTCATCAATGTTTGTTCTAGCTGATAAACACCACAAAAAAAAATGGCAATTACAAATAAAACGACATTAGGCAGCCGTGAATAAACATTTAGCTACGTCACGTTCACTTCCCAACATCACCATTCGAATGTTTTCCATCATACAGGAAAATGTTATTAGAAGTTTTGATAGAGAATTTCATCAGCTTTCTAAAGAGACAAATCCTGTTGTGATACAATTTGTAGTTTTTGAGGAAATAGCCAAAAACTGAAAGCCATTTTTGAAAAAATTCAAGGAGCTCTAATTCTGAACTTTTCTTACACATGTTATGTTTTTATTGCATAATATTATGCAGAACTTCATGAGCTTTCTAATGACCTAAAAATGGTTTCGATAAGCCTCATAGTTGTCGAGTAAATCGTCAAAAACGACTGGGAACTCACGTCCGTAGGTCACTTTCGCAATGTCCGCATAGCATACGCAATATTCCCGCCTACGTAACAACGAATTCTTATCATAGATATTATTGTTATGTCTTGCACATATGTAGAATTTACTGCTCTTTATCATGGTTCTTACAGGAAATCGATACATCCAATAGTTTTCGAGTAATTGGCCGACAAAGTGCGATTACTCCGAGCGCTTTTGACTTTACCAAAACAGTCTGTTCCCCCAACTTTTCCCACAGAAAATGCTCCCAAAGGCTTATATTCTGCAAATGAACATACGTAGAATTTACTGCTCTTTATCATGGTTCTTACGGGAAATCGATACGTCCAATAGTTTTGGAGTAATTGGACGACAAACGTAGAATACTCCTCCTCACCCGCACGCGAGATAAAAAACATTCTTTCCCTGCCTCACCCACAGCTATATACTTTCGCTCGTTACGTTTTATTATTTTCTTTTTTTACTCAAAGTATACACATAAAATATCATAAGGTTTTTGATAGTGCTGTCAGGAATTCGACATGACCACTAGTCTTTTTGCTAGGTTCTGATACTGAAGCTGAACTTTCTTCCATCTCATATGTGTGTATGTAAAAAACATTACTTATTTGAATAAAAAATATTGAACTATAGAAATAGGTCAATATACAAATCAACAAAATACGGATAACTCACTTCCTCCAGAGGTGTTGAGATGCTGGCAGTAGCTTGAAAATGAGGAGTTATGTAGTGTGTGTGTGTGTGTGTGTGTGTGTGTGTGTGTGTGTGTGTGTGTGTGTGTCTGTGACTGTGGTGTATTTTCTTCTCTCCTTGCGATACATTTGCCTAAAACACATGCGATGCACACAATAGATTTCTCCACAAACATTCACTGCACGACATATGTATGTATATGTGGCTGTGGCATATTTCTTGTCTCTGACACTTGTGCTATGTTTTAGCTAAGTCAGTCAATGCATGAAATATTTCTCTGTGAACACTCACTGCACTATTTTATATGCATGTTTCACACTAAACCATACGCAATATAAAACACTATCACATGATTCCATCCCAACCTCGTCTATTATTCTTGACTCTATGGCGTAGGTGACCGCCTGCTTCCTTAGCGACTGTTGCATATCTCTATGGCGTGCATAATGCCTGCTATGGTAGGTCAGTTATTTCACCAATCCAGGCACTCTATGTTTTACAAATATAAGTACTGGCTTCACTATATAAAGGTAAATTACTCACATCATTTATGGGCAGGGTGAAGCACAGTGGAAACCCCATTATAATAAACCACACTCCTGCCTGCAGGCTTAAAGGCTGATAACGGGCCCCAATGATTTACAGACAATATATCTATGTTCCATAGAAACAATCACTTCACATTATAGTAAAAAACACTGTACAGTCACAATATTTCAATAATGGCTTCTGCCTCGGGCGGGAGGGGGAAAATGGCGGGTTTAACCCTTTCTTTACCAAAAATGTGTTTTGATGTACCCCCATACATCGCCTGTAAACACCCATGAGACATCGGAAACGCTACCAAGGTACGCTGGTACACCCTCTAATGAATGGCAGCTTATGGGCCTCAGGGTAGCCCGGTAAGGCTGTTTCTGAGGACCTCGTGTTAGCAACAGCTCTGTGTTTTGACAACAAAGACTGACAAAGTTCTGACGAATTCTGACATCATAAGATACGTCATGACTGAGTTGCGGTGGCACCAATGGCTTGCTCACTCATCTGTGCTGTAACCTCTTTTAGACCAATCATTATTTTATTTATAATTTCTACTACAGATATCGTACTATATTCTCTGCTGACATACGGCAAAATTTACACCCCTTGGCCTGCCTGAGAGAGTCAGTTACCACGCACTTGACTATGAGAGAGGGTCTACAGGATATTTTTCTCTCATGGTGTCTCTGGCGGACTCCAATAGTGACGAGTTTATTCCTCACGAGGATACTTATTTAGATGTGTCAGGTGATCATGCAGCAGTGTTTGATGTGTCAGTAGATGACTGTGATCCTGCAAATGATAGCGAGGTTGATGTGAGTGAGGAGGAGGAGGAAATTAGTAGTGAGCTTAGTGACACTGCACTCTCGGCAACAAGTGGGTCAAGGTCATCATCACCATCACATGTGTCCACACACTTCATGCACAGCTTACAAGGTAAATAAATATGCCATCCATCTGTGCAGGACATTTTTTTCAAGCCAGTTTGTATAGTAGTTACCTGGGTAACAGTACTTCAGCATAAGATGTAAACTTATGTACCGTAATGATTTATTTTATAATCATTTTATATTACCAACATCATGCTGGGTTTATATGATCATCAGTATACAAACAAATCACAAAGAGTGAATTTATTTGATGTGGCAAAAAATATACACTACCCCTCATACTACAGGAGGGGTAGCTATCAGGTCAGTATGGGGGGTAAAGGTAGTGTTTACATTGGGGGGAGGGGTCGGTAAAGACGGGGTTAAAGGGACGCTGACAGCTGCGCTACTCTCCTGCCCGGCTGGTCGTGAGACACTGAGATATTTCTGCTACACATTGTCTCATCAGAGCAGTCACAGTGATGCCAAACGCTTACCTCAGAAAAGAGATGCACACACCAGAACGCACCAAAATTTGACGCAAATCGGCCAAAAACTTTTCTTTTGACGGCGTTTTTTCTGCTTAGGAACGCAATTTGCATGACTGTGCTTCTTTGTAACAAACTACGTGGAAAGCAAATCGCATGACTGTCTGAGAGGGTTAAGTTTGGTAAAAGTGGAAAAAGACCAGACTGAGAATATAAGTTAGGAAGTTCAACCCTACACATATCAGAAAGCGAGAAGGACCTAGGAGTGATTATCAATAACAGACTATCTCTGGCTGACCACATCAGTGAGATGGTACAGAACATGTATACACTACTTGCTAATATGAGAATAGCATTCATATACATAACTGAAGACATGCTGAGAAAGATAATGATATTATTCATCAGACCAATCCTGGAGTATGCATCAGTAGTCTGGAATCGTCATCTTTAAAAACGCATAGCTAAGACTGAAAAAGTACAACAAGCACTACAAGATGAGTACCAAGCTTAAGGGATCTAAGCTAAGAAGAAAGATTAGAAAAACTGAGTCTACCAACACTACACGAGAGAAGGAAAAGAGGAGACATGATTATGCTATATAAATGCATCTCAGGGAAAGAGAAAATGACATAAATGAGCATACAGTATAACCTATGGGGAAGCATCAGCAAGAGGACACTGCAAAGAACTACATAAAAAGAGAGGTGATAAAGACGTAAGGAACCTCAATTTCCCAAACAGGGCAACTGATGAAATAATGTGAGCCAAAACAATTCATAAATTTAAGGATATGTATTTTAAAAGTGATTTAATACACAGTAAAGTATGAGCTTGATTCATATGCTATAAAAATGTGAAGCAATATATCATAGTAATCGTAGTCAATGAGCAGCTATATATATCCTCCAGCAGCAGATAGACGCCTTATCTGGAATGCTGACACTGACACACAAGTAACTAGAATACATAACCATTACATTATACTGTCAAATCAATTACATGTTCCTTTGTCACTCAACTGTCAGGAAGAAAGGTTCTGGATAAAATTCTCTGCTGTACAATAAAGGAATTATCTATCTTCTCAAACAAAAAGACCAAATGCCAAATTTCATTTTGTTAGAGAGCTGAGAGCAGCCTCGAAGATGACAGGCAGAGTACCCATAATGAAAGCTGAATTATGAAACATAAATTGGAAAATTCAATGGCCAATGGTCACAGGCTTGATCTAATACTGACAAAGATAAAAAATGCAGTGCTTAATACCAACTGCTACCTTTTTTTCCAACTGAAGTGCGGTGTCTGAAGTTAGTGAGGTACAGGTGTCGCTCAGAGTCTGCCAGTGCAATTGTGTCTCCAGTTGAGGAACATGCCAAGCTCCCCCATTCTGTATACTCAGACCCAGCTCGCTGTACTCCAATGCTGACCACTTCCAACAACTTGCATTTTATTATGTCATATTCATCTGGCATCACAGTTAAAGATAACTACATAACATTCACATAAAAATAAAAAAAAAAAAAAAAACAAAAGATGTCTTGTCCTGAGGAAAACACTGCAGATGTACAATAATGTCCACTAAGCCATCAATTACATAACAAAATTTGGACTTTATTAATGGATTAAATTGGTCGTCAAGCCTAAAAATTTCCACACATCTTTTGTGAGCTTGAAGGTCTACATAAACCATCATAATTCTGGACTATAATCATTCAGATTAGTAAAAGGCCTAATAAGGTTCACTATATGCACAGAATAAACCTTACTAGTTCCATAAAATTATAATCTGTATCAGGGGTGGGTGAGGCAGGTCACTCTCATCTTAAATGCCAGGACCAACTTGCCAAGCCCCGGGCTCCTACGCTCCTCTTGGGGCAACATAGGATTGGGTGATGGATGGGTGGATGGATGGATTTTGCCATTTCCAGCTATACTGTAATGGCTGGGTTTATTTGGATAGTGTGCTAGAATTCTAGGGATCTGTTCTAATTATGTGTTCCTATGGTCTTTATTCTGTGGTTGCGATTATCCTAGTGGTGGGTGGTGGCAACTGGTATCCACTCACTTGATGTAGCACAGCCTACTTCTTCTTTCACCTATATAATTCTTTTTCTTTGTCTGGCCTCCTTTCTTCTAATTTCTCCCATCTTTCCAATCATTTTTTTTTTATTCTTTCCTTTTCCAAACCTAATGGTTTCCTGTAAGCAAGGAAACCATTTACAATGCTAGGTGGTAACCATATAACCAACCGATACATGTCCCCACTGTGTCAACAAGGGGGTCGGCAGGAGGGTTAGTGCCCCTCCCCGTAAAACAACTAGCTCAAAGACAAATGGCTACCCCTTATGGAATTATGATGTCTGGCTATACAGTAGATAGATAGATAATGTTGATAGATTTATAGATTACCCTAAATTCCAATTTCATCCTCTCAAGTATTTAAAACATATTATTTATTTATTTGTTTATTTATTATTTTTTTTACTTTCAACTTTGCACTGAAACCAGCCTCATAAGGTAATGCATGAGGCCTGTCAAAAAA
The DNA here is from genome assembly GCF_032717465.1 of Coenobita brevimanus. Taxonomy (NCBI): domain Eukaryota; kingdom Metazoa; phylum Arthropoda; class Malacostraca; order Decapoda; family Coenobitidae; genus Coenobita; species Coenobita brevimanus. The sequence continues at coordinate 3,673,033 of NC_137017.1, read as the reverse complement.
AAAAACGAAACTTTTTGAACAGCACCCCAACTAGCTGGCACAGCATGATCATGACGGACGCACTGCATAGCAGCAACTTTGACTTTAATCCAACACTAGCTGCATCATGTCACATCACTTAGTCATCGAGGCATACGTGCTTGAGTGAATGTATATGTAGTGCACTTGGCAAAATTTTCTTCACCTCTTCTATTGTCTGATGTTGGTGACCTTTCAGGTGGAAACAAATAAAAGTCCAAAAGGGCTAAACATGAAAGGTAGGGTGGCTGTGGGATGACAGATGTCTCATGCTTTGCCAGAAAGTCATGGAAAAGGAGTGATATGTGAGCAGTTGCACTGTCATGGTGCAACATACAGGTTGTGTTTGTCCATGCCTCAGGCCTCTTCCTTCACACTACCTCTCTCTAACACTTCAGGATGTCCAAGTAAAACTCTTTGTTGACTATCTGGCCATGTGGAATAAACTCATGATGAATGACATCCTTCCAATAAAAAAGATGATCAACATCATTTTCACATATGACTCTAATGTGCTTTTTGTGGTCATGATGACGATGTTCCAACCCATTGCCATGACTGCCTTACAATTTTAATATCATAGCCAAACACTCATGTTCCATCACCAGTTATGGCATTTTTCAGGTTTTCATCAATATCTGAACAATCAAACAGCTCCTGACTGACTGTGACATGGTTCTCTTTTTGCTCCTTGTCAGCAGATGCGGCACAAATTTTGAACACAGTGCATCTTCAGTTATTCAATTAAAATCATATGGCACAAACTTTTACTGATGCATCCTTTTTCAGAAACTACACAGACTGTCAGGCGAAGATTTTCACAGATCATAACTTGCACTTTCTTAACATGGTCACAGTATGTTAACGTGAAAGGCCGTCCAGATCTGGGATCATCTTTGGTGAATATTCCTCCCACTTGTGACACTGCATTTGGCTCAAACAATCCCCCCAATAAGCCTGTTGCAAGATTTTATAAGTCCTCATAAACGTATTTCCCAATTTGAAACAATTTCATGCAAACATGCTGCTTTTCAAGATCCTTCATTGTTAAACCTGCAACAAATTGCCATGTGCACTAAACACACATTCACTCAAGTGAGTGTACCTTGATGACTAAGAGACATGACATGATGTGCATAATGTTAGACTAAGGCTCAAAGTCACAGCTACACAGCATTTCCTTCATGATCACACTATGCCAGCCAGTTGGTGCGCTATTTAAAAAGTTTGGTTTAGACCTCGTATACTGTTCTTTTCTTTATTGTAGCTTCTATTATTGACAGACAAATTGATTATCAGTGTGATGTGCTGGTGAATGGTGAATGAACTGAACTGATGAGGAAGTTTAAGTACAGTAATGCATCTGGGTGCATAAACAAAAAACAGAGGCTACTGTGCAAAGGAAACTGAAAGCAGCATACAGTAGGAATATGGCTGGTGCTGTAAAAGCCTTGATATGAAACAGGGGTCTGAGTATGGCACTATGAAGAATGCGTGAAGGATGTGAAACTTTGGTATGCATAAAAACAAAATGTCCAAAAGATAGACCTGCAGAGGTAGGGTTATTGAGGAATGTGTGTTAAGTGTGGAGAGGGCAAAGGATAAGAAGAAATGTGATTTATGAAAGATATGGTGTAAGGAAGTTTTGTTCTGGTGCCAGACATTGTTTCCATTATGAGTTGAAGTCTCATACTATTTTTACATATTACATACAGAGATGTTTATTCATAATTAAAGAGTGTGTAATACAGTGTGAAGATACACAACCAAACACAACTACACTGTAAGTGTGGCATGGGAATAAGATGAGCGCCCAGACATGCAAAGCCAGCATTTTTCGGATGTAAACAGAAAGGGTGAATGAAGGCGATAGAGGAATATAAAATATGCATATGTTTAAGTCTTGGGGAAACATATATCTACATTAATATACATCATGCAGTTAATACTACTTTATTGAGATGTATGATGTGCATGGTAGGGTTGTAATAAATGCCTAGTCATGTATATCTCTCGCTGTCTTAGCTGACCCAAGCCTGCTCCCAGCGTGGGGCAGAGCAGAAGCAGCAGAATACTCTCAGCTCTCGTAAAAAGAAGACATACTACTCTGATACACTCTCGTTGCAGTTGTATCTTTCTGTGGCGAAAGAAAGAGAGAAAACACATCTGCTCCAGTTTCTGTTCCCCTGCAAGCTACCTCACTTCTAACTCACAGGATTACCACCACATTCCCACCGCCTGCCATGGCAGCGACTTAGCTGCAGGAAGTGACCAGCTGGGGAACTTAGTGTATTCCATACCAGCCAGGAACATAACTGGTAGCCAGCTGTGGAATTCAGTGGAGTCACGCCTGCAGCTACATAACTGGTGGCAGCCGTTGGACATGAATGGGTGCCAAAAGGGATTCTATAGTGCACTGAAACCCTTGAAAACCACTCGTTGACCCTACAAGTGAATAACAGGAACTCCTAATTTCACTTTTGCAAAGGGACCAATTGTGGAGTGAGATAAAGTGGGAGAAGAAAAAAGAAACAGAGTAGTGAATTCATCCCCTCAAGATTATCTCTGCCAATGAGAACTGAACTGGCAAATTATCTCGCCCTTGTGTGTAAGGAGATGAGATCGAGGCTGGCGTGAGAGGGGTGGTGTCAACTGAGGACATCCGGCAACCTTGGTGTGGCAGAGCAAGAGGTGAGTGGGCTTGAAAGCATGAGCTAGTCACCTCGGGACGAGAATGAAGACATCTTCGTGTGGTTGGAGGGACGAGACCTGGTGGAGTGTGTGGAGTGGCAGTGAGGATCTACCTGGATCTTCAACGTCATCTGACACCTAGGTAGTGTACATGCATATCTTTCCACAAGAAACACACTTTGAACAGCACACAGTAGTTAGGAAGTGTGTGTAAAAATAAGGTTTTCTCAGTCCCCCCTTTAAATTGTTATTTTCTATGTACCTCTGTCTGTGTCCCATTCTCTATTGCTAAGCCATAACATTTGTGTCAGTCTAACTTCCTGTGACTGGGAAGGGAATAATTTCTGACCGGGATTAGATGGATAAGGTGAAGAAGTGGGGACAAAAAATTATAGGAGATACGAAATTACCAACCATTGAAGAAGGAGCTGGTTCTTTGGGGCAAGAAGAGTGGGAACTAGGTGAGTCAGACTCAGAAATTCGTGAGCAGACAGAGACATTGGATAAAAGCATTCAAACTTCAAATGATATGAGTGAGGGACATCTTGGGATTGAAGGTAGCCAGGACACTTCTAGGGAACTGGATAGTGAACAGGACTTGAACACTTTGCACTTGAGTTCTGGTCGTACTTATTCAACAGTTCCTGAGCGTCAAATTACCTCCGAAATGGCCACTAGCCTTACTAATGAAGGCACTCCTAGTGCAGAAGAGACTGCATATCTGAGGATATCCCTCTTGCTGAGTATTCCTCAGACACGGTAAAGGCGGAACAACATAAAGATGCGATGTGGTCTCAAGTCATCTATGCCTTGGAGTCTGGCGACGAGTCTTGTCTACCTGAACTTCCGGTACCGATAACTCACTTCCATCTTCAACAAGGTCTCTTGTATAAGAAACCACCAGGGAAGTCCATTGTGTATCAGTTGGTTGTTCCTGGTACTCTACGGCAAGCCGTGTTACAGTTGGTTCATGATGTGCCTCAAGCGGGCCATCCCAGATGCGACAGATACATACGTGAGACAAGAAAGAAGTACTACTGGCCAACCATAAGGAAGGACATAGAAGCTCACATTAGTCAATGTGTCAAGTGCGCGGAAATACGAGGAACAACTGGACCTCCGACTCCCATCTTGGAGTATCCCCTACTGGAAAAACTTTGGGATACAGTCTCCATTGATCTCTTAGCAATGCCAAAGAGTCATCAAGGCTCAAGCTATGTGTTGGTGGCAGTAGACCATTTTTCACAACTCACTGCTTTAGCACCTTTACAGATGAAAACTGCAGAGGAGGTGGCACACGCTTTTATAACCTCAGTGATCTGTCCTTACTCTACACCCAAGGTATTGCTCAGCAATAATGGCAGTGAGTTTCATAACCAAGTGTTACAGGAAATCTGTCGTACATATGGGGTAAAGCAAGTCTTTGTTATGTCTTACAGTCCCCAGAGCAATGGCCTTGTGCATAGGACAAACAGAAAGATATTGGAAGTGTTGAGACCAGTGATCAACTCACTGAAGGATAACTGGCAAGACTGGTTACCACACGTAGCGGCGGTCATAAACTCCTCAGACAATTCGTCAACTGGGAAATCTCATTACATCCTTTATGGGGAGGAGAAGGTGTTACCCTACGATTTACTAGCTGGACCTCCCACTCCGGTGCACAATGCCGAGGACTACAACAAGGTCCAACTTGCAAAGTTCCAATGCATACATAGTGAAGTACGGAAAAGATTAAAAGCCTCAAGAGCGGAGATGATGGCAAAACAACACAAAGATAATCAAGACAACACGCTGGAGGTAGGCCAGAAGGTAATGATCCACAACCCTGAGAGAACTTCCAAGCTCAAACCTAAGTTCCGCGGACCATGTACCATTAAGGAACGAGTGCATGGACATACTTACAGAATAAGGGATGATGCTAATGGAACTCAGGAGGTAGTATATGCTGACAGGATCAAACCAGTAAGTCAAGAGCTAGGCCTAACTAAACAATTGTCTGATGTGTTGTCCTCTCTGTCTTCGTCGCAGTCTATGTCGTCGTCTTTACCTGTCCCTAACCAAGAGTATCACAGCAAGCTACGATCCCACAGCAAGGGCGATTAAGGGAGTATCTTCTCTTGCAGAAAATGTGGATGTGGCTTGTACTCCTCTCACGTTGCTTGCGATGGACTTATGGAATGACAAAGGACACGACTGTGTTAATGCCGGGAGCCCTGAAGAGCCCACAAGGAGAAGTCGTAGTGGTAGAAGATGCAGTATGCCTCCACTATCCGATGGAAGACTGTCTCTGAGCTCCTGATACTGTTAGAGATGCCTTCGAGGGATTATTTCACCTCAAACAGAAACTGTTGGAAATAGGAAAATCATTTAACCTGAACCCACAGCTGATGAACTTGGACAGTGAAGCTTTCATACAAACCTTGCATGGAAGAGTCAAGCTTCAAACTGGACATATAGATAGGCTCATGGACAGGCTCACTAAATTACATGTCGCTTTACCTAGTGCAGATTCTGATGTTTCCCAGCATGTCCAAGCACGTACTAAGAGAGGACTTGTGGATCTTCTAGGTATCCTGTCTCAAAAGCTCTTTGGTATGGCGCTAGACAAGGATGTAGTTCAATTGGGCAGACAGATGCATGAGTTGGCATTGGCGGTTAAGGGAAATAACAGGCTAACCATACACGTATGAACAATTAGGTGAGTTCACTAACAAAGCTAACGAGATAACTGAGACTACCAACCATCTCGTAGGAGTTGTGAACAACATCCAAGCTAACCTACCAACCCTAACTAACTTAGTGTTAATCGCTGAGCACTTACATGCTCTCGATGAGTCAGTCACCGCTTTGGAGTTTAATGCAGCCAAAATGGTGGATGGCTTAATCGATGCAAGTTTGAAAAGGGTTAATGCTTTATTGCTTCCTACTCATGTTCTAATTAATGCTCTTGACGTAGTTATGGTGAAGCATGGACTTACACCCCTTTTTGGTATGAGTCAATTGGAATATTATTACCCATTGTTGGAGGCCCAGTTGACCCATGATGGCATCCTGATACTGGTACCTATGAGGAATGCTATAACATACCATGCATGACACTTCATTCCTTTCCATTTTGTTACTACTAACAACACACTTGTCATTCTGAATGAGGGTCCAGAGGTGCTAGTTGAGTCTGATGACAAAAGGTATATAGCAAAAACGACTATGGGTGAATCTGAGAAGTGTAAGGTTTCCTTTCTTGATCTCCATGTATGTCCTGATTTCCATTTTGTCTTTATACCACCAGACGTAGATGAGTGTAAGATGGCCTTGTTGGACACGAACACTTCCTCTACATTGCAATGTTTCACTTTCCAACCCATTCAACTCAAGTTAGTTTTCCATGCTCATGTACACTAGCTCCCAAAAGTATCTTTAACATGTGGTGCGAAGAACGGCAAAATGAACAGAATGAAACATTATTCCCGGCCACTTGTTGTATCGGTAAGGTTGGTACGCACGGTTAGCCATCGTAGGTGGTACTGCTAATAAGCAAATCAACGCCACTATGTGACTGCTAGCATCCACTGACTTGTAATTGGTGACAGTTCAGTAATGTTTATACCTCTATGTTAATGAATATAACCCATTACACACATTATATTGTGATAAATGCATCTTGGGAAACACAGTAACTGCGACGGGCGGAGTTGCCATGTTCGAATATAAACTGACTGCGATGGGCTGAGTTGTCTTGTTCGAATATAAGTGAAGGAATGAATTCTCCAAGCTAGGCCTATATTAGACCATATAGCCCTGATAGGGTGATGAAAGTGCTAACTTTCAGCTGAGGAGCTATATGGGTGGGGCGTGAACTCACTACCTCATGGTCTTGAGCTATGCATGCCACCATTGAGTCACCCAGCCACCCCTGAATATAAATGAAACTCAGATTATTAAACAGCATGAGAAAAATACTCATCACAATTCTTTCGTTATCACAACTACAAATAGATTACCCCAATGCAGAAGTTAATAATAGCCTATAGGGTCTGCATGTCTGACAATTTTAACCACATCATTATTTAAACATACGGTAATCCCTCCAATATCCGGCGTAACAGAGCCATAGGCAGGTCCAGATAGTGGTCCTGACTGGATATTGGGCCCCAGCTTCTGGACTTGTACTTATGGACCCTAACTCAGAAAAACGTCCATACAACTCCCTCTGGACATGCATAGCACCTATTTCAGACCCAAATCACACCAATAAGGGACATAAAAGACTGAAATAAATGCAAAAGAAGCATAAAATGAGGTTTTTGAGGTAGGTTCATACATTATTCAACATTCTGGGTACTTACAAGTCCCTGGCTCCTGGACTGGTAATTATGGACCCTAACCTAGCCTAACTCAGAAAAACACCTCCCTATTGCATATGCATAACACCTAAGACATAGCATATTCACACCAAGAAGGGACATAAAAGAGTGAAATGAGGTGTTTGAGGTAAGTATAGTATGGAAAATACAGTAGAGTACAGTATGAAACATTCTGCCTACTTACAGCAAGTCCATGGCCATCTCGATGAATAACCGCCTCCTCTCAGACTCTGACAGTAAGAAGGATTTCCTGAAGCACTTGCAGTACACTGTTCATGAAGTCTTGCACTGAACTTAGTCATTCGCACTCAGAAGTCCCTTCTCTTCACAGTGCGCACTCTTGTCTAACTTACGCTCCATTGTAACTTAATAAGTGTTGCACTCTGCACTTTAAGTCTTTCCACTCTTATAACCATTTTCTAAAGCAAAAACACACAAGTTTATTTATGTTAAATTTAGTCCAAAAACTGTTTGTCTTTTCACTCACAACTGTAAATCCTTAACACAATGCACTGTTTTTTTCACTGCACAACACTGTAAATTCCCGTGTTGTCTAGTGGAGAAGTTCTTGGCGTCTATTCACTGTCAGAGTCCAAGAGTATTGCTGGCAGGTGACCTAGGGGTGCGTCGCTGGGTCGTGGTGATGGCGTACCCACTGCAGACGACTCTGAAGACAGATGCAAACTCACGTCGGGCGGTGACTCCACCGTGGCTGATGTGCTGGGCTGTGGCTCGGAGCATGAGGCCCTGTCTTGGGGAGGCAATGGAGTGGAGCCAGGGCTGGGCACAGCGGGGGTCACGGGCCTGAAAAAACTGTCAATCGTTGATTGACGCAAGGAACGACGATTCTGACAATTAATGATGTGCTGACTGAAAGCACGCACTTCCTCCACAAGTCCCAAGGGCCCCATCTCCCTGTCGCAGTCCGGGTGTTCCAGGTAGTCCAGAACGAACTCTAGGTGTTCTCGGAGTGCGCTCAGCTTGGGGATGGCTGGAGTTGTGTTATGCTGAGAGGAGTCCGCATCATAGTCACCGTCCTCGTCGGAATCTTCAAGCTGGGTACTGACACCTGCAACTGAAGATGCGATCTCGATATCAGACAGGGTCTGATACCCAGGATCGCCCTCGTCGTCATCCAACCACTCACGCACATCGTCCACATCAACATCGTCGCCATGCATACGTAGACGTGCATGGAAGTCATCCACGTCAAAACCTAGGAAATCGTACTCTACATCCGTTCCGAGAAGCAGACGAGACCAACCATTTTCTAGAGTCCTGACAGGGATTTCCTTCCATGCACTGGCCCAGTTGTAGATTGCAGATTTGATGTTGTAGCGGCGATGGTTTTCCAAAATCTGCTGGCCTCGCGTGTCCCATCCCTTCCTGCGCTCGTCCTCGTCCTCGAGAACAACCATCGCCTCGTCCAGGAACTTCCTTCAGTACAGCCTCTTCGTTGCCACGATCAGTCCTTGGTCCATTGGTTGAATGAGAGCAGTCGTGTTAGGTGGCAGAAACATGCACCTAATGCGGCCATTCTCAGCCACCAAGTCCTTGTCGCACGGGTGGGCAGGTGCATTGTTGAGGAGAAGGAGGGCCTTTACCTGGTTGCATGGGATTCCCAGTTTCTCCGTCTGGTAATGTATAACCTCCTGAACGAAATGGAGGTGGAACCAGTCTCTGATGATCTGGGCCGTAAACCATGCCTTCAAAGAATGGTACCAGACGACAGGAAGGACATCCATCACCCCACAAAGACACCCAGGCTGCTTTGCGCGGCCAACAATAACGGGCTTAAGCCGGTGCATGCCGTTAACACTGGCACAACACAAAGCAGATATCCGTTCCTTGGAAAGCTTGCGGCCAGGTACATGCTTCTCCATCTCCTCGGCTAGAGTGTTCGTTGGCAAAGAGCGATAGAATAAACCAGTTTCGTCAGCGTTGTAGACTTGACCGAGAGTGAGGCCCTCCCTGTCGATCAAGCCCTTCACCTTGTGCTGAAACTCGTCAACTCCATCCTTGTTAGCGTCCAAAGCTTCACCATGAGCCTTACGGTTGGTAAGGCCATGCCATAACTTAAATGCGAAGAGGCAACCCTCGGATGCCTTGAAGTCTAGGGCGTCGTGAAGCCTGGCAAACTTCTCAGCAGCAGCCTTCAGCTTTGTACCACGTACCATCACACCAGCAGCACGTTGCTGTCAGTACCAAATCAACGTGGAGCAGTCGACTTCAGCAAACTTAGGAGTAAACATCACCTTCCTCTCCACGTTGCGTTTGCTTCTCGACGAGAAGTCAGCCGTTTACTGCATGAGATTGTCTCGGGATCTCTTAATATCAAACAAAGTAGATCGGGCCAGGTTGAACTCGCGGAGGATGAGTGAAGAAGACCACCTCGCATCTACTTTCTCCAATATCTCCCGCTTCCTCTCCAGAGTCAACACCACTCTCTTCCTCTTCTCAGGCAGCGGGGCCATCATCACACACACGAAGGAGAGGCACGAGAGCAGCAGGTAAGGCACCACCACAAAAGTGAGCACGTGGGCAGCCATGACGACGAGCATTCACTCACGACGAGAGAGAGGCGGAAAGTGGGGAGGATGCAAGGGCGCTCTAGCGGACGTCGGAGGAATGACGCGCCACAACAAAGCTGTCCCGCGCCCCGTGCACCAAGTTCAAATTATGGGCGGGAAATTTTTTTTTTTTTTTTTTTCCTATTTTTTTTGCAGTTTTTGGACCATTTGGGGAATATTGGATCCCGGGAAGATTATGTCTGGTTAGTGGGGATGTTCGGATATTGGGCGTTCGGATATTAGAGGGATTACTTACCCATATGTGGCGATATCTCGGTTTCAGAAGGTATTGTAGTGTGGTGTTTCATTAGTGAATTGCACAGGTTCATAGTAGATGCTGCAACGATTGAACAGAGTTTTGGATGCAGGTGGTGGATACACTGATTATTAGATGAATAAATGGCATCCCCCAAAGTGTGTTTAACCTTACCTTGTATTTATTTTACAGATATAATGTCCAGCATAAGATTGAATCTCACATGTCGCCTCCACAATATGGCTGGAGTATCAGTGACAAATGGGTTTATATGCTGCTCTGGGGATCACTTTCAGATAAGTTAATTTATTGTCTTTACATTTTGTTTACTTTACCTGTCTCTCTAATATTTTTATGCCATTCACATTATACTGGGTGTTATATGTCTCCCAGTCATAACCACAAATAATATATAAACACTGTCTCAAAATATATCAATTTTGGGAAAGCTTGTATAATATTTATCTAGAGTGATGACAGCCTTGTGCTGACACTCGTGAAACCATTACAGATGAACCATAGAAAGATTAACCGTGCCTATGTTAAAACGAACTAGTTGTCATCATAATAACATCAAATATATTTATATACGACAAAGTGATTTATATAACATTAGAGAGAAAACAGTACATAAAATCCCATGTCATATACAGGTGTATGGCAACCACTCCCCAGCATGCAGGGCTACCAATTTTGTTGCCACTTCACGCAACACGTATCGCATACATCGTCCATTGTATCAGAATGTATAGCACTTTATTTTAAAGATACTTTTGGGAGCTAGTGCACATGCGAAATAGTATTTCTTCTTTCCTGAGACAGAGGGCGTAACACTGATGTGTGCCTCACAGCACCAGTTTTTTACGGTAGTCGGATGCTATGCTGCAACTGATTTTTGAGAGTTGCACAGTATAGAGATAGTAATTCTACCTAACAAGCAACATCTAGCCTTGTCGGTGAATTTCTCGTCCCAGTTACAACCCTTTCTACCTTCATTCAGTGTTTCCCTATTGAATGTGAACAGGCTGTCTCATGTGTTAAAAAGGGTAGAATTTGTCTCCCACCTGAACAAGACTGATTTAAAACCATATGTACTGTCCTATCTTCCTTCATACCTTTCTCCTTCCTATTTTGGTCTTGGCATTGGTCTTCTACTTCTTGTGGTCTTGTCCTGTGTTTGTGTTTGGGGCTACTATCTGAAATGCCTCAAAGTGAGAAACCCACTAAAACCACAGGTCCGTACTCGTGGATTGCAAGCGGACTTGCATGAATAGTTAGCTACCTTACACACTGGTTAGGCTACACAACAGTTAGGACTACAATGTCGACAGGGAGGTCGAAAAGGTGTGGCCGAGCAATGTTCTGGTGCTGGACATCGATTCCATGATGAGTTGAAGTCTCACACTATTTTTACATATTACATACAGAGATGTTTATTCACAATTAAAGAGTGTGTAATATAGTGTGAAGATACACAACCAAACACAACTACACTGTAAGTGTGGCATGGGAATAAGATGAGCCCCCAGACATGCAAAGCCAGCATTTTTCGGATGTAAACAGAGAGGGTGAAAGAAGGAGATAGATGAATATAAAATATGCATATGTTTAAGTCTCGGGGAAACATATATCTATACTAATATACCTCATGTAGTTACTACTACTTTATTGAGATGTATGATGTGCATGGTAGGGTTGTAATACACGCCTATTCATGTATATCTCTCACTGTCTTTGAGAGATATGGCATCTCTAAATAAGCCGACCTAAGCCTGCTCCCAGCGTGGGGCAGAGCAGATGCAGCAGAATACTCTCAGCTCTCGTAAAAGGGAGATATACTACTCTGATACACTCTCTTGTCGCAGTTGTATCTTCTGTGGCGTAAGAAAGAGAGAAAACACATCTGCTCCAGTTTCTGTTCACCTGCAACCTACCTCACATCTAACTCACAGGATTACCACCACATTCCCGCCACCTGCCGTGGCAGCGACTTAGCTGCGGGAAGTGACCAGCTGGGGAACTTAGTGTATTCCATACCAGCCGGGAACATAATTGGTAGCCAGATGTGGAATTCAATGGAGTCACGCCTGCGGCTACAGTTTGTGGACAACATAGCTGAAGAGTGTGTGCTCAGATGGTATGGTCATATGGAGAGAATGGATGTAAATAGTGTGATGAAAAGGATATATGTGTGTGAGCTTCAAGGTGGGAGGAGACATTGTATGCCAAGAAGTGGGTAGTTTTAGGCATGGTTAATTAGTCTGTGAGAAAGTATGGTGTGGAGGTTATGAGACCTAGGAATTAACAGGGGATAAAGATGGCTAAGTGAATTTTATAGAAAGGACTATATCATAAGGGTCTGACACCCTCAGTTTAACTTCACAGTAGTTAAATTCACTTCATCTAATAGATATTATGAAACACATAAGATAATAAAAAGCACATAAACATGAATGGTTATGCCTGTGATGGAGTAATGATTCCAGGAGCTTAAATGTTGTTAGTGAGTCTATGGCCCATTTCACTGGGCAAGGTGTTGAATAGTTCACCTTCTATTATTTTTTCCCCTCTTCTCATAGTTTCTGGACCCTACCACACCCCACCTTTGGGTGTGGAAAAAGAGGATGGAATGATGATGATAATGATATGATTATGATAATTATGATGCTGCTGCTGCTCATGATGATGATGAAGATTTTCTGGGGTGAAATAATTCCTGAGGGTGACTCCAGTGAGCAACTGCCAAAGAAAAATTTGTTCCTATTACAAACAGCTATATCTGATGATGATGATGATGATGATGATGATGATGATAACGATGATGATGATTTTCTAGTGTGAGATCATTCGTAAGGGTGACCTCATTGAGCAACTGCCAAAGAAAAATTTGTTCCTATTACAAATAACTATATCTTCTTCCTCTTCTGACAATGATGATGACAATGATGAGCCTCTAGTATGAGATAACTCCTACGGGTGACTCCAAAGAGTAACTGCCACAGAAAATTTTTTTCTATTACATACAGATCCCTTTTTAAACAATATACTGGTAGCTACTATTTTCATGATACTGATCAAAGGATACAAAGTTCTGTCCCAGTCATGGGCTGAGCAAGGACTGTAGTATGGCACAGGTGAGCTGAACGAAGTGGTGGTGTGCGCAAAACCCCACGAGTACTGGGTCGGCCGCCAGCGTTGGTGGCCAGAAGGACCAGCCGGTCACTCTGTGGCTGAAGGAGGACATACTGTTCACTGTGGCCCCACACCTTCAGGTTCCGTGCTGAACGTATAGCTGTTGAAAGAAAGGAAGGGGAAAATAATGTGGAACATATTGCCATGGAATATCTGCATATAGCCTTCTATGCACTTCTTCAATGAGGTCCAAATTTTTACTGAATTAAAAATTTCTATGTCTACTTGAGAGTTATTGATGTAACATGCGGTTGGACAAAAGGACCACCAAGACATAAAGTAACTTGGTGGTGGGATGAGGGTGTAGAAGCTGCAGTTAAGGAGAAAAGAAGGCTTTTCCGGGAATGGAAGAAGGGTGGTAGCAAAGAGGAATATTTGGCTGCCAAGCGTAGGGATAGAGAGGTATACAGGGCAAAGTCTGAGTCACAGAGACTATTACCGTACTTGATAACCTAAATCATGAGGAAAGGAAAAATATGATATTTAGGGTGGCAGGTCAAGTGAAGAGGAATAATCGCAACATTATAGGTGAGCAGTGTGTGAAGAATGATGAAGGAAGGGTAGTGGTGAACAGTGAGGATATTAAAGATGCATGGAGACAGCACTATAACCGGTTGTTGAATGAGGAGTTTGACTGGGACAGGGAAGGTTTGGAGCCAGCAGATCCAGTGTTTGGCCCTTGGCCTTTGATTGATACTGCTACTGTGAGTGAGGCAATAGGCAGGATGAGGGTGGGGAAGGCAGCAGGTGTGTCTGGGTTGATTGCCGAAATGTTGAAGGCCTCAGGCAATATAGAGGTGAGTTTAGTCACTGACCTGATAAATAGGATTATTTATGAGTGTGTTGTCCCAGATGACTGGCTGAAGAGTGTAATTGTAAATGTGTATAAAGGGAAGGGTGATGCCCTGGAAAGAGGAAATTATAGAGGTATAAAGCTTTTAGATCAGATAATGAAGGTAATGGAGAGTGTTTTAGAAGGTATGATTAGAGAAAGAGTGAATATTGATGAGATGCAGTTTGGCTTTATGCCAGGTAGGGGGACCACTGATGCTATATTCACTGTTCGTCAACTTCAGGAAAAATATATTGGTAGGAGAAGGGATTTTTATTTTGTTTTTGTTGATTTGGAAAAGGCCTTTGACAGAGTCCCTAGAGAGGTGGTGAAGTGGGCAATGAGAAAGCTTGGCTTGGAGGAGTGGCTGGTTAGGGTGGTTATGGCTATGTATGTGGGAGCTCACACCCAGGTATGAGTGAATAGAGAGTTGAGTGATGAGTTTTCCGTGAATGTTGGTGTGCATCAGGGGTCAGTCTTGATTCCCATCGTGTTTATCATGGTACTTGAAGCCCTTTCACGTGACTTTAGAAACAGACTCCCGTGGGAGTTGTTGTATGCTGATGATTTGGTGTTGATTGCAGAGAATGAAAAGGAGGCAGAGGAAAGGTTTAGGAAGTGGAGAGATGGTATGGGGCACAAGGGTTCAAGGGTAAATGCAGATAAAACAAGTGATGATATCTAGGGTTAGTGGCGGTACTGTCAAAGATGAGGGAGATTGGCCATGTGCAGTTTGCCACAAGGGCGTGGGAAGTAATTCCATCTTGTGTGGTGTGTGTGATAAATGGGTGCATAAGAGAAGTAGTGGTATCAGAGGTAGACTGCGAGATAATGCTGATTTTATGTGTACGGCGTGTTGGGGTGAGCAGGTGGAGATGGTCAGACGTGAAAGGATTGAACTTGCTCATGAATCTCTTGAGTATGTGGAAGAGTTTTGTTGTTTGGGAGACATGTTGTGTGCTGGAGGTGGGGCTGGAGCTAGCTCTGTGGCTAGGGTGAGAAGTGGTTGGAAGAAGTTCAGGAAGCTCTTGCCTCTCCTGACACTGAGAGGACTCTCCCTACGTGCTATGTATGCAGCATGTGTTAGGAGTGCAATGCTGTGTGGTAGTGAGACCTGGGCAGTGAAGGAGGAAGATATTCGCCAGCTCAGACATACAGAAATGACAATGATTAGGTGGATGTGCAGTGCGTCCCTGCGTCCAAGGCCAGGAGGGGCTGGGTTTACAATGGAAGAGTTGAGAGGTAGGATGGGACTGGAGTATATTGGTGTTGTGATGAGGAGAGGTAGATTGAGATGGTTTGGACATGTGGAGAGGATGGGGGATGATAATTGGGTGAGGAAGGTGAGAAGTGTTAATACCGGGGGTGGGGTTATGAGGGGTAGACCGAGAAAGACATGGGATGAGGTCATTGTGACCTCAGGGTTAAGGGACTGAACAGGGAGGCTGCAGTGGATCGTGCAGCGTGGAGAGCCGCCATTAGGTGATCAAGGCCGACACATGCAAGCATGGTGGAGCCTTTAAAAACGAAAACGAAAACGAAAACTTATCAGTCTCACATACACATTGTTTTCTTTTTCAAATCCTGACATGGGCTGATCATGACAGCAGAGCTTCCACATTTCTCTATTTTCTTACATTTTTCTCATAACTTCCACATTTCTCTATTTTCTTACATCTTTCTCACCCTTCTAGCTACTTTTCTTCTCTTGCCCACTTAATATACAGAAATAATGACATCCATCCATCTGATTTTACTCCAAGAATGCAAGACTTGCAAAATCTTAAGTGTAGGTCAATACTGTAAACAAAAAATATTTTCTGATGTCAAATAATGCATTCAGAACTATCTGCATCTATTACCTGATGCCACATTCTGGAAGGGGTGGGCCCATCAAAAAGGACATCTGGCATTTCTGTTTTCAAAAAACAATGACTCTTCCTCCCACCAAACACAACTATCTCTCAAATACCAAATCATCTTATCTTTCAAACTGGTTCTTGACCTACCTTTTCTTCTCCAAGCCATCTCACTCTCTGACAGAACATTTTTCTTACCTGATGATCATTGATCCCATCCAGCCTTGTTGATGGCAAAGTGTAATTTGACTAGACTGTCTGTTTTTACTAATGGCCCAGGAGACATTCCAAGCTCATATCTGAGGCTAAGAGAATTTCATGCTTAAGAAGATGCATGGTATAATTTTCACTTACAGCACATCCCCACAGTATGCGAGTTCCGAGCATGCGATCCCCCTTGTACACAAGGACCTATTTTTGTGTGTGTGTGTGTGTGTGTGTCTGTGTGTGTGTGTGTATTATTTTATTAGTACGCCAACTGAACTCCTTGTACGCGAGACGGGCAGCGAAGAGTGGCCCAAATCTCTACAACACTGAGGCATCAACTTTTCTTCAGCTTGCATTCACGGCCTTTTGTTCTTCCATCATCTTTCACAAAGAGGTCCTCTCTGTCCATATATTCTATTCCTCTTACTCCTCTAAACATTGCAATCAAAACTCCTCTCTCTCTTCTCTCTTTTCAGGGCTGGCAATTTCAGCTTCTTTTAATCTCTCCTCATATGATAACTCCCTCACGCCTGGTGTCAACTTTGTGGTTATCCTTTGTATTCTCTCTAGTTTACTGGTATGCTTTTTCAAGTGTGGTGACCACATCACTGCTGCATACTCCAGTCTCGGTCTTATCATGGTTCATTATTAACTCTCTCAGCATCTCTTCATCCATTTAATTTAATGCCACTCTCATGTTGGTCAGTAGCCCATTAGTTCCTTCAGTAATCCGGGTTATATGTTTCTCTGGCAATATGCAATCCTGTATAGTCACACAAAGGTTCTTTTCTTCTTTTGCTTACCTTATTATTTCATATCCCATCTTGTACACATACCTTGGTCTCTTATCACTGGCTCCTATTTCCAATACATGACATTAGTGCTCAATTCCATTCTCCATGACTGACTCCACTTGTAGAGTTTATCTATATCTTTTTGCAATTCCTTGCAACAATTTACTCCTTTAATATGTTTAATAATTTTTGCATGATTGTCCAATAAACTCATAAGCACTCAATCCTTCAGGCATGTCATTTATACAGGTATATATCAAGGACATGATTGGAGCCAACACCAAACCCTGGGGCACTCCACTAGTTACCCTTTTCCATTGGGAAAGCTTGTCTCTTATTACAGTTCTTCCTTTCAAATAATTTTCCATCCCTTTCAATAATTTCCCATGTACACCTCTATAATTTTTCAATTTCCATAATAATCTTATGTGTGGCACTCTATCAAAAGCCTTCTTTAAATCCTGGTAACTACTGTACAGTCTACCCATCCTCCCCTTTCTTGAACAATGTCTATCACTCTACTACAGAAACTCAACAAGTTCATACCACAAGACAACCCTCCTCTAAATCCAAGTTGCTTGGACGTAATTACCATATGTCCTTCAAGGAATTTTATCCATCTTTTTCTAATGACATTTTCACATACTGTACTCTGCAAACTATACTAGTGAGGGAGACCAATCTACAGTTAAGTGGGTCCTCCCTGTCACCACCTTTATATATCAGAACTATATTTGCTCTTTTCCACTCAGTAGGTCACTCTCCAATTTCTATGGAAAAGTGGATCCTCCGTCACCACCTTTATATATTGGAAATATATATGCTCTTTTCCATTCAGTAGGTCACTCCCCACTTTCAATGGAAAACCTTATATCATAGATAGGCCTCACTAACTGGTTTGCACATTCTTTCAAGATCCAACCAGCGACTTCATCCAGTCCCACTGCCTTTCTCACACCTATGTCTTTCATCAACTGAAGTATCTTATTTCTCTCAACTACTATTGTTTCCACTTTCTAGGGTTGCATCTCTGTAACAAGTTCTAGGAACTCCTCTTCTGTTACAAATACTGACTGCAACTTTTCATGCATTATGTGGCACATTTCCTCTTCTTTTTCATGTATTACCTCACCATCTCTCAATCTCACTATGCTGTTCTTTGTTCTCATTTTATTATTAACAAATCTGTAGAACAGCTTGGGTTCTTTCTTGTTTTTATTTACAAAATCCTTCTTGTATTTTTGTTCTTCCTCCCTTCTTACTTTTACATATTCATTTCTTCTTTGTATTCTTTTCCAAGTTTTTTCAATATATTTTTTTCTTACTTTATCCCATGCACTATTCTTAGTTTCAAGTGCCTCGCTACGTCTTTTATTAAACCAATCTTTCTTTCTGTCTTCCTTTTTTGTAGCAACTTTAGGAACATGGTTTCCAACTCCCTCCTCATATATTTTCACAAAGATATTATATTTCTCCTGGATATATCTACCATCTCCATTTCACTCTAGTACATATTTCTAAAATATTGTCACGGAGACAAAATCCACTCTCCCACTGTTATACCTATTTTGTCGATGTCTCTTCTCTTTCTCCTGTGTCCCCATCCAATACCTCCATCTCCATAACCAGTTGGCTGCTCTTTCCTAAGGGGCGGTGATACTGTAATTTCTGTATTTCATTATGGTTTCTTGTGAAAATCAGATCCAATCATGATGGTGTATCCTCTTCCCTAATTCTTGTATTTTCTTTAACTGACTTTATTACCACATTTTCTGTTATTAGCTCCATTAGTCTATACCCTCAGGTTTCCACACTGTTCCCTGCATCAATTCCTTCCCAATCAACCTCTCTATGATTAAAATCACCCATTAGCAACAATCTATTTCTCTGCTGATTATCTTCCTTGGTATATCTAAAGACTCACTCATTAACCTTCATACTCATCCCTATTCCATGCTTGGGTTCGTGGTGGTATATGCATCACAACACTATCCAACTTTTCTCCATGTTCTTCCACTATTTCCACTCCCAGTATTTCCACTTTTGCATTTTCTATATGTACCCTTTCAGCATTTATCTTACCTTTTTATCAGTCATAATCATCACTCCTCCTCCATACTTTCTTTCTCTGTCTTTCCTCTACACATTATAATCTTTCCAACCAAGCACATTTACACTGAATTCAATCTCTAATATTAGTTTCATCTACACATACCACTTCTGGCTTTTTTTCCCTAATACAGTCACTAAGTTCTAGTTTCTTCATTATCAATTCAGCCACATTTGCATACATTACCTTTACCTTATGAGCCTAAGTCTTCTTAATCACTTCCATATTTGCTCTAACTTTACCTAGGCCTACTAAATCATTTTGTACTTTTCTCTTTAGTCCCTCTTCATATACCAATTTTTGAGTTTAATGTCCTTCACTCTCTCTCACAAAAAAAAAAAAAAAAAAAAAAAAAAAAAAAAACATTGTCCCTCTAATCTTTCCTCATTTTTGTTTTTAGCTTCTTCCAGCAATGTTTTCAGTTTAGTTTTCTCATCAGAGTTTAGATCTTTCCTTTTTTATTTCTGTTCTTTCTCCTCAGCTCCAAAGATGATTATCTCTTTCAACTGTGTTCCTCACAACTGCCTCCCTTTTTTTTTTTTTTTTTTTTTTTTAAATAAACTTTCACCACTTCACTTTCGAAGATGCCTCTTTGTGTGTCAGCCAAGTTTTTATTTTCTTCACTTTGTTGTTTTATTATTTCTTTCAGTTCTGACATCTCTTCAGGCCCTTTGATCACCCATCCTGTTTGTTCTTGCAGTTGTTCCACAGCTGTACATGTCTTCTCTGTCTTAAGATCAGTTTCACTCACTCTCTTTTTCATTCTTTATTTTCCTCTTCTAAATCACTTATATTCTTCTTGAGGGCTCTCTCCTTGGTGGAACTCAGCTCCAGCTCATCTTTTGTTTCACCTTTCTTTGTCTTTAAACTATCACTTGTCATGTTCTCGATTACTGCTTCCATCTTTAAAATTCTAATAATTAATGCCTTCATTAACTCAAACATGTTGGTCTGATGGTCAAATCCCTTGAAATCACCACATTTGTCAACCATTTGCCGCCCCGCTCCACCTCCCCCACCTGCCATTTTCTGCTTTCACCACAGCTCCCAAAGAGCATCCAAATGTTTCTATTATACAGGTGAAACTTCAGTCACAGACACTTCAGAGATGGGATTTCATCCTGTTTACTAAAATTATGGCAAATTTTCGGGAGCCTTCCTGCCGATGCGTGTTGTCTGTCTTGTTTGCATACGTGTATCAATGTATTTATGAATGTACAACTAAGAATTCAAGCTGTGGTAGTGGTCCACTTCTGTCAGGTGAAGACAACTGATTAAAGTCAATCTCTACTCTCCATTTGTTCTTCATAACCACCCAACTATTAGTATTTTTCTTAATGTTCCTATCACTCTATAATACTTCTGTAAACAAAGTTTTATCCCTCTATCTTCCAAATTTCTTGCACATGCATTTCTCAAGTAAACTGTTTCCACTACACACTCTCTTTATTTTTCTCTTGGACAGCACCAAAACTTCAACAACACACCACAGGTTCTGCACTATACCACTATGTAGAACTCATTTAACCCTGCACTCATATTTCTGTTTGCTACAGCTATCAATGTCCAAACAGCTCTCCTTCCCTATTGTATCTACTCATTATTGAATTCAACCTCCAGGTTATCATTTTTGTTCACTACTGTACACTTCCTCACCCTCATACTTTCTATTTCTATAATAACTGGTCTCTCATCACAGTTCATATCCATACCCCCCCCCCCAAAAAAAAAAAAAAAAAAAAAACTTGCATTCACTAAACTAATTTTTGTCTGTTTGTTTCCACACACATGCATAAAAATATGCAAATTCCCTTTCTCATTTTTCATCAACATTGCTTCATCTGTATACAGTAGTGCTGAGAGTTCTTAATCACTGTCTCCAGGCATCAAAATTGCTTTGAATCTTCATATTACATGTGAATGTGGAAAAGTGAGTTAGGGTGATGATGACAATACTCCTCATCTCCATACAACATATGTAACTTCTTCAGCCAGAAGCATTTTTAGATATACTGTACAATTCCAGCTAATGTCAGACAATTTTATTCAGCTAGGAAGGATGTAACAAGACTGTGTGGACTAAAACAGCCACACACTCATAATATAACATAATTTACCCCTTTCATTATAAAAGATCCTCCCTCAGCTGAATAAAAATGTCTGGCAGCAACAAAAATGATATATAAAAATCATTGTTGTAGGGGAACGAAGTCACAGAGATGTTCTTCTTATGAATAACACAATCACTCAGTGGAAGTCAGAATAAAATTAAATATCTAAAAAGACAGCTCAACAGTAAAGGGGTTGGTAAATGAGAAACACCTCTAAGATATTAAAACTGTTATGAAAAAGGTTAGCATTTCTGGGATTATTTCCATATAAAGTAAACCCTCCAACTAAATGCAAATTTAATTAAGTGTTGTAGGCTATATACAGTATACAGTATATACTGTATAAATATATATATATATATGGGGTGTTCCATAAGTCATGCATGATAGGGGAAAAAGTTAATTATGTGTTTTTCTGCTGCAGGATTTGTAGTACAGCTGCACAACAATGTTCACCCAAGAGGAACGCATTGAGATCATCCTGCTGGTGGGTATGCGAAGCAACATAGAGGTGGCAGACGAGTTTAATCACCGACATCCACATGGAAACCCAGTTTCTCATACCACTGTTGGACGACTGATTGCTAAATTCAAGGAGACGGGAAGTGTGTGCGACAAACCCGACATCTTACGATGTGTCCTCGATGAGTCATCCGTCTGAATATTTGTATGTGGCATGACAGTCAGCACTTCGAACAAATACTGTACTCTAAACTTCAGTTTTCCCCATGATGCGTGACTTGTGGGACACCCTGTGTGCTACCCAAAAATTCCAGTAATTTGAACAGAGGGAGCCAACCATTTGCAGTTTTGCCTTTTGCCACCAGGAGGAGTCAACAGCATCTCTTGTGCATCAGTGTGGCCCCGGCCGTGTCTGTGAGCGGACATATTGTTGAGCTACGCTTACTATTGTAATGTGGTGTGTAGGTGGTTTGGTGGTTATGCAATGGTGGACCTCACGGAACAAAGAACCTGCATCAAGTTCTAATTCAAAATCAACATTATGGCTGAAGAAAGTCACTGGTTGCTTCAGCAAGCCTTTGGTGACAATGCCATGTCCCAAAGCAGAACATTTTTCTGGTACATGCGGTTCAAGGAAGAACAAACATCTGTCGAAGACAATGGCTGTTCTGGATGACCGTCAACAGCAACAACACCAGAAAATGTCAGAAATGTTTGTCAGGCTATCCTTGCAGATCGTAGACAAACTATCCATTATGTTTGTGATGTTGTTGGACTGTCGTACGGGAGCATGCAACGCATTCTGTCGGACGTGTTGGGCACGAGACACATAACTGCAAAATTTGTGCCAAGACTGCTGAGTGACGAGCAGAAGGCACATTGCGTTGGAGTTTGCAGGGAGCTCGAGAATCACGTCAGAGATGATGCCACCTTCAACTCCAAGGTCATAACTGGTCATGAATCATGGGTTTATGGTTATGAACCAGAGACAAAGCAGCAGTCATCGCAATGGAAGTCTCCCAATTCACCGAGGCCGAATTAAGCATGTCAAGTTCGCAGCAATGTCAAGTCGATGTTGATCATTTTCTTCGATATACAAGGGATTGTTCACAATGAATTCGTCCCACCAGGTCAATCTGTCAGTGGAAAGTTTTACTGTGATGTTTGCAGAGTCTGAGGAAGAACATCCGCTGCAAATGTCCAGAACAGTGGAAAAACAAGGACTGAGTCCTGCATCACAACAATGCCTTTGCTCTCACAGAAATTGCTGTTGGTATTTGGGTAGTTTTTTATATAGGCGTGATAGCGAGATACGCTATAGTGGAACTATAGCCGAGGGTTGAGTGTATATATATAAATATACAGTATATATATATATATATATATATATAGTATATACACTGTATATATACACTCAATCCTTGTAAATCGCATGTTCATAAATCACGGATTCGTAAATCACGGCTAGGTGGCCGTCAGACTGCCGGCAACCTTAAATCACTGTTAAGTCATGAAAATTGCGGATCTAGGCACCCAGGTGGGCCTTTTCCAAGGAGGACCGTAAACCGCGGCATTCAAACTGAATATCGTGACCCAACAACCAATCACCGCGCATCCCTGGTGGCATATGTGCGTACTAATGCCGCCATGTTGTTGTTGTTCTTGTCCCACCAGTCCGCACACTACAGACTGTCGCCGTGGAGTACGAGAGTTACCTGCCTTTTAGGTGCAACTTCCCCACGCCTCCTACCTGCCATAGCCCCTCCCGACCCCCCAGTGAAGCGCTCTAAGCAGTATGTGTCAAGAAGCTGCCGCAGTTGTCATACAGTCAACGTTTGGAGCTCATTTGTCATGTTGAGAGGGGAGAGAAGTTTTCAAAGCTGGTGAAAGAGTTTTGGAAGAACAAGTGCTGAGAGGTTCTAAGTTCTTCCCAACACCACCCCACTCCATTCACTTAAGCAATTTCGTCATAGGATTAAGATGAGATCCTTTACTACATGCACTGAATATTCCTAAATCTGAATGATTGTGTTTGATGGTGCCTAGATAGGTGTAGGTAGGGTGCTGTGGGGGCGAGTTGGCCAAAGTCCAGACCCAAATTAATTTTTCACATAAGAGTTATTATTCATAAACCATGGAATTCATAAATCACGGCAGTGATCCAGACCCAAATTGCCGTGATTTACGAGGACTGACTGTATGTATATATAAGGGACAAATAGAATGAGGTATTATTGCATTCTGAATGGTAAAAAAAAAAAAAAAAAAAAAAAAAAAATGAACACAGCCTTACATCCTGCATAACTTACATGAATCCTTTTCTCTAATAAGAGAGAGGAGTGATGGTGCAGACAACTGCAGAGAGCACGACAATCCAGTATCAAAGTGGAGAGTATATCTAACAAGAGATCCATTCTGGCAGGTGATGATCACTTCACTCTCACCTCCACACTGCCAGCAGCCACTGAAATTTAATCAAAGTATACATAACACTAATGTACCACGTGATATGCATGGTCCAGATGGACAAACATTGTAATATTTAGCTATACTACTGAAGATATCATTACTAAATAACTCATCCATGTTCCACTGTATTTTCATCTAATACCTAAAATAAATGACTATTGCAATTACTGCATAGTTTCACTGGAGGACATTCAATTATCCTTATTTCTGTCTAATGACATAAGAAAATGTGAGTACGTTTAAGTATTTGGGTAGTGTGATGAGTAAGGATGGAGGTTTGGAGGGTGAAGTGCTTGAAAGGGTACAGCAGGGAAGAAGGGTTGCTGGTTCCTTGAAAGCAGTGATAAGAAACAGGGAAGTGAGCAAGGAAGTGGAAAAGTTACTACATGACAGTATTGTGATACCAACTCTAACGTACGGAAGTGAAGCTTGGACATTGTTGGAAGGACACAAGTCAAGAGTGAGAGCAGTGGAAATGAGTTATTTAAGAGGAGCCTGTGGAGTCACGTGGAGAGACAGGCTGACGAATGAGGATATAAAGGAACGTTGTGGTGTGGATGTGGATGTGATAGGAAGCGTTATGAGGAATACACTGAGGTGGTTTGGCCATGTGGAGAGGATGGAGGGTGAAAGACTGACGAAGAGAGTGTATATGAGTGAGGTGGAGGGGGAAAGAGGGAGGGGGAGGCTGAGGATGAGATGGAGGGATGGGGTGGAGAGGTATATGAGAGAGGGGGGTGTGAGTTGGGAGCAGGGCAATGAAATGGCGGGGGACAGGGCGACTTGGAGGCGATTTGTTTGTGGCCACCCCAAAAGGGATTGAGGCATCTGGCAATAGATAGATAGACATAAGACGATTGTTATAAATTTCAAAGGCAATCACAGAATGGTATCAGTCATACTATGAGGTGTCACATGCACACTACAGTAATATATAACTGTTCTACTTGACTAACGAAGAAAGCACCAAACAAATATTCTTCAAGGCTACAACATACAACTGTCAATTAACAACTTCAGGTCCCTATTCAAGTTCTAGGTATGAGCAGGCTTGAGTGCAAAGATCTAGCCTCAAGAGTCTCATGGTCAGCCCACGAATTGATCCCAAGACCTCTTGATTGTAAGCTGAGTGTAATTCTGAATGTACCACTGTCAACCCTGATTATTCTGCAAGATCTTTGAAGGTTGGGTTGAAACAGGGATGTGTCATGGCTCCATGGTTATTCAATCTGTACATGGATGGGCTAATAAAAGAGGTACAAGGTAGGGTAGTGGATGCTGGAGTGGCCCTGGTGAGAGAGGGTAGTGTTTGGAAACTCCCTGTACTGTTGTTTGCAGATGATACTGTGTTGTTGAGTGAAGACAATGGGAAGCTGCAAGGCTTGGTGGATGAGTTTGGGAGAGTGTGTAAGAAACAGAATCTAAAGGTGAATGTAGGGAAGAGTAAAGTGATGGTCTTTGAGAGAGGTGAAGTCAGTGAATGTACAGCGAGGTTGGATGGTGAGGAATTGGAAAATGTGAGTATGTTTAAGTACTTGGGGAGCGTGATGAGTAAGGATGGAGGTTTGGAGGGTGAAGTGCTTGAAAGGGTACGGCAGGGAAGAAAGGTTGCTGGTTCCTTGAAAGCAGTGATAAGAAGCAGGGAAGTGAGCATGGAAATGAAAAAGTTACTACATGACAGTATTGTGATACCAACTCTAACATATGGAAGTGAAGCTTGGACGTTGTTGGAAGGACACAAGAGTGAAAGCAGTGGAAATGAGTTATTTAAGAGGAGCCTGTGGAGTCACATGGAAAGACAGGCTGACAAATGAGGATATAAAGGAGCGTTGTGGTGTGGATGTGGATGTGTTAGGAAGCGTTAGGAGGAATACACTGAGGTGGTTTGGCCATGTGGAGAGGATGGAGGGTGAAAGACTGACAAAGAGAGTGTATGTGAGTGAGATGGAGGGGGAAAGGGGGAGGGGGAGGCCGAGGATGAGATGGAGGGATGGGGTGGAGAGGTATATGAGAGAGGGGGGTGTGGGTTGGGAGCGGGGCAGTGAAATGGCGGGGGGACAGCCTAATTCAGAAAACCACCTACCTGTACACAGCTCCCTATTGGACATGCATAGCACCTATTTAGGGCCCTATTCACACAAATAAGGGAGAGAAAGCATTTAATAAATGAAAAGGAACCACTGAATAAGGATTTAGAGGTGAGCATGGAAAATATTTACCAGTATTCAGGGTACTTTACAACAAGTCCGTGGCAATTGCAATGAATAACCCGCCTCCTCTCAGACTCTGACAATAAAAAGGTGCACATGAAGCACCTACAGTAATCCAGTGTTGCACAGCAGTTAATCATTTGCACTTTGAATTTTAATTCCTTAACACTGTGCATTCCTTTCTCACTTGCACTCTACTGTACTGTACCTGACTCTCATCACTGTTGCACTTTGCACTGAAGCCTCTGCACTCTGAATCCAAATTTCTTAACACTGCACATTATGTTCTTTACACCGAGTCCGAGAGTAGGTGTTGCAGGTGGCCGAGGGCTGCGTCACTGGGACGTGGTGATGGACTACCCACTGCAGACGACTCTGAAGACAGGCACACACGAGGAAGAGGCAGCAGAGGAACAACAGGGCCTGCAGGATGTAGGGCACCATCACAAAAGCAAGCACGTGGGCGGCCATGGTGAGGAGCGTGCACTCATGTTGATGGATGAGTGGGAAATTGGGAGGAGGCAGCGTTGCTCTGCTGGATGTCAGCGGAACTACGCGGCAAAACACAGCTGGTCCGTGCTGCACGCCAAGTTCAAATTACGGGTAGAAAAAAATTAGTTTCTTTCTTTCTTTCTTTTTCCATTTTTTGGCCATTTTTTGGTTCCGAAGGCCCGGAACCAAAATGTCCGGGTAGTGGGGTGTCTGGTTATCGGGCATCCGGATATTAAAGGGATTACTGGTAATTAATGGCAAAAAATTCAGTTTACAATACCTCACAGAAAAATGATTTTCAAGGTTCCAATTTTATGAATTTTCTTGAAGAATAACTTATTTTTGGCAAATGCGTCATATAACATCCTTAACCCATTCAGTCCAATGATGTATTATTCCACTTTAATCTTGCTATCTTCACATGATTTTTTTTTTTTTCCAGCTATGTAGTAGATGGGTGGCTACTACCAACCTTGACAAGGCAGCTACTACCATGAGAGTGAAATGTGACTAAATGAATCATATCAGTAACTAGGCACATAATCATCTCTCTTAAACAGGAAATATTCAGCCAATCCAAGGAATTATCCAAATGAACCAAAATTACTGAAAAATAATAATAATAAAAATAAATGCATAAATGAAGGTGAAAAACATAAACCTACATAAATACCCAAATTAACCTAAAAAATACCAAAATGAATTTATAAAATCCCACAAATGAGCCCACATGAAGGTGAAAACATCCTTCCAAATGAAGCTAAATACAGTACATCCCCACAGTACGCGAGTTCCGAGTACACGATCCCCCTTTTACGCGAGGACCTATTTTTTTTATATTTTAGTGTATTTTTTATTAGTACACAAACTGAACTCTTTGTAAGCGAGACAGGCAGCGAAGAGTGGCCAAAATCCAGGGTTACCCCGACTACACAACACTGCCCCCCCAAGAAGCGATAACAGGTAAAGGTCTATCTATCTATATATCTATTGCCAGATGCCATAATTCCATAAGGGGAGGCCATTTGACTTTAAGTTATTTGTTTTACGGGGAGGGGTACTAACCTTCCACCAACCCACTTGTTGACACGTAGGTAGCACGTATGAGTTGGTTATATGGTTACCACCCAGCATTGTAAATGGTTTCTTGGCTTACAGGAAACCATTTGCATTGTCGCTCAATGCAAAGCCACCTGTAAAGGAAAGAACCTAATGTAACCTAACCAAACCTACCCCCATCAAGGAAAGTACTCTTAAAAAAAGACACTTGGTAGCTGCACTCTTTTCTCTTTTTAGTTTCTGTAATGGGAGTGCTATGGCCACAGAATCAGATACAGTAAGTTTATTCATCTCTAGAGCAACATGGATTTTTACAGTTTTTACAGATCACCTGTGCTGCCAGAACACCGTGATGTCTTAAAAAATACAGTAAGTATCTTCAGATATGTCTGCATGATCCCAAAGAAATTTCGCAGTTACTGAAAAGTAATAACTCTCACAACCGGGAAACAGAGACGCCATCCTGATACTTAAATTCAAAATCAGGTGTGAAGTGATTGCCAGTTATGTTAGCCTATTATTGGTAATGAAAACTAATGCACCAACCAGCTTTAAAAAAAAATAAATAAATAAAGTGGTCAGCCATTGTGCATGTCAGGCACTAGTGCATGCCTACTGCCGACTAGTAACAAACACAGGAACATACAGGAGCTCTCTCATGGCACATGAAAGATCTCAACACACTGTTCTGAAATGTGGAAAATCCATCCATCCATCATCCAATCCTATGTTGCCCCATGAGGAGTGTAGCAGCCCGGGGCTAGGCAAGTTGGTCCTGATATTTAAGATGAGAGCGACCAGACTCACTCATCCCCGAGTGGCATTACGTGCGAAATAAACCCCAACCACCCCTTAGATATAAACCTTCACTGGCCAGGGCTGTAATTTCTGGGGGGGCTATAGCACCCACTAATGTTTTCTGTATACTAATTTGTCAAAACTTCAACTAAGATTGAGGGTTGAATAACAACCCATGAAACTGATCAAGGCTGTAAGTAAAATACGATACTATATGTCGAATATTGTCTTAAATCTGGTTGGCACAACTATTTGAGATGCTCCATAGTAGTGTTATGATGTTTTTCATTGTTTACGTTGTGTGGCAATGTTGGTCTTGTATTCGCCACGCTACCTCAATAGCTCTCTGTTGCCTTGTGGCCTGTGAGTTTATTTTCTCTAATGTGTTTATAATTATGTTTCTGTGTTTTATTATCATAACTCTGTCTACAGACTGAGAGACTTACTTGAGGAGCACAATGACCCACAACTGGGTAAACCACGTCCTGAGTGTTCATTCTACGAGACTTGACAGTCTTGATCTGAAGGAGGTTCTAAACCAGTGGTTCTTAAACTTTCTCATGCAGTGGACCCCTTTTATTAAAACACATCATG
This sequence comes from Coenobita brevimanus, assembly GCF_032717465.1. Taxonomy (NCBI): domain Eukaryota; kingdom Metazoa; phylum Arthropoda; class Malacostraca; order Decapoda; family Coenobitidae; genus Coenobita; species Coenobita brevimanus. Next base: position 3,643,942 of record NC_137017.1, on the reverse strand, counting down.
TGGCAGACACTTAATTTGAGTAGATTTCCCTCCAACCCTACCTCTTGAGTTAAAAGGTGTTTGTAGGCTATAATGTACTAAAATTGTTACTGAATTATTTATTAATGGCTTAACTTGAACATCTATCTATCTATTTATTGCCAGATGCCATAATTCTGTAAGGGGTGGCCATTTGACTTTGAGTTATTTGTTTTAATTGGAGGGGCACTAACCATCCACCAACCCACTTGTTAACACATAAGGAGCACATATGGTTTGGTTATATGGTTACCACCCAGCACTGTAAATGGTTTCTTGGCTTACAGGAAACCATTTGGCTTGTTACTCAATGTAATGTCACCTGTAAAGGAAAGAAAACCAATAAGAAGTGACAGGAAAGATGGGAGAAATAGGAAGAGAGGAGGGCAGGAACAGAAAAAGGATGATAAAGGCTAAGGAAGAAGTAGGCAGCACTACATCAAGTGAGTGGATTATGGTTGCCACCACCTACCACAACTAGAACATAAATGTTCAAATTTTATGTCACATAACTGTCGTAACATTATTCACTTTACATGTTTTATCTGATACTGATATTAGCCTGCGGACCCCTTGGAACATTTCACAGACCCTGGGGGCCCATGGACGACACTTTAAGAGACACTGCTCAAAACGAATTTATTGACACGACAGAGAGAAGAAAAGCCATGTTTGCTCGTGTCTGACATGTTGAATATATATTTTAATTTTGTGCATATTGTATACTGGAATCTGTATATTCTGAGATCAAGGCTTTTATGATGGAATACAAATGTGTGTGTGTGCGTATGTGTGTGTGTGTGTGTGTATGTATTTACCTAATTGTGATAAACAGGAAATGAGCTAAGCTCGTGAGGTCCCGTCCCTGTTTCGCAATAAATCAAATTTAGCTTTAAACTCATTTAAGTTTTTAGACTGGACGATCTCTTTGTCCAGGCTATTCCACAGGTCTATACATCTATAAGGAAAACTATATTTCTTGATATCCTTCAAGCAGTTTGGCTTCTTCAATTTCATTCCGTGTCCTCTTGTTACTCTTTTATCCCATAAAAACAGATCTTCTCAGTCAATTTTATCTACTCCCATCATGGTCCTGAACACTGCAATCATGTCGCCTTTCTTCTAAGGAAGGCAAATCCAGCTATTCCACCCTCTCTCTTTATGACAGATCTGCCAGACTGAAGACCATCTTGGTTGCTGTTCTTTGTATTCTCTCAATATTGTTTATATCTTTCTTAATGCTGCATATTATAACCTGGGGCAAATCATGGCCACTATCAATTTTTTCATCATCTCTTCATCCATATACTGTAATGAAAAGCTACTCATACATTAGCCAGAAGTTTAACCCTTTAACCGCAGGTGTCATCCCAGAATGACATTGCAAAAACTGGACCAAACCGCGGGTGTCATTCTCGAATGTTTGTGAATATTTTGAATACCGCAGGTTTTTTCCATGCGCCAATTGTTTCAAGGGAGAGTAGCTATTAAGTTCTTTCACTCCAGCCGACCCCCACCTCCCTCCTCCCACCCCCCGGGCCCCCCACCCCACCCCTGACCAAACACGCATCAGTATCTGTCCAGCTGTGTGAGTGACAACACCGCTGATGTGGCAGTGAAGTGCAGGCAATTACAGTGCCTTTTACCTGCCTCAGTGAACACAGAGTGGGTGTTTATCGTATGTGCAGTGTTCATGTATGTTTATAGTATTATTATCAGAATGAGGTTGGCATTTGGTAATGGTGTGTGAGTGAAAAATAGTGATTACAACACCGCTGATGTGGCAGTGAAGTGCGGGCAATTACAGTGCCTTTTACCTGCCTCAGTGAACACAGAGTGGGTGTTTATCGTATGTACAGTGTTCATATATGTTTATAGTATTATTATCAGAATGAGGTTGGCATTTGGTAATGATGTGTGAGCGAATAATAGTGATTTTAGATCGCTCACTTCTAATGGCACTACCCATCCGGTGATAGTCAACTAAATAATGAAACCTACATCATTGCAAAGCCGAAGGTTAGTACTTTCTAATGGTATCTTATTTTTTGCTCCAGATTTATTCTGTGCAGAGTTATAAAGGTTTAAAGTTTGTTTACATTTTGGCTGGAACCCCCGCGGGAGAGGCCAGTCGGTGCAAAACAATGCCCGCGGTTAAAGGGTTAAACGTCTCTCTAACTGTCTTGTTAATGTGTTTTTCAGGTGACAAACTGTCCTGGACCAGCACTCCCAAATCTTTCTCTTCTCTCACTTTTGTGATTGGTTCATTACCCATCAAATAATTCAGTGATGGCCTCTTGGTACTTCTGCCCATTTCCAATATTTTACATTTCTTTGCACTGGATTTCATTTCCCACATCTGGCTACATTCATGTATCCTATCCAGATCCTCCTGCAACATTTTACAATCTTCCTCACCCTCTACCTTCCTCAAGATCTTTGCATCATCAGCAAACAGGCCTGCATAACTGTTCACTCCATCTACCATATCATTTATGTAAATCAGGAACATTACTGGCACCAACACCAAGCCCTGTGGGACTCCACTTGTTACTTCCCTCCATCCAGACATCCTATCCTTTATTACTGTCCTCATTTGTCTCTCTCTCAAAAAAAATCTCTCATCCATTCCAGGACATTCCCCTTCAGTCCTCCTATATGCTCTGATTTCCACATTAGTCTCTTATGGGGTACCTTGTCGAAGGCCTTCTCCAAATCTAAATACACACAATCCACCCAACCATCTCTTTCCTGTAGCACATCAATCACTCTTGAGTAAAAACTCAACAAGTTGGAAACACATGACCTTTCACTTCTGAATCCAAACTGGCTATCAGCCAATATATTCATCTCTTCCAAATATTTTATCCATGTATCTTTCAGAATTCTCTCGCACAATTTTGCGACCATGCTGGTTAGGGACTCTGCTCTATAATTCACGGGTTCTTCCCTGTTTCCTCTCTTATAAATTGGTACCACATTTGCCCTCTTCCATTCTTGAGGCACTTTCCTCTCTTCCAGAGAACACCCAATTAAACTGTGAATCTTATCCGCCAGTTGTTCTCTGCATTCCTTCAGTACGCAATTAGAGATTCCATCTGGTCATGGGGCTTTCCTTACATCTTGAGTTTCCAGTAATTTATACAGTTCCTGTACTTCCACTTTTATATCTTTTATTGCTTCATTTTCTAGTCACTCCCTCCCCTTCCACAAACTCCTTTTCATTAGTGAAAACTGATTGGAAAAATTTGATCATTATTTCTGTTTGCATTGCCGCATCTTTATAGACCTCTCCTTCTACTTTCAGTTCGGTGATTCCTTCCTTTTGTTTCAATTTCCCATTGACAAATCTGTAAAACAGTTTGGGTTCATCCTTACATTTGGCTATTATACCTTTTTCAAAATTCCTTTCTTCCTCTCTACTGTACGTGTTCTTGTGTATTTGTTTCTGGTTCTTTTATATTCTTCCTTTGTTTTGTTGTTGCCTCTCTTTCTCCAATTGTTCCACGCCATCTCTCTCTCTCTTTTTGCCATCATACACCTTCTATTAAACCACTCTATTTTCCTGTTTTCTTTGCCCGTTACTCTTGGCACAAATTTTTCCACTACCGAGTTATAGGCTATCTATCTATCTATCTATCTATAGCCCGACGCCCTAATCCTGCAAAGGGTGGCCGCAGACAAAACGCCTCCAAGTCACTCTGTCACCCACCATTTGACTCCCCTCCCCCCAACTCACCCCCCCCTCCCTCATATACCTCTCAACTCCATCCCTCCACCTCATCCTCGGTCTACCCCTCCCTCTCCCTCCCTCCACCTCACCTACATACACCTTCTTAGTCAGTCTTTCATTCTCCATCCTCTCCACATGTCCAAACCACCTCAGTGTATTTCTCCTAATCTTTTCAACCACATCCACATCTACTCCACAACGTTCCTTCACTTCTTCATTCGTCAACCTGTCCCTCCACGTCACTCCACATGCTCCTCTCAAGTAACTCATTTCCACTGCTCTCACTCTTGACTTGTTCCCTTCTTGCAAGGTCCACGCCTCGCTTCCATACGTCAGGGTAGGGATCACAATACCATCATGCAGTGACTTCTTAACTTCCATACTCACCTCCCTATTTCTCATCACTGCTTTCAGTGTGCCAACAACCTTCCTTCCCTGCTGTACCCCTTCACGTACTTCATCCCCCAAAGTTCCATCCTTACTCATCACACTACCCAAGTACTTGAATGCACTCACATTCTCCATATCCTCACCATCCAACCTCACTGCACACTCTGTGACTTCATTCCTCTCAAACACCATAACTTTACTTTTGTTTACATTAACTTTCAGCTTCCTCCTCCTACACACTGTCCCAAATTCATTCACCAAACCTTGCAACTCCCACTCATCTTCACTCAACAATACTGTATCATCAGCAAACAGCAACACCGGAAGCTTCCAAATCTCACCCTCATTCATTAGGGCCACCCCCACATCCACTGCCCTACCTTGTACCTCCTTTACAACCCCATCCATATATATATTAAACAGCCATGGAGACATTACACACCCCTGTTTCAGTCCCACATTGAGATCAAAGAACTCACTCAGCTCACCATCCACTCGCACAGTAGCCCTAGCTCCCTCGTACATACTCTTCACAGCACTCAACAATTTCCCCTCCACTCCATATATTCTTAATACCTTCCACATACCTTTCCTACCTATTCTGTCATAAATATCCCACTTCCTCTGTATCTCTCTTGTTTCTCTGAATTTTCTCCAATCTGCATTCTCCAAAAATATTCTCAGTCCTGTAAAGTTTGTTCTCCCAAAGTTGTATCTTCCCTGCCTATAAAGCTCGTCTCTTGGCCCCATGTTCCCTGTTATCATCTGGAACTCAATGACCACATGATCACTTTTTCCAATAGGACACATATATTTCAAGGATTTTATTACTTCGGGTTCTTTGGTAAACAGTAAATCTAGTCTTGACGGTGTGTCCTCACCTCGGAACCGTGTCTCTTCTCTGACCCATTGCATCATCGCATTGTTCACTGTTATATTTAATAATATAGTGTGTGTGTGTGTGTGTGTGTGTGTGTGTGTGTGTGTGTGTGTGTGTGTCAAATACATGTAATGTTATGGAAGGTGAGTGGCCTTTAATATGAAAGCAAACAACGTTAGGCTTATAAGGCTGAACATAAAAATAAAAAGGAAGAAAAACTTGGAGAGGTTTTGTTGAAAATTCAAACCATTCGATGCATGCTGGATCGAATATTTCCAAATCCGATCCAAATTGATCATAAACTTACTCATAATATTATTATGATCATAAACTAAATCATAATAATATTATCTAGTTTCCAAAAGAATAAAGGCAGGGCAGTATATTTCAACCTGAATCCTACACAGATGTGTGCGAACAATCTTGACAAGGGTGTAGCATAGTACACCAAAAATGTAAAATGGCCAAATTATTAAACTTAGTCACAGTTTGAGTTGAAGTTCAGCCTGGCAGAAAGTGAAGCCTTTTGTTTACACATCCAACTTAATCACTAAACATACATGCCTCATTACTCATCAACTTCTATGCAGAATCAAACTGAAAACTATCGGATGGTCCACAAACTTAAGCGTTTTGATTTAATTTAAGGTTTCTAGTGCGGAGGCATATACATTTTGTCTAGCCCCCCTCAAAAATGTGTTGAAAATTACGGACCTGCCAGCTCAATTCGACTGGAGTGCCGTAATTACCCACTAAACCACCAGGCGCCAAAATTTGGTTATATGGTTACCACCCAGCATAGTAAATGGTTTCCTGGTGTACAGGAAACCATTTGGCTTGTCACTCAGCGTAATCACCCTCAGGCAGAAGTAAGAGGAAAGAATGAAGGAAAGACAGAGGGAGTGTAATGTCATCCGTAGGCAGAAGGACGAGGAAAGAATGAAGCAAAGAAAGACAGAAGAGGATGGAAGGAAAGAAGGATGGAGGAGAGGAAAGGGCATACACCCAAGAGCAGCACTACATCAAGTGAGAGGATGGTGAGTGCCCCCATCTACCACTAAAAATTTGGAAAATCATTTACAATGCTATCATCAATTTCCAGCTGCATGTTCAACGGTTCAAAGTACAATACTGTTCACCAAATAAGGAGATGGTACCGGTAAATATTTCCTTTATTGCTGTTTTCTATTTCTGGTGTTTTTTCTTCCAAAATGGTAGTTTTTTAGTTCATTTGAGTGTTATGAGGCCTCATTTGTTGTGCAAATGAATAATAACCATAATATGACTATGACAATCTTAGTTTTTTTTTTTTTTTTGTGAGGAAGAATGAACCAAAGGCCATGAGCCTGCAAAACTGTTCCTTCCAAGAGAAAAACAAAATACAAGAGAGAGCCAAATTAGAGATCCATTCATTTCGAGATGCCTGGACACAATGCATCTGAAAGACTGGAGATCATAGGAAGCAGGAAATACAGACAGAGGGAGACAGTTCCAGAGTTGTCCTGTTGCATAAATGAAGGACTGGGAGTAACGGTTAACTCCTGCATTAGAGAGTTAGACAGAAAAGGGGTGAGAGTTTGCAGCTAGACGGGTGCTATGTGCCCGTTGTAGAAGTGGAGGAATGCATGCAGACAGTTCAGAGGAACAGTGACCATTGAAGTAGTGATAGAAAAGAGATAAAGATGCAACATTGCGGCGAAAAGACAGAGGTTAAAGGGAGTCAGTAAGAGGGGGAGAGTTAATGAGACGAAAAGCCTTTGACTCCACCCTATTGAGAAGAGCTGTATGTGGGGAGCCTCCCCACACATGAGAGTTGTACTCCACACAGGGGCAGATAAAACCCCTGTATAGAGTCAACAATTGTGCAGGGGCAAAGAAGGAACGGAGTCGGCTTAGCACACCCAATTGCTTGGAAGCAGATTTTACAAGAGATGTAATATGATCTTTCCAAGACAAGTCCCGAGCAAATGAAACTCCAAGCATGTTCAAGGATGATGCAGGATTAAGTTGAGTATTATTAAACATAAGTGGGTATACCTATGGAAGATTTTGTTGGGTTGATAGGTGCAAATACTGAGTCCTTGATGCATTAAAAACAACCAGATTATTTTTACCCCAGTCAGAGAGACGAGCCAAGTCAGACATCAGGTGTGTCATAGCCTCATCCCTTGTTTGTTGAAGTAACTGCTGAGATGGACGTTGTGGGAATCGAATGGAAAAGTGAAGGGTGGAGTCATTAGCGTATGAGTGAATAGGGTTAGATGTACAGCTTAGAAGGTCATTGATGAATAAAAGGAAGAGAGTTGGTGATAGGACAGGGCCCTGATGAACACCACTGTTAATAGATCTAGGAGAAGAACGATAGCCGTCTACAACAGCAGCTATAGAATAACCAGAAAGGAAGCTAGAGATGAAGGCACAGAAAGAAGGATAGAAACTGTAAGAGAGCAGTTTGGAAATTAAAGATTTATGCCAGACTCAATCAAAAGCCTTTGAGATGTCAAGTGCAATGGCAAAGCTTTCGCCAAAGTCCTGAAAGGAGGATGACCAGGAGTCTGAAAGGTAGGTGAGAAGATCGCCTGTGGAGTGTCCCTGACGGAACCCATACTGACAATCAGAAAGAAGGTTGTAATAGGAAAGATGCTTTAAAATTTTTCTACTGAGAATAGACTCAAAAACTTTTGAGATACAGGATGTTAAAGCAATTGGGCGATAGTTAGAGGGTTGGGAATGGTCACCCTTCTTTGGGACTGGCTGAATGAGAGCAAACTTCCAGCAAGAAGGAAAGGTACTAGTTGACAGACAAAGGCGAAAGAGTTTGCCAAGACGGGGTGCAAGCACAGAGGCACAGTTCTTGAGAACAACAGGAGGGACTCCATCAGGCCCATATGCTTTATTAGTACTGAGGCCAGCAATGGCAGAAAAAACATCAGCTGAAAAAATTTTAATGTTAGCCATGAGGAAGTCAGACGGGTAAGTGATGGAGGAACAGCACCGGAATCGTCTAAGGTGGAATTGGAGGAGAAAGTCTGAGCGAAGAGATCTGCTTTATCAGTAGAAGAAATAGCTACAGAGCCATCAGAGTAGAAAAGAGGTGGGAAGGATGATGAGGTAAAGTTGTTAGAAAGGTTTCTGGCAAGGTGCCAGAAGGAGCGGGAAGAGTTCGAGTTGGAGAGTTGAGAGCATTTTGTACCCCTGGGGGTAGGGGGGTTTTCAAGAATACTCCCCCAGTATCCCTGCTTGTCGTAAAAGGCGACTAAAAGGATTGGCGGAGGGTTAGTGCCCCTCCCCGGAAACAACTAACTAAAAAAACAAACAAGAAGCCTCGGACGAGGACTGACCAAATGATGACGACCCAGGACCGGACAAAGGACTTGGGGGACAGGGCGACTTGGAGGCGATTTGTTTGTGGCCACCCCAAACGGGATTGAGGTGTCTGGCAATAGACAGATAGATAGATAGATAGATAGAAGAACAGACTTAGCACAATTTCGGGCAGAAATGTATAAAAGATGTGATTCAGGGGTGGGTTGGCTCCGGTACCTTTTATAGGCCCTCTCCTTGTTGCGGACAGCATTAGAACAAGCGTGATTAAACCAAGGCTTTCTTGCGTTAGTCAAAGGATATGAGAAAGGAATGTATGCTTCCATGCCCGAGAGAATCACCTCCGTAATGCGCAAGGCACACCCAGATGGCTCCCGGCCATGAAAGCAATAATCTATCTATCTATCTATCTATTGCCAGACGCCTCAATCCCGTTTGGGGTGGCCACAAACAAATCGCCTCCAAGTCGCCCTGTCCCCCGCCATTTCACTGCCCTGCTCCCAACTCACACCCCCCTCTCTCATATACCTCTCCACCCCATCCCTCCATCTCATCCTCGGCCTCCCTCTCCCTCTTCCACCCTCCACCTCACTCACATACACTCTCTTCGTCAGTCTTTCACCCTCCATCCTCTCCACATGGCCAAACCACCTCAGTGTGTTCCTCATAACGCTTCCTATCACATCCACATCCACACCACAACGCTCCTTTATATCCTCATTCGTCAGCCTGTCTCTCCACGTGACTCCACAGGCTCCCCTTAAATAACTCATTTCCACTGCTCTCACTCTTGACTTGTGTCCTTCCAACAATGTCCAGGCTTCACTTCCATACGTTAGAGTTGGTATCACAATACTGTCATGTAGTAACTTTTTTACTTCCATGCTCACTTCCCTGTTCCTTATCACTGCTTTCAAGGAACCAGCAATCTTTCTTCCCTGCTGTACCCTTTCAAGCACTTCACCCTCCAAACCTCCATCCTTACTCATCACACTACCCAAATACTTAAACGTACTCACATTTTCCAATTCCTCACCATCCAACCTCGCTGTACATTCACTGACTTCACCTCTCTCAAAGACCATCACTTTACTCTTCCCTACATTCACCTTTAGGTTCCGTTTCTTACACACTCTCTCAAACTCATCCACCAAGCCTTGCAGCTCCCCTTCGTCTTCACTCAACAACACAGTATCATCTGCAGACAACAGTACAGGGAGTTTCCAAACACTATCCTCTCTCACCAGGGCCACTCCAACATCCACTACCCTACCTTGTACCTCTTTTATTACCCCATCCATGTACAGATTGAACAACCATGGAGACATGACACATCCCTGTTTCAAACCAACTTTCAAAGAGAAAAATTCACTTAGTTCACCATCCACACGCACTGTAGTCTTCGCACCATCGTACATACTCTTCACAGCATTCAACAACTTCCCATCTACTCCATATATTCTTAACACTTTCCACAATCCTTGTCTATCCACCCTGTCATATGCTTTCTCCAAATCCATGAAAGCCGCATACAACTTCTTTCCCTTCTCTAGAAACTTTTCCACTAAAGATCTAAGAATGAATATCTGATCTACACAACCTCTTCCCTTCCTAAAGCCTCCCTGTTCTTCTCCAACTAATTTCTCTGTTCTTTCTCTAACTCTGTCTATAAGTATCCTACCATACACTTTTCCTATTATACTAAGAAGACAAATGCCCCTATGATTACCACACACTTCTTTTTCCCCTTTTCCTTTGTACAATGGAACAATTATACCTGACTTCCAATCCTCTGGGACTCTACCTTCCTCCCAGGCCAATCTGCACATCTTCCACATCCATTCTACTACTATCTCTCCCCCATGCTTCAGCATTTCACCACACACTCCATCAATTCCTGGGGCTTTCCCCGATTTAACTTTCTTCATTGCTTCCACAACTTCTATCCTACTGATTTCTTCCTGTCTTCTCACCTCCCTCCTTCTCCCAGCCATTCCCCAGCCACTTATACTCGCATTACTTCCATCCTCTACGTTCAACAATTCCTTAAAGTGTTCTCTCCATCTGCTCACTTTTTCTCCCTTCTCCACTAGTAATCTACCATTTTTATCTTTCACTCCCCTGCTAACTTCACTTCCACCCTGTCTTACTCTTTTCACTTCTCTCCAGAATATTTTCTTACAGTCCCTCCACTTTACACTCAAATTCCTTCCAAATTCCTCATCCACTCTCTTCTTACTAATCTTTTCACCTCTCTCTTCCTTTCCACATATAACTCTCTCTTCCGCCTCTCAACTTCTTCCACGCCCCTATTTCTCATCCATTCATTGTATGCTTTCTTCTTTTGTGCCACAGCCTGTTTCACCTCTTCAGTCCACCACGCTGTTCCTTGCACCCCCCTCCGTCTTCTCTTCCTTCCACACACCACATCACATGCTGCACATATTTCTTCTGTAAATATCTTACACACACCTTCCACGTCTCCCATCTGCTCCAATTCATATTTGCCCAATCGTTCCTCCACTTCTCTCTTATACTCTACCTTTTTCTCATCCTCTTGTAACCTTTCCACTCTCCTTGCAACTACTCCTTCCTCTCGTCTTTCCCTTCTTCTATTCCTCCATCTTACTTGCATCCTAATTCTGGCCACCACCAAGTAGTGGTCAGAAAGTCCACTCCCCCAACCTCTATACACTCTTGCATCCTTTACACATCTTCGCATCCTTTCATCCACACACACATAATCAATCATTGCCTTCCTTTCATTCAGTTCACCACCCACCTTTCTCATCACTCGCCATGTATACCTGTGGATCATTTTATGCCTGAAGAGGGTATTGGCTATCACCAACCCCCTCCCAGCACAAATGTCCACTAACGCACTCCCATTCTCATCTATCTCAGCAGGCACACCCCACTCACCAACTATTCCATCCACCTTCACATTACCAACTTTACCATTCATATCACCAATCAAAAACACTCTCTCTTTCTTTCCAAACTTTTCCATGCACACTTCCACATTTGTCCAGAACTCTTCTCTCACTCTTCTAGCACGATCTTGCGTTGGCGCATACACACACACAATCGCCCACATTTGTATTCCAACTTTCAACTATCATCCCAGGGAAAATCAAAGAAGTACTGCCTGAGGGCCTCCCAATCCGCAGCTCCAAAGTGCCAGAGACGACGTTTTTTTGGAGGGTCCGCAGGCCGTACCAGAGCGATAGGACAGGTTAAGGTGATAAGGTTATGATTGGAGGAGCACAACGGAGAGAAAAGATTAAGAGTGTAAGCAGAAGGATTAGTTGTAAGGAAGAGATCAAGTATATTGGAGCTCTCTCCAAGGCGGTCAGGGATACGGGTAGGGTGCTGTACAAGCTGCTCTAGGTCATTAAGGATAGAAAAGGTGTAGGCTTGTTCACCAGGTGGATCAGTGAAAGGAGATGAAAGCCAAAGGTGGTGGTGAACATTGAGACTCCAAGAATGGAGATTTCAGAGAAAGGAGTGATGGATAGAATGTGTTCCATCGTAGAAGTAAGACAGTCAAAGAATTTTGGATAGTCAGTAGAATTAGGAGATAAGTAAACAGTACAGATATATTTAGTCAGAGAATGACAGGAAAGCCGAAGCCAGAGTGTAGAGAATTCAGAAGAATTGAGTTCAGGAACACGAGAGCAAGATAAGTTGTTGCGTACATGTACACAACAGCCACCTTTGGCTTTGAAATGAGTACAGAGAAAGTAGGAGGATACAGAAAAGGGTCTGCTGTCAGTTGCCTCAGACAGCTGAGTCTCAATTAGGAAAAGAAGGCGAGGTTTAGAGAAGGAGAGGTGGTGCTCAATAGAGCGAAAGTTAGAGGAAAGGCCACGAATGTTGCAGAAATGAAGAAGAAGAGAGTCAGACAGTGGTTCCAGGCACCTTGAGTCATCACCAGGAGAGGGGCTGAAGGTGGGGGCATTTATGGTCTCCCCCCCCCCTGGGGACTCCGAAGCTATGTTATTCGATGCCATTTTTGAAAATTTTGAAAAGGAAGTGTGGTGTGTACTGTGCATGTAGTTTGGTGTTGATAGTTGGAGAAACTTGTATTGAAGAGCATGCTGGTCTACTCTCTGTGTTACTGAGACACTGAAAAAGTTCAGCAAAGAGGGATGGTCGGGACTTAGTCCCGAGGGCTGATGAAACGGGAGCTCCAGCTCTCCCTGTCTTCAGCTTTCCATCCACCTTGGGAGTACTGCCCTGCTCGACTGGTGCTACAGTTACCTCCTAACCCTGCAGGAGCTCTTGACTGCCACCTAACCTAACATATACTAACCTAACAAAAGTAACCTAACCTAACTAAAGTAACCTAACTTACCCTGATGGTCCTTTTTGGCTCATCCGACAAGCTAAGCTAAGCTATCTCTACATAGGCTAACCTAATCCAAGATCATGGATATTAAAAATATTCATAAATAATAGAAATATTCATTTGCACAGAAAAACACACATACAGGCATACACTATATGATAGCACAAATCCATTGGGTATGGGACTGCCCACTAAAGAAGTGGCAATAAAGGAAATAAATACCAAGGAGATCCAATAATTGGGAAGGATTAATATTTAAAATTCCCCAGATGTCCAAAACTAAGATAATACCAATCAGTCTGCACATGGCACACATCAGCCCATTCTACATGGTAATAACTTTCACTGTGGTTTGTTCATTAGTGGGCTGCCGTGCCAGCAGCTCTGGGCTGGCTGCCTATATCGTCTTGACACTTGAACCTGACGGTTCAAACTTGGGGTAGTCAACCAAGTGAAGAAGAACAATAGGAACCTAGTACCAAAATCCAGCACAAAGCCGGATCATTGGCTATCCAGGTGAGTAAACTAGAACCGTGCTGGTTAACAGTCGCACTTACTCTGATGCGTCAGCGATAACTTTGGAGCTTATTTTTTTCTTCACCCATGTCGTTAACACCAGTCTTCCATCAGTCAAAAGAGCCAGAAATCCATTATTATTGGATTCTAAGTCAATCCTAAGAATATTATCCAGAGTTATGGACGAATCTGTAAGTTTTTTCACTACCACCAATTTGTTGACGTTTCGGTGGGTGGACATCTTTGTTTACGAAAGTCAGCTGACAGCCTGAGGCCTGACTCGTGAGTCAAGGCAAGATGCCTGATTTTTTTTTTTTTAATTAATTACATTTTCATAAACAGATGTTTGTGTGAATTATAAAATGATAATTTTTTTATAGTTTGGGTTTATAATCTTATGTCTGTACACTAGAACCTGACCAAATTTCTTGTGATGCCTTTAATTATACTACTGCCTATTCTGAGCACAAGGCAGAAATAGTCTCTGATTTATGAACATTTCAATAAGTCAGTCTCTTGTAGTTATTCAAATGATTACACTAATTCGAACACTAGTCGAAAGTCTACGTCGACGTCCGATTCCCTTGATGTGTAACATTAAAAAATTGGCAGTGGAGACCTGAAATCAACTGCAAAAAATCTTAGCAAGATGATGCTTAAAGCTGTTATTCTTATTGGAGGACCACAGAAAGGTAATATAAGCAAACTTGTGGCACTTGTTTAAGTTAGAAATGTGATTGGGATTATACTGATATCGCAAAGTACGCAAAGTTACACGTCAGCAGTCCATTAACATAACTATGTTTAATGGGTCGTCGCTGATCATTTGTGTATTAATGCATACGTAGCCACCCACAGAGTAACCAGAAGCATGCTAACTCGACACAGAACTAGTTGTTATCAATTTAAACTTTGCTGCTGGAGCTGGGAAGAGGTGTTATAAATAGGCAAAATAAGCACATGAACCACTGAGTACCTCAAAAAAGAAAAAAAAAAAAAAGTCAAAGTAGCTACCGAAAATTTTATCTGAAAACACATGGAGGCCAAGAAGGTGGAGTAGTCAGCATGTCAGGAAAATAGGAGTAATGTTTACCAAACCATAACACCAGGTTCATCATTTTGTTTCATTTATAAAGGCTCCAACATGCTTGCATGCGTTGGCCTTGGTCACCTAACGGTGGCTTTCCACGCTGCATGATCCATTGCAGCCTCCCTGTTCAGTTCCTTAACCCTGAGGTCACACTTAATGACCTCATCCCATGTCTTTCTCGGTCTACCCCTCATAACCCCACCCTCAATATTAACACTTCTCACATTCCTCACCCAATTATCGTCCCCCATCCTCTCCACATGTCCAAACCATCTCAATCTACCTCTCCTCACCACAACACCAATACACTCCAGTCCCATCCTACCTCAAATCTTCCATTGTAAACCCAGCCCCCCCGGACCTTGCACGCAGGGACGCACTACACATCCACCTAATCATTGTCATTTCTGTACGTCTGAGCCGGCGAATATCCTTCTCCATTACTGCCCAGGTCTCGCTACCATACAGCATTACACTCCTAACACATGCTGCATACAAAGACCCCTTAGCATGTAGGGAGAGCCCTCTCAATGTCAGAAGAGGCAAGAGCTCCCTGAACTTCTTCTAACCACTTCTCACCCTAGCCATAGAGCTAGCTCCAGCCCCACTTCCAGCACACTACATGTCTCCCAAATAACAAAACTCTTCCACACACTCAAGAGATTCATCAGCAAGTTCAGTCCTTTCATGCCTGACGATCTCCACCTGCTCTCCCCGACATGCCGTACACATAAAATCAGCATTATCTCGCAGTCTACCTCTGATACCACTACATCTCTTGTGCACCCATTTATCACACACACCGCACAAGATGAAATTACTTCCCATGCCCTTGTGGCAAACTGCACATGGCCACTCTCCCTCGTCTTTGACAGTACCGCCAACCCTAGATATCATCACTTTTGTTTTATCTGCTTTTACCCTTAAACCCTTTTGCCCCATACCATCTCTCCACTTCCTAAACCTTTCCTCCGCCTCCCTTTCATTCTCTGCAATCAACACCAAATCATCAGCATACAACAACTCCCACGGGAGTCTGTTTCTAAAGTCACGTGAAAGGGCTTCAAGTACCATGATAAACAACATGGGACTCAAGACTGACCCCTGATGCACACCAGCATTCACAGAAAACTCATCACTCAAATCTCCATTCACTCTTACCTGGGTGTAAGCACCCACATACATGGCCATAACCACCCTAACCAGCCACTCCTCCAAGCCAAGCTTTCTCATTGCCTACTTCACCACCTCTCTAGGGACTCTGTCAAAGGCCTTTTCCAAATCAACAAAAACAAAATAAAGATCCCTTCTCCTACCAATATATTTTTCCTGAAGCTGTCGAACAATGAATATGGCATCAGTGGTCCCCCTACCTGGCATGAACCCAAACTGCATCTCATCAATATTCACTCTTTCTCTAATCATACCTTCTAAAACTCTCTCCATTACCTTCATTATCCGATCTAAAAGCTTTATACCTCTATAATTTCCTCTTTCCAGGGCATCACCCTTCCCTTTATATTTACCCGTTAACTGTGCATGGCTGTTTTTTGGAGGTGTCTCTGGTGTGCAGACATAGGGGTAAAAATGAAATTTCCCAAAGGCCAAATTTTGTTTTAGAAATTGAGAGTATACATGCCGAAGTATTTAGTAACAAAATATTAGCTCAATATTTACCTTGATAAAGCCGTGGAAGAACATTGAAGTGTCTGATACCCTATTGGAATGTATTGTTTTCGTTTTCATTTTAGAGGGCTCCAACATGCTTGGATGCGTCGGCCTTGATCACCGTGGTGCTATATTTGACCTGCATCCGCGCAGCCAGGGTTGTATTGAGCAGTCGCACTCGGAACAGCCCAGACTGTATAGAGCAGTTAACAGGTTAAACTGTCAATTATCCATTGTCACAACGTCCGGCGCCTTTTGCTCGGCTCTGTTAAAGCAATATCCAGTGAAATTATGCAGCATCCGGTGCTGAAACGGGAAGTAACCAATGGTTCTATGCAATATCCGGATGCAAGGCGTATCAACCAGCTTGTGCGAGGTAGCCAACTAACGCCCAGGAAAACCACGCAACACTGTGTACAGAACTATATTACTGTACTGTATCATTACTATACTGTATTTTATGCTTAGTTTTCATCTTTTACACATGGGAAAGATTATAGGATAGAGGGTCAAGACAGATAGTAAAACAATATCTGGCTTGAAGCCAGATGTTGAGCCAATGAGGGGTACTATGTAATATCTGGCATTTCGCTTTATTCGGTGTGGGGGATGACTGAATTACACCGGATAACCGAGAGTTCTGTGTGTGTGTGTGTGTGTGTGTGTGTGTGTGTGTGTGTGTGTGTGTATTATATACACAGTATTTCAAATATTTCTTAATCAGTTCTTAACAAATAAAATTTTTTTAAGCACCTTTCCTATCACAATCATCTTTCTGATTGTCAGTATAGGTTCTGCCAGGGAAGCTCCATTGGCAATCTTCTCACCTACCTTTCAGACTCCTAGTCATCCTCTTTGCTGGACTTTGGCAAAAGCACTGCCATTGCCCTTGACATCTCAAAGGCTTTCGATCGAGTCTGGCATAAATCTTTAATTTCCAAACTGCCCACTTATGGTTTCTGTCCTTCTATCTGTGCCTTCATCTCAATTTTCCTTTCTGGTCATTCTGTAGCCGCTGTCATGTTCTTCTCCTTGAGCTGTCAATAGTGGTGTTCCCCAGGGTTCTGTCCTGCCACCAACTCTCTTCCTTCTATTCATCAGTGACCTTCTAAACTGTACATCTAACCCTATCGACTCATACATTGATGACTCCACCCTTCACCTTTCCATTCGTTTCCCACAGCATCCATCTCGGCAGTTACTTCAACAAACAGGAGATGAGGCAATGGCAAACCTAATGGTTGACTTGGTTTATATCTTTGATTTAGGCAAAAGTAATCTTGTTTTTAATGCTTCAAAAATTCTGTTCTTACATCTTTCAACTTGTCAGAGTCTTCTACAGGAGTACCCTGTAATTTTTAACAATATCTGTCTCAATCCTGTGCAATCTTTAAGCATACTGTACTTGAGGTTCCATTCTATCGGGATTTGTCTTGGAAAGATCGTATTACCTCACTTGTAAAATCTGTTTCCAAGAGATTAGGTGTGCTAAGCTGACTCTGTGCTTTCTTTACCCCTGCACAGTTTGACTTTATACATGGATTTTATTTGCCCCTATGTGGAGTACATTTGTCATGTATGGGGAGGCTCCCCACATTCTGCTCTTCTCAACAAGGTGGAGTCAGAGGCTTTTCATCTCATTAACTCTCCTCTTCTTACCGGTACTGGCTCCCTTCAACCTCTTTCTCCTCGCTGCACTGTTGCACCATTATCTCTTTTCTATTGCTATTTCACTGGTCTTTGCTCCTCTGAATTATCTGCTTGCTTGCATCCCTCCACCACTATGGTGGGGGCATAGCACCCATCTAGCAACAAACTCTCATCCTTTTTCTGTCCAGCTCTCTAATGCAAGAGTTAACGGCTACTCCCAGTCCTTCATGTATGCAACAGGTCAACTCTGGAACTGTCTACCTCTTTCTGTATTTCCGACTGTCTATGACTTCCAGTTTTTCAAACTCAGTGTGTCTAGGCTTCTCGATGTGAACAGATCTTGAACTGGCTCTCTGTTATTACCTTCGCCAAGGAGGTTATGGTTTTGTCAGCATTTGTTTGTTTGTCTGTTTGCTTGTCTGTATGTTAGCAACTTTACTCAAAAAGTTATGAATGGATTTTGTTGAAATTTTGTGGAAGGGTGTGCCATGGGCCACGGAAGAAATGTTTAAATTTGGGGGTGGATATGGGTCTGGAGTATTCCGCACAATATCTCCAAAAGTTCATGGTGAATTTCAATTAATTTTTGTGGAAAGGTGGGCTAAGGATCACAAAAGAATTGATTAAATTTTTTTAGGCAGATCCAGATCTGGATCCTTTTTAATGGCAGCGACATTGGCGGGGATGTGCGTCCTCTGAGTGCTTTCCAGTCATGTTTTTGTTTTTTCTTTGAGGGAAGAATCTTACGGGCTTCTGGCCTTTGGTTCCTTCTTTCATGCATTAAAAAAAAGAAAAAGGCACAGTTACAGTATATGGGTAGCATTAAATATACCCATTAGTGAGACTTGGACAGTAAAGGAAGAGGATATACTCAGGCTCAAACACACAGAAATGACAATGATTAGGTGGATGTGGGGTGCATCCCTGAGTGTGAGGCCTGGGGGGACTAGGTTTATGATGGAAGAGTAGAGGGGTAGGATGGGACTGGAGTGTATTGGTGTTGTGATGAGGAGAGAGTTGAGATGGTTTGGGTATGTGGAGAGGATGGGAGGTGATAATTGGGTGCAGAAAGTGAGAAGTGTTACTGTTAGGGGTAGGGTTGCGAAAGGTAGACCGAAAAAGACCTGGGATGACGTCATTGAATGTGACCTCAGGGATAAGGGACTGAATAGGGAAGCTGCCAGAGATTGAGCAGCATCGAGAGCCACCATTAGGTGACCAAGGCCGATGCGTGCAAGCATGTTGGAACCTTCAAAAATGAATGAACGAATGATTACCGTGCAGTACATGGTACGAGGCAGGGTAACTTGCAATAGTCTGCACTACCGAAGCATGGTGTGGGTGGCTGTTGCATACGCATTGAATACGGTAATGTTAGTTTTTGTACTTAGTATTTTTTTTGTTTTGTTTTCACCCACTTACAGCTTTATGTAAATGGTACAAACTGTTAAGAAATCACAGACATGTAACAGACTAACAAAATTTCATTGTTTCCTCAGAAAGGATATTACCACGACTTTTTACTGGTGAGTGTTGTTGCAGAAATAGTAGGCTGTGGTGCTGTAATGTATTGTAGAAAGTTAACTTATCCCAACATATGAAAGAGTGGTACCTGTACTGTATTCAGATCTTGTCATCATAATTATGAAAATCCCTTACTGGTCACTGGTGCATGAGCAAGGTGTCCACATGCACCCTTCGTACCAGCTACAGTACATCCCCACAGTACGCGAGTTCCGAGTACGCGATCCCACTTGTACGCGAGGACCTATTATTATTATTATTTTTTTTTAGTGTATTTTTTATTAGTACGCGAATTGAACTTGTAAGCAAGATGGGCAGCGAAGCGTTGCCCAAATCCAGGGTTACTCTGAGTATGCGACATATGTCCCCCCAGGAAGTGTAATGGGTAAAGGTGAGCAGCCATATTCTTGTTGGTTTAGTTAACCATATCCTTGTTGATTTACCTAGTAAAGCCATAATTTTGTTGGTTTACTTTATCTTAGGTAATATGTCTTAGATAGTTTCCCTGTATAGTACAATACTTAGGTCTGAAAGGCATCTCAAGGGTTGCCCATGAAGGGGGGTGCCACCCATATGTAATTTTTCCCATAAGTTTATGTATTCACAGTACGTGAATTCCTAGTATGCGACGTCCTCTGCCACCCATATAGGCGCGTACTAGGGGGATGTACAGTACTCTGTTACCACCTTTCACACCTGCTGCTCCACATTCTCCTATACCTGCTGCCTCGAACTCCCCCACAACTGGTGTCTCACATTCCCTCACACTTGCTAACTCACACTCCCTCACACCTGCCAACTCACACTCCCTCACACCTGCCAACTCACACTCCCCGACACCTACTAACTCACACTCCCCGACACCTACTAACTCACACTCCCCGACACCTACTAACTCACACTTCCCCACACCTGCTAACTCACATTCCCCCACACCTGCTAACTCACACTCTCCCACACTTGCTAACTTACACTCTTTCACACCTGCCAACTCACACTTCCCCACACTTGCCAACTCACTCCCCAAACACCTGCTAACTCACACTCCCCCACACCTGCCAACCCACACTCCCCCACACCTGCCAACCCACACTCCCCCACACCTGCCAACTCACACTCCCCCACACCTGTGAACTCACCCTCCTACACCTGCTAACTCACACTCCCCTACACCTGCTAACTCACACTTCCCTTCACCTGCTGACTCAGACTCCCCTACATCTGCTAACTCACACTCCCATGCACCTGCCCACTCACACTCCTGCCACACCTGCCGACTCACACTCCCCCACACCTCTTAACTCACACTCTCTAACACTTGCTGCCCCACACTCCCCTTACACCTGTTGCCCCAAACTCCCCCACACCTGCTGCCCCAAACTTCCCCCACACCTGCTGCTTCAAACTCTTCTACACCTGGTACATCAAACTCTCCCGCATCTGCTGTCCCACACTCCCTCACACCTGCAACCCCACACTGCCATATACTTGCTGCCCCACTCCCTCACACCTGCTGTCCCACACTCCCCCACATCTGCTGCCCCAAACTTCGCCACACCTGTCCCAAACTCCCCCACACCTGGTACACCAAACTCCCCCACATCTGCTGACCCACACTCCCTCACACCTGCTACCCCATACTCCTCTACATCTGCTGGCCCTCACTCCCCCACACTGCTGACCCACACTCCCCCACACTGCTGACCCACACTCCCCAACACTGCTGACCCACATTCCCACACACTGCTGCCCCAAACTCCCCCACAGTTGTTACCCACACCCCCACATCTGCTGCCTCACACTCCCCAACTTCTGTCACCTAACACTACTCCACACTTGGTGCCTTAGACTCCCTTGACATTTGCTACCACTCCCATTCTCACATCTGCTTCCCTTACACTCCCCCATATCAGCTATGTCACACTGGAGACAAGTAAAGCACCCAATCCTTACTTGTCTGAGTTTAGGGTGATTCCCACTGACACTATAATAATGCCTGGGTGGTGACGTTAGTGGCTTGATGCTTCTTCCAAACGGTGGCTCCATATTCACCCTGTATGATTATGAGTGAAAAATGGGCTTTGAGCTCTACTAAAGCCTTTCTGCCATTTGTTTCATAGTTTTAGAAGTATAATCTGTTAGCCCTATATCCATATCAGTCTTCTTATGCACTAGAAAAAAAATGTAACAAATGTTTGATTTAGATAAAGTAGTTGCTCAGAGTAGATCTCTGCTTGTCTTCTGGGTATTTATACATTAAGACTTGTGGTACAGTGTAATGTGGTGTAAGATCTCACTGTAGCTTTTTTTTTTTTTTCCACCAGTACAGTCCACCTCCATATCTGTGCTGTATTTTACTATACCATATGTGAAAATCACATTATTGCAAAACATTTTTGGAGGAACACTAGACCAGCATTGTGCTATCAGTTAGAAATCTGTGCGGGGTAGGGCTGTGCCGTGTTTTAAATGTGCTATCTAGTAAAAACTTTGTATCATGCAGCTGTAAGCACTGCTTCAATTAATAATGGCTCCACGTATGTTTCACTGTCTGTGGTTTGCTACTGTTTTTCGGAGAAGTTGATCAGCATGATACACTGTTAGATGCTACACAGAAATGCCTTCATCCAGTGACATTGATATATCCAGGTGCTGGAGCATCCAGGTTACACAAACACTTCTTAACTCCTTCACAGAGTCACAAAACGAGAATGGTGGGCTGCAAGACATGGGTAACCTCGGCCTACCCCACCACATTCACATCCAGTTAGCCTGAGGTCATAATGACAGCATACTGTAACCCACTGTTGTCCTTCAGTTTGTATACTAAAACTGAATGGTCATCTTCCACAGTAATTTGCTTTATTACTGTATGTATACAGTGTATATATATATATATATATATATATATATATATATATATATATATATATATATATATATATATATATATATATATATATATATATATTTGTTTCTAATATTATTTCTTTTTCTTCTTTATGATATTTGAAATTTAATTTATTTCAGTTAATCCTTACTGATTTAGCATTTTGAACAAAAAATACACATCACTCCCTCATTTACAAAGACACAACTTTTTTCCCCTTATAATCATAATGACTGCCTCACATGCAGTACTAACACACACACACACACACACACACAAAGGAACCCAGCCTATTGTGATTATGTAAATGAATACATGAATGGTGGTCCCGTCTGATGGTAGTGAAAAAAGTTCAGAGTTTGGACCAACAAGAGTACAAAAAACAGTGAAAGTGTAAAGTTTTCATAGGTTGCATCATGGCAGAAGGAGGTGGCTCTTTGTTTACACCTGATGGCGGTGAGTTTGAGGGCTTTACCGACGAGGATAAGGGTGAAGGAAGTGTTAAACTGAATCAAACAAGAATTGCAGGAGTGGAGAAAATGGCAGAGAGGAATGTCCAGAAATTAAAGAAGGTATGGTCAATAATTAGTGAGTTACAGAAACGGACCTTAGAACAGGATAGAGAGATTAAGATACTTCAGAACAAGTTGGATAAAGGCTGTACACGCAATGCTGAACAAGAAATGCAAGTTACGGAATTAAAATTGACTAATGAATCTGCCTCAAATGAAATAAAACAGCTCAAGAGGGAAAATAAGAGGTTGGAAGAAGAAAGGGACAGGATGAAAAGAAAACCAGATGAGTATGAATCAAAGTCAAGGATGCCTGATGAACATATTAAGGAAATCAAGGAGAAGCACAAGGGGTGGAAGAAAATCCAGGAGGAAGGAAAGATAAATTTGAAGGAGATTATAGAACAACAAAGCAGGGAAAAGGTGGAAAAGGAAGTGGTTAGGGTACTGAAAAGTAGAGAATCTTTAGTTAGGGATGCAGCAGACAAGAAAAAATGCGTGATAATTTCAGGACTTAAAAAAAATGGATGACAGTAAGGTCAGAAAGGGAAAGAGAAGAGCTGAATAAGGCAAAAGAGATAGTATTAGTAGTTATGGAGGGCAACAATGAAGCTCATTAAGAGACTGAAGAAGTGTTTAAGCTAGGAAAGTACGAGGAAGGAGGGGCGAGGCCACTTAAAGTAAAGCTTAAGTCTCAAGCAATGGTAAATGAATTTATCAGAAAAGGAAGAGCTCAAGAATGTTTGGATAAGGAGAGATGCAAATGAGGAGGAAAGAACTAAGATAAAGGAGCTATTAAAGGAAGCAAAGGCAAAAAATGAACAGAGAACGGAGGAAGAGAAGACAGTGTTCTATTGGAGAGTAATGGATCAGAAATTGAGGAAGTGGTACTGACAGAGAGAGAAAGGGAAGAGGGAAAAAAGAACAGCAAAAAAAGTTGGAAAGTGGCATATACTAATGTTGATGGTTTATTACTGGCAAGGTTAGAAATCAACGATTACTTGAGGGTACATGAACCAGATATTATGTGCCTTATAGAGACCAAGTTAAGAGAGGATATTGACATCCAAATGGGAGATGGCAAATACAAACTGTGGAGAAGAGACAGAAAAGAAAAAATGGGAGGAGGAGTGATAATAGCAGTGAAGAACATCAGTGTGGAAAAATGAGGAACTGGGAGAGGGTAGGCTGAAGTGATAAATCTAATATACTATGGCACTAGCCATGTGTCTGTGTGTGTGTGTATTTTGGGCAGCCAAAACTACACATTCAAATTGCACCAAAATTGGTACAAAAATCGCAGAAAATTCGCTGATGTGAAAAAATTTGGTCCCATCACAATTGAAATACTTTTACTATAATTTATAAGTGATCACATTTTGACCCAAAAATGCTGCTCTCGGCACCCGGCATAGGGTCTCCGTAGAATTTTTTGACCATAGTAACAGCAGCGCGAAAGCCCTCCACAGGAACAAGTGCGAGGGGCCCGAAGGGTCCACGAGCACTTGTATGAAACTAGAAACCGGAGAGAATGGCAAGAGAGACATCGCAGTGGTATACGTTCCCTCTAAGACAAGGGCATGGAAGGATGATGAGTATCAGATGTTGTCAGACATGGTTAGCTATCTCAAGAAAGTGATTGAGAAAAGCAATAATTATCTATCTATCTATCTATTGCCAGACGCGTCAATCCCATTCGGGGTGGCCACAAACAAATCGCCTCCATGTTGCCATGTCCCCCACCATTTCACTGCCCTGCTCGCAACTCACACTCCCCTCTCTCATATACTTCTCCACCCCATCCCTCCATCTCATCCTCGGCCTCCCCCTCCCTCTCCCCCCCCCTCCACCTCACTCACATACAGTACACTCTCTTCATCAGTCTTTCACCCTCCATCCTCTCCACATGGCCAAACCACTTCAGTGTATTCCTCCTAATGCTTCCTGTCACATCCACATTATGATGGGGGATTTTAACTGTAAAGAGGCGAACTGGGAGGAATGGGACTCGGGAAGCAATGAATATTCCTGGGGCACTATATTGTTAAATATTGCAATGAATAATGTTGTGACCCAGTGGGTCAAAGAAGAGACTAGATTCAGAGGAGACGACATGTCTGCAAGATTAGATTTACTACTAACTAAAGAACCTGATGTAGTTGAAAATTTAAAATATCAGTGTCCTATAGGAAAAAGTGGTCATGTGGTCATTGAGTTCCAGATGATAAAAGGGAACATGGTGCCAAGAGTTGAGCTTTATAGGCAGGGAAGATACAACTATGGGAAAGCAACCTCTGCAGGACTGAGGAAATTTTTCGAAAATGGGGATTGGAGAAAATACAGAGAAACAAAAGAGAGACAGAGGAAGTGGGATATCTTTCTAGACCTCTATAATTTGGGAGTGGAGAAACATCTTCCAAGAGTAAGTGGGAAAGAAAACAGGAAAAAGGACTGGTTTAACAGAAGGTGCATGATAGCAAAAAAAGAAGGGGACATGGCATGGAACAAATGGAGAAAGAGAGGTAATAATAAATCAAAGGAAGAATATAAAAGAACTAGAAATGAACATACAAGAATACGCAGAGAGGAAGAAAGGAACTTTAAAAATGATATAGTTGACAAATGTAAGGAAGAACCCAAATTGTTTTATAGATTTGTTAATGGCAAATTGAAACAAAAGGAAGGAATCACCCAACTGAAAGTAGAAGGAGAGGTCTACAAAGATGTGGCAATGCAAGCTGAAGTAATGAACAAATGTTTCCAATTGGTTTTCACTAAAGAAAGAGATTTTGTGGAGGGGGAGGGTGTGACTAAAAATGTAGTGTTTGAGACATAAAAATGGAAGTGCAGGAAGTGTATAAATTACTGGAAACTCAGGATGTAAGGAAAGCCCCAGGACCGGATGGAATCTCTACCTGGGTACTGAAAGAATGCAGAGGACAACTGGCAGGTAAGATTCGCGATTTAATTGTGTGTTCTCTGGAAGAAGGGAAAGTGCCTCAGGAATGGAAGAGGGCCAATGTGGTACCAATTTATAAGGGAGGAAACAAGGAAGAACCCCTGAATTATAGACCAATGTCCCTGACCAGCGTAGTTGCAAAATTGTGTGAGAGAATCCTAAAAGACAGATGGATAAAATATCTTGAGGAGATGAACATATTGGCTGAAAGCCAGTTTGGATTCAGAAGTGGAAGGTCATGTGTTTCCAACTTGCTGAGCTTTTATTCAAGAGCGATTGACGTGCTGCAGGAGAGAGACAGCTGAGTGGATTGTGTGTATCTAGATTTGGAGAAAGCCTTTGGCAAGGTACCCCACAAGCGACTAATGTGGAAATTGGAACACAGGAGGACTGAAGGGAAACGTCCTGGAGTGAATGAAAGACTTCTTGAGAGATGGACAAATGAGGACAGTAATAAAGGACAAGATGTCCAGATAGAGGGAAGTAACAAGTGGAGTCCCACAGGGCTCAGTGTTAGCGCCAGTAATGTTCCTGATTTACGTAAGTGATATGGTAGATGGAATGAACAGTTATTCAAGTCTGTTTGCTGATGATGCAAAGATCTTGAGGATAGCAGAAGTCAAGGAAGACTGTAAAATGCTGCAGAAAGACCTGAATAGGATCCAAGATTGGAGCCAGATGTGGGAAATGAAATTTAACGCAAAAAAATGTAAAATATTGGAAATGGGTAAGAGTGCCAAGAGGCCGTCACTGAATTACATGATGGGTAATAAACCAATAAAAAAAAGTGAGAGAAGAGAAAGATTTGGGAGTGCTGGTCCAGGATAGTTTGTCACCAGAAAAACACATTAACAAAATAGAGAGACATACAATCTCTTGACTAATGATGAATTGATAGTGGCCATGATCTGCCTCAGGTTTGGAATATGCTGCAGTAGTGTGGTCCCCACAAGAAGAAAGATATAAATAAGATTGAGAGAATAAAAAAAACAGTAACCAAAATGGTCCCCAGCCTGGCAGATCTGTCTTACGGAGAGAGGCTGGAAAAGCTGGACCTGCCTTCCCTAGAAGAAAGGAGAGAGAGAGACAGCATGATTGCAGTGTTCAGGGCCATGATGGGACTAGATAAAATTGATAAAAATGATCTGTTTGTATGGGGTGGGAGAGTAACAAGAGGACATGGAATGAAACTGAAAAAGCCACATTGTTTGAAGGATGTCAAGAAATATAGCTCTCCGTATAGATACATAAACCTGTGGAACAGCCTGGACAAAGAGATCATCTAGTCGAAAAACTTAAACGAGTTCAAAGCAAAATCTGACGTAATGAGAAAAAGAGACAGGACCCTACGAGTGTATCTTATTTCCCGTATATCACATCTAGGTAAATACACACATTATCTGTTTATTAACACATACCACCTGATCACATACCGTTCCATCACATACCAACCCTAACCCTACCACTGTGCTACATACCAACGCATATAACTGCTGTATACAGACATATATACCACTCTGTCACACACTAACTTCCACCACTCCCCTCAGGAAGTAAACTCAT
Source organism: Coenobita brevimanus (assembly GCF_032717465.1). Classification (NCBI taxonomy): domain Eukaryota; kingdom Metazoa; phylum Arthropoda; class Malacostraca; order Decapoda; family Coenobitidae; genus Coenobita; species Coenobita brevimanus. Next base: position 3,616,874 of record NC_137017.1, on the reverse strand, counting down.
ACCATGTCCCTACTATAGTTGGGTGCACGACTCTGAGGTTATTATTGTACCCTGGCAACCTATCATTCAAAAGTGCATCTGATTTGCATCATATTATACACGAATCATATTATTATGCACGAATATATTGTATACGAATATTATTATACACGAATCACATGAGTCTCATATTATTCACAAAATCAGATGCATTGTTGAGGGGTAGGTTGCCAGGGCACGATAATAACAACTTCAGAGTTGCGCGCAGCGATTATAACTCATACCACTCCCCCCATTAACTGTCTCATATCGCTCCCACACCCACATTTCAATATATAGCAGTCCATCACATACTATTATCTTTCCACCACATACTAACACTGACCACTCTGCAACATACCGATGCATACCACTCCCTCATGTACTAATTCACACCACTCACTTACATACCAACACACACACACACAACTCCCTCATACCAATACACACCAGTCCCTACATGCCAGCACACTCCATGAATTCACATACCAACTCTCATAGCTCCCCAGATTCAGTTCCACACAACTTCTGGTGAGAGTAATCCTCACTACACTAGGCAGGTGAAGTAGTTATTTATAGATTTATTATTATTTCACTTCAGTTCATATACATTTAGAATGTTTACCAGAAGAGGATACAGTAATTATGTGACTAGCTGTAACAAATGCATGCTCGAGGTCCTGCACGCACTCGTTTCCCCATTTCTATCCAAACAGTGCCTCCTTTCACTCCACTCTCAGTATTGGTACCTCCCGGTTTCATTCCATGTGAAGTAACTCCCCTGCCCAACTTTCCCTTTCTCATCCAGTACAAAATACCCCTCCCATAACCTGTCATACCTTGATACTTGTATTAATCTCTCATTTATCCTCCTCCTCATCATCATCATCATAACCATCAGCAATATTTTCTTCATCATTACACCTATTTCACACAAGTAAATAAGGGGGACAGGATCCAGAATTAGGAAAATGAGAGCATATAACTAGGAAAACTGTTAATAAAGAGACCATGAAATGGCCTCAACATCCATACACAGATAATGCATTTGCTCAGTCTTACCTTGTATCATCTCATTCCTTTCTTAGGCACGCGGTTCCGGCCACTTTCTCTTGATGTACCAAAGCCATTGTTCCCAGTAGCTGGGCTTCCCATGGTGCAGCACCACATTGAGGCATGTGCTGCTGTCCCAAACATACGTGAGATTCTTCTCCTCGGCTACTTTCCCGCACAACAGCTTCAGCAGTTTGTGGCAGATATGATTGCTGCATACAAAATCAAAATAAGGTGAAATTTTTGTAATCAGTTTGGTCACATCCTGTCAGTACAGGTAACATAACTGCACTAATAATAATAATAATAATAATAATAATAAAAATAACAATAATAATAATAGATAATAATAATAATAATAATCATAATCATAATAATAATAATCCATCCATCATCCAATCCTACGTTGCCCCACGAGGAGCATAGGAGCCCAGGGCTATGCAGTTGATCCTGATATTTAAGATGAGAGTGACCAGCCTCACTCATCCCTGAGTGGCATTACATGAGCAATAAGCCCCAACCATCCCTTGGATATAAACCTTCACCGGCTCAGTCCGATTGGAGCGCAATAATTACCCATTAAACCAGCAGGCATCAAAATTTGGTTATATGGTTACCACCCAGCATACTAAATGGTTTCTTGGTGTACAGGAAACCATTTGGCTTGTCACTTAGTGTAGAGTCACCCAGAGGCAGAAGGAAGAGGAAAGAGTGAAGGAACGAAAGACAGAAGAGGGAGCGTAAAGTCACCCATAGGCAGAAGGACTAGGAAAGATTGAAGGAAAGAAAGACAGAAGAGGATGGAAGGAAAGAAGGATGGAGGAGAGGAAAGGGCAGACACCCGAGAGCAGCACTACATCAAGTGAGTGGATGGTGAGTGCCCCCACCTACCACAAATATTATTATTATTTTACTTACCTGAATAATAATAATAATAATAATAATAATAATAAAAATTATAAACATCATCTTCATCATCATCATCCAATCCTACACTGCCCCATGAAGAGCATAGAAGCCCGGGGCTAGACAATTGGTCCCGACATTTAAGATGAGTGACCAGCTTCACTCATCCCTGAGTGGCATTACATGAGCAGTCAACCTCAACCACCCCGTGGATATAAACCTTCACCAGCTCAATCCGACTGGAGCGCAGTAATTACCCAATAAACCACCAGGTGACAAAATTTGGTTATATGGTTACCACCCAGTGTAGTAAATGGTTTCCTGGTGTACAGGAAACCATTTGCATGTCACTCAGTGTAGAGTCACCCACAGGCAGAAGGAAGAGGAAAGAATGAAGGAAAGAATGACAAAAGAGGGAGTGTAAAGTCACCTGTAGGCAGAAGGACAAGAAAAGAATGAAGGAAAGGAAGACAGAAGAGGATGGAAGGAAAGAAGGATGGAGGAGAGGAAAGGGCAGACACCTGACAGCAGCACTACATCGAGTGAGTGGATGGTGAGCACCCTCACCTACCACAAAATGATAATAATAATAATGAAAACTACAGTATTTACCTATTAACTTACTGCGTAGCCACAATAAGGAAAACTATTTATGGCATATAAGGTATAAAATTTTGGTACCATACACAAGTCTGTGACCTTTAAAAGTTGTTCAGGGTCATTTATATCTGGATCATGTAGCCTACTTACATTAACCTAAACTAACTTCAGCTAATATCAGCAAGATCTGAAGACAAAGATGTGGAAGAAATAAATGAAGCATGGGTACATTTATCATTTGTCTCAGTATCAGACTTACTGTATGCCTAACTGTAACCATAATCCTTTCAGATAATAAGAGGGACTGCAAATATGTTTCTGTAAAGTTACAGCATTACAGCTCTTGTGGTTTTCTCTAAAATGTGTTACAAAGAAAACACTTAGATTTTAATTTGATACTTTCCACAAGGCTAAATGGCAAAATATTCTGCCAAAATTCTCAGCAAACTTTGTTATCATAGGATTTTCAACAGATATCTGTATCTTAATTATTTTCTGAAATATTTCAATTTCAAGTATGCCATTTTTGCACCATAAATGAGTATATGACCTTCAAAAATAGGTAAAGGTCATTTATTTTCAGCACAATTACTTTGGTTACCCTAGTTACTTTCCTGTACAATATCATCAAGATCTAAGAAAAAAAAAGTGCAAAGAAAAATATTAATCATAATAATACATACCAGAATAATAAGTTTTGCCATATATATGGCAAAGTTTAATAATAATTTGGTGTTCATTGAGTACAGCATGGGATGGAACTTGCCTGTGTAGTTATTGTTTACTATCTATCTATCTATTGCCAGACGCCTTAATCCCATACAGGGTGGCCAAAAACACATCACCTCCACGTTTCCCTGTCCCTCGCCATTTCACTGCCCTGCTCCCAATTCACACCCCGCACTCTTATATACCTCTCCACTCCATCCCTCCATCTCATCCTTGGCCTCCCCTCCCTCTCTACCCCTCCACTTCACTCACATACACTCTCTTCGTCAGTCTCTCACTCTCCATCCTTTCCACATGGCCAAACCTCAGTATGTTTCTCCTAACGCTTCCTATCACATCTGCATCCACACCACAATGCTCCTTTACATCATCATTTGTCAGTCTGTCTCTCCATGTGTTTCTACATGCTCCTCTCAGATAACTCATTTCCACTGCTCTCACTCTTGACTTGTGTCCCTCCACAATGTCCAAGCTTCACTTCCATACGTTAGAGTTGGTATCACAATACTGTCATGTAGTAACTTTTTCACTTCCTTGCTCACTTCCCTGTTTCTTATCACTGCCTTCAAGGAACCAGTAACCTTTCTTCCTTGTTGTACCCTTTCAAGCACTTCACCCTCCAAACTTTCATCCTTACTCGTCACACTACCCACCCATTAACTGCGGCATTAGGTTTCGTGGTCGATCCCCCTGTGCACAAAAAAGCGGGATTTTTTTTGTTTCCCTCAAAAATAATTTTTGCTCTTCCAGTGCATGGAAAAGAATAGGAAAACCAGATATAAGTTCGTTATTTACCTTAGTTTGGTCATGGTACGCTATTTATGGACATTTGGGTTAAAAATGTAGTGTGGAAAAAAAAAAAAAAAAAAGGGCTTGATCACATGATGTACGTAGCAGTTGCACACTATTCTTCATATGATGTATGTAGCAGCTGTTGGGTTAAATGTACCCTCATTTTCCATTTCCTCATCATCCAACCTCACTGTACATTCACTGACTCACTGACTTCACATCTCTAAGACCATAACTTTACTCTTCCCTGCGTTCGAGTTTAGATTCTATTTCTTATACACACTCCCAAACTCATCCACCAAGCCTTCCAGCTTCCCTTCGTCTTCACTTAACAACACAGTATCATCTGCAAACAGCAGTACAGGGAGTTTCCAAACACTGCCCTCTCTCACTAGGGCCACTCCAGCATCCACTGCCCTACCTTGTATCTCTTTTATAACCCCATCCATGTACAGATTGAACAACCATGGACACATGACACATCCCTGGTTCAACCCAACCCTCAAATAGAAAAATTCACCCAGTTCACTATCCACGTGGACTGCAGCCGTAGTACCCTTATACATACTCTTCACAGCATTCACCAACTTCCCATCCTCCATATATTCTTAATACTTTCCACAATCCTTGTCTATCCACCATGTCATATGCTTTCTCCAAATCCATGAAAGCTGCATACAACTTCTTTCCCTTCTCTAGAAACTTTTCCACTAAAGATCTAAGTATGAATATCTGATCTACACAACCTCTTCCTTTCCTAAAGCCTCCCTGTTCTTCTCCAACTAATTCCTCTGTTCTTTCTTTAACTCTGTCAGTAAGTATCCTACCATACACTTTTCCTATTATACTAAGAAGACAAATGCCCCTATGATTACCACACACTTCTTTTTCTCCTTTTCCTTTGTACAAGGGAATAATTATACCTGACTTCCAATCCTCCGGGACTCTACCTTCCTCCCAGGCCAATCTGCACATCTTCCACATCCATTCCACTACTATCTCTCCCCCACGCTTCAGCATTTCACCACACACTCCATCAATTCCTGGGGCTTTCCCCAATTTAACTTTCTTCATTGCTTCGACAACTTCTATCCAACTGATTTCTTCCTGTCTTCTCACCTCCCTCCTTCTCCCAGTTATTCCCCAGCCACTTATACTCGCATTACTTCCATCCTGTATGTTCAACAATTCCTTAAAGTGTTCTCTCCATCTGCTCACTTTTTCTCCCTTCTCCACTAGTAATCTACCATTTTTATCTTTCACTCCCCTGCTAACCTCACTTCCATCCTGTCTTACTCTCTTCACCTCGTTCCAGAACATTTTCTTACAGTCCCTCCACTTTACACTCAAATTCCTTCCAAATTCCTCATCCACTCTCTTCTTACTCTCTCTTACTAATCTTTTCACCTCTCTCTTTCTTTCTACATATAACTCTCTCTTCCGCCTCTCAACTTCTTCCACGCCCCTATTTCTCATCCATTCATTGTATGGTTTCTTCTTTTGTGCCACAGCCTGTCTCACTTCTTCAGTCCACCACGCTGTTCCTTGCACCCCCCCCTCCGTCTTCTCTTCCTCCCACACACCACATCACATGCTGCACATATTTCTTCTGTAAATATCCTGCACACACCTTCCACGTCCCCCATCTGCTCCAATTCATATTTGCCCAATCGATCCTCCACTTCTCTCTTATACTCTGCCTTTTTCTCATCCTCTTGTAACCTTTCCACTCTTGTTGCAACTACTCCTTCCTCAATAATTGAGATAATGACTTATAACAACAACTAGTGTAGCTGGTGATGAATGATGAGACATGAATTGTTTCAGGTCTGATGAATGCAGATAATTCTGTGTTCTATTATAATGGTGCATAGGATTTTTTATAGATTGGCTCTGAGATTTGTGAGTTTATTAAAAAAAAAAAAAAAAAAGTGAGAACCTTCACAAACTTGTTTTTTTTTTAAAGAAATTTTAATAAAAGAGAAAAAAACAAAGTCCATCAATTTTGAGATGCTGTGATACATTGTATGTAAAATAATTAGCAGTCTGAGGAAAATACAGATTCAGTTTCTGAGTTGACCATTTCTATACAGTAATGAAGGACTGAAAATGCTGTTTAAATTTTGCCCTAGAGTTTACCTGATGGTGGTAGGTGGTGGCGACCATCTTCCACTCACTTGATGTAGTGCTGCCTACATCTTCCTTATCCTTTATCATTCTTTTTCTTTGCCTGCCCTCCTCCCTTCCTATATCTCCCATCTTTCCTGTCACTTCTTATTGCTCTTCTTTCCTTTACAGGTGGCTTTACATTGAGTGACAAGCCAAATGGTTTCCTGTAAGCCAAGAAACCATTTACAACGCTGGGTGGTAACCATATAACCAACCCATACGTGCTCCCTACGTGTCAACAAGTGGGTTGGTGGAGGGTTAGTGCCCCTCCCCATAAAACCAATAACTCAAAGTCAAATGGCCACCTCTTAAGAGATTATGGCGTCTGGCAATAGATAGATAGATAGATAGTTTACCTGAAAGGGTGTGTGTTTGTAGCTACTGTATTACTGTATAGTCAGCTGATGTGTGCCAGCCACAATAGAGGAAAGATGCAGCCATAAAGTTTAGATGAACATTTATCATTACAATAGCAATTAGAGACAGAAATGCAGGTCTGGTGAAGAGCAGTGAGATTTGAAAATTAATGTAGGTAAGATTACCATAAAGTAGTGGTGGTTGTGAGAAGAGGTAACTCATTCTGTGACTGGTTTAGTGTATGAAGAGAAGAATTGGTGAAAGATTTTAAGTACAGTAACCTGTTACAGTACCATGCAGTGATAGCAAATGATAAGTAAGCTATGAAGGTACTGCTTGTATACAGTAAAACTAATTTTAGTACTGTATTTAAGTGTGCATACTGTATATGTGTATCATATTTCCTAATTTTGGCATTGGTGGTGGTTGGACCAGGTACTTGCAGGAATACCAGGCACTTGGAACTGCTGGAGGCATTTATCACTTCAGAGACCAGATCAGCTCAGGCAATCCTGATGCCTTCTTTGTCCTGAATGGGGATGTGTGTGGGGACTTCCCCTTGCAGGAGATGCTGGACTTCCACACCGGTCTGTCTACACCTTCCCTCATCACCATTATGGGCACTGAAGCCACCAGACACCAGTCCACCAATTATGGATGTATTGGTCAGTCACATCAACAGTCTACTTTCTGGTTAATTTACATCTGTCATTGTGAGATATACAGAGCTTGAAGCTGAGTTTCAAGTTTTCAGTATTATAGCAGTGAGAAGTGTTTCCTTTTAGTATGGTATTGCTTTGTTTCCCACCATTGCAGCATGTATCAAGGACTTATGGTGGGAACATTACATTCATATGCCTGATGTGTTTTACTGGTATATCGATAACTAACTTTTGCTAAGTTCATACCACCATTCGATTCTTAGGTCTGTAGCAATGATTAACAGTATTGCTTTGTATTCCACCATAGCAGCATATATCAAGGACTCATGGAGAGAATGTTACATTCATATGCTTCATGTGTTTTATTGGAATAATGATAACTAACCGTTGTTAAGTTCATACTACTGATCGATTCTAAGGACAGTAGCAAAGATTGACCAGTACAGTATAATGAAAACAGGAAAAGCTGCTGATTGCTACTGGTTACTGAATTGAAATTAGAAACTGATTCAGTAAATGAAAGATTTGCCCCATTCAGTTGAGTATAAAATGAGAGCTTTGTTCTAGTCTGTTGAAGTGTTACTGTGAACATATACAAAGAGAATGGTGATGCTCCCAACTGGGGTGACTAAAAGGCTTGAAATGGTCATTTTAAGTAGTGAAAGTTATGGAGAGAGTTTTAGAGTGTATGATTAGGGAGACAGTGACTACCATTTAAAAGCAGCTTGGTTTCGTACCTAGCAGAGGAATCAGTGACACACTAGTATATGCTGTATATAGTTATCCTAACTCTAGGAAAAGTTCTTAGATAAGAAAAGATAGCTTTACTTTGTTTTTGTTGCCCTTGAGAAAGCTATCAGTGATAACTAGAAAGGTTGTACAGTGGGCAGTGAAGAAATTAAGTGTTAGGAGTGGATTGTTAGTGAACCACTGACAGTTTACGAGGGTGCAAGTACCCAAGAGAGGTTGAACATCTGCGTGATAAATCCTCAGTGGAGGTTGGATTGCTTCAGGGATCTATTTAGAGCATCCATTTGGTCATTGGGTTTGGCCCTGGCTTTAGCCTTTACATTTCAGTTATAATTTCTGATTTACATTTTCCCCAGGTTTTCTCTTCCTCTCCTTCATCCTTCTTTCCTTCCAGCCACTTCTGTCTTTCTTTCCTTCATTCTTTCCTCGTCCTTCTGCCTACGGATGACTTTACACTCCCTCTTCTGTTTTTTCCTTCATTCTTTCCCCTTCCTTCTGCCTGTGGGTGACTCTACACTGGGTGACAAGCCAAATGGTTTCCTGTACACAAGGAAACCATTTACTATGCTGGGTGGTAACCATATAACCAAATTTTGGCATCTGGTGGTTTAGTGGGCAATTAAAGCGCTCCAATCAGACTGAGCCAGTGAAGGTTTTTATCCAAGGGATGGTTGGGGTTTGTTGCTCACGTAATGCCACTCAGGGATGATTGAGGCTAGTCACTCTTATCTTAAATGTCAGGACCAAGTTGCCTAGCCCTGGACTCCTATGTTCCCCTATGGGGCAATGTAGGATTGGATGATGATGTTGATGATGATGTTGATTCTTTAACAAGGATGATTTGCACATTGTATGACTTTAAATTTATTATTAATGAAGATATAGAAGATACAAATATACAGTAGAACTAATTAAGTAATTCTAGCTTGGAAAAAGTCAGCATCATCAGCCCAATTGTAGTTCCTACCTGAAAGGTGAGATATAATCCAAATAGAAGGAGCACAAAATTAGTGTAATTATCCTATGGCATGCCCAGTGAAATGGGCAACAAAATCATTAACACATCTTAAGTCCTTCAGGAATGTAGCTCCATCTTATAAATTAGTTTTTTTTTTTTTTTTTAGATACATACCTCTGCCTTTTACAGATGTACGTCTGTGGGATCAGTATACAATACCTGTAGTTATATATTGATTAATAATTAAAAACATTATATGCAATTTTTGCTTAATAATGAAAAGAACTGTAAAAGAAGTGTAAAGGTGGGTGCTTACTGATATAGTGCTTAAAATGCTCAAGTTAGAATGATAGTCTTGCCAGAATGCTTAGGTTTGATACTCAAGAGGGGTTTGAAGGTTTTTTGATCATGTAATGTTTCTAAGGGGAGTGGGTTAGTCACATATTCTTACATCTCAGAGGGAGGAACATGAGTAACTACTTAATTACTTGTACCTTCAGAAACCAAGAATTCATTACTGCTTTCTTTGATCACTCAAATGAGAATTGTCAGTCAGTTTGGTGAGGTGCAGTGTTTGTTGCCATATGACTCTGCCAGTGGTATTTATGACTGACTGTTAGTGTAACACTGCAGAAGCAGGATGATGGCTGAAGCAATAAAATAAAATAAAAGTGTATTGAAGGCTGTCTAGTTCATTATAGTGAACTGTACCAAAAGCAAATACAGTACAACCGTACTTTATTATGAATTACTGTCAAGTTATATATAGTAGATGCAGGGAACTGAAGCACGTGTAAAATTAAGATAGCTATATGGTCATGTGATGAATGGTTAGTATATTACAGTGTTATTGATAAACTGGAAAAGTGGCACACTAAGAATTCGTACTGTAATAAATACTGGTACCCATATTTAGAGGAATGGAATCAGACAGAGACTCTGTAAAACTGATATTATAATGAACAAAAAAATATTTCATCATAACTTACCACAATTCAGTAGTGATGTTATGTTTGTGGAGAATATCAGTCAGTCAAAGGTCTGTTAAAGCAAGGATCTACACTACTGCACCTTATTTATTCAGATGTTTATGCTTCTAATCTACAGTTGAGGACAAAGAAACACACCAAATTCTTCACTATGTAGAGAAGCCATCCACATTTGTCTCCAATCTTATCAACTGTGGAGTATATATCTGCTCTCCCTATGTTTTCAAGCGAGTCAGAGAAATCTTCAACTCAAGACAGCCTGATTTTTACAACTGTGAGGATGGGGAAAGATCAGAAAGCATTCAACTTGAACAGGACATCATAATGCCTATTGCTGGTACTGGACAGGCTTATGTCTACAACACAGATAGATGGTGGTCACAGATTAAGACTGCAGGCTCTGCTATCTATGCCAACCGCCACTACCTCCAGCTTTACCACACAACCAAGAGTGAGCGTTTGGCATCAAATGGCCCTGATAAACCCACCATTGTAGGAGATGTCTACATCCACCCTTCAGCCACAGTTGATGCTTCTGCTGTGGTGAGCACCCTAATTTCTTTATTTGTATTTACTATACTGTAATTTTAGCCATGTATCTGTCTGTCTGTAGTAAATTCAAAACTGGAAAAAGGATTGAGATGAAACTTGGCAGGATGGTTTCAGTTGGGTCATAGATGGGCCCATTTCAATTTCATGCCTATTGAAATTTTCTAAAGGGGTGTCTTGCCCCCTAATAAGTGTGCCCATAGGGTTTGCATTATGTGAAATGCATGGAGCAGGGAGTGTCTGACACTGAAGCAGCAGTTCAGCAGTTTTGAGCAGTGGGAGGGATGGTTGAAAAATGGCCCTCATTTGAAGTGTCAGATATTGCACAAAATCATGTTAAAAAAAAATTATGTAATTGCCACAGATACACAATTCTGTGTGCAATGTTGCAAAAACTATTGCAATCACATGCAGAGTTTTTTGGGCCAGTTATGTTATAGAAACAACTCTGGCTGGTGGAGGGAAAACATGATATCGCTGAAAATGGGTCATCTTACAGTTGAAATTTAAATAAGGTACTGTATAAGAATATAATCTGGCACTGTTGGCACCATTGATGTGATACACAGTTGACTGTGTAAACAGATTCACAATACATTCAGCCATTCTTTTGCAGTTGCAAGATGATTGAAAGTGAACTTGTATAGCTGCAAGTTATTGAGATTCAAAGATGAAATCTGAGAACCCTCCTCAGGAGCATGTAGGGCCATGAACCACTTGTATGAACTAAAAAGCTAAGGTGGGCAAATAATTACAGGCATTAACATATCTTGACTAGGATGATGAAAACCATAATTACCTCTCTTCTGTGAGAATAGGGTGTGTGGATCTTACTGGCAGTGATTGTATATTTGCAAAAAGTAATATAATTCCATTTTGTAGGTGAACTGTTATTGTTATGAATCTCCTTACTCTACATACAATTTAGAAAAACATCGAGTTCCAGAGACAGCATAAATGGATGACACACTCCCCATTTACTCATGAAAGTACAGCACATAATTTGCTACATTATTTTTATTTTTTAATACCCCCTTTATGGTTAGGATATATCTTGTATTTCAGTTCTAGCTGATGCCATATGATTTTATTCTGCTGAGATTTCCTCTTGTTCTTAGAGGGGAAAAAAAAAGTTAGTACGGTACAGTAGTTTCCACTTTGGGAGTGGTGCGATTTCCCTCATGCTTTCAATAACTGTCAGATTGTATGCTTGTATTTTAGAAAGCAGTATGAGACTGTTATTGATGCCTCACAAGAATATTGGTGCTTTGATGATGCCCAGTAAGGGACAAAATTTCACCTGATGTTTCACCTCATCTACTTCTCATTTTCCTCTACTAGCTAAGATTTCTAAGCTGAGAGAGGATTGGTATGTTTTTCTGCCTCTAAATGATGCTCTTGATATGAAGTGTCAGAGAGGAAGGTGATGGACATGTCCTAAATGTGAAGTAGTCGTGGTGGAAACGTAGGTGAACCCTTGTGCCTAACTGCTGACTTGTCTCTCTTGCAGCTCGGCCCTAATGTAAGTATTGGGAAGAATGCTGTGATAGGTGCTGGTGTGCGCATCCGAGAGTCTATCATCCTTGGCAACACCACCATTCAGGAACACAGCTGCATCCTGTACACGTCAGTAACTCCTCTATTTCACCTGCTAATCTAAAAACTTTAAAGAAATGTATATTTGTACGTTATGTGGTGGAGGTGAGGCTGGAGCTAGCTCTGTAGCTAAGGTAAGGAGTAGTTGAAGGAAGCTCATGGAGCTGTTGCCTCTCCTGGCATTGAAAGGGCTCCTGCTTCATGCTAAGGAATCTTTGAATGCAGCATATGTTGGGAATATAATGCTGTCTGGTAGTGAGACCTGGGCAGTAAAGGAAGAGGATATTTGTAGGCTCAAACATACAGAAATGACTGTGATTAGATGGATGTGTAGCATCCTTGAATGTGAGGCCTGGGGGCTAGGATTATGATTGAAGAGTTGAAAGGAAGGATGGAACTGCAGTGTACTGGGGTTGTGATGAGGAGGGGTAGATTTAGATGGTTTGGGATGTTGAGAGAATGAAGTACTGTATTACTGTCAGGTGTGGAAGATGAGAAGTGTGAATGTCGGGGATAGGGTTGCAAGAGGCAGACAGAAAAAGACCTGGGACAAGGTCTTAGAGTGTGGCCTCCAGGGTAAGGGACTGAATAAGTAGCCTGCCAGAGTTTGAGCAACGTGGAGAGCCACCATTAGGTGACCAAGGCCGACATATGCAAGCCTGTTAGAGCTTTTATAAACAGTACTTTCAATACAATATGTATTAGTTTATTAAAAGTTTGTTGATGTACTTTAATACAATTTTTTGTTAAAGGTGTAACTGCTATCGGTGTCTGCCTTTTCCTCTCCTCCAGTCTTCTTTCCTTCCATCCTCTTCTTTCTTTCCTTCATTCTTTCTTTGTCCTTCTGACTACAGGTGACTGTACACTCCCTCTTCTGTCTTTCTTTCCTTCATTCTTTCCTCCTCCTCCTGTGTGCGGGTGACTCTTCACTGAATGACAAGCCAAATGGTTTCCTGTACATCAGGAAGCCATTTACTATGCTGGATGGTAATCATATAACCAAATTTTGTTACCTGGTGGTTTAGTGGGTAATGACGGCGCGCCAGTTGGATTGAGTCGGTGAAGGTTTACATCGAAGGGGTGGTTGGGGTTTATTGCTCACATAATGCCACGCAGGGATGAGTGAGGCTGGTCATTCTCATCTTAAATGTCAGGACCAACTTGCCTAGTCCCGGGCTCCTACGCTCCTCATGGGACAACGTAGGATTGTGCGATGGATGGTACAGTACTTATGAACAAACTTCATAAACCACTTAATTTTGTAATTAGAGGATTATTTGTGCAGAAAATTGGCTTTAAAAATTTACTGTATTAAGAAGTACTGTAGTATGTTTTTTACGTAAGTATTGCTCAGTTTGCAACCTTAACCTTTCCTTAGGTGGGGAAAAAAAGGGTCAAGACAATGATGAGTATGAGTGCTATACAGTAGTGTATATGTAATCAGCAGTTGCTCAGTATTTTTGATGAAGAAGGCAGTCTTTTTCTCTGCTTACATTCCCATATGATTCCTCTGATGCAGAGTGGTGGGTTGGAACTCTTCTGTTGGTGCATGGACAAGATTAGAAGGGACGCCATGTGACCCCAACCCCAACAAGCCTTTCGCTAAGATGGACAATGTTCCTCTTTTCAACAATGATGGCAAGCTAAATCCTTCCATTACAATCCTAGGTAAGAGAGAATTATATTACCACTGTACAGAATGTAAAACAAAGTACAGGCAGTCCTCATTATAAATAGGCCTTTTTATATTTCCTGAAGGGAAAATGTTTTATGTTTACTCTTGTTTGGTATTTTCACTCTTCTTTCTAGCACGCTTTCCTGGTGTCTTTATTTCTGGCCTAATTTGTCTGAAAATCACTGTGCATGTACCTGGACCTGGTATTTTAAGAATCCCATTTCAAATTTTCAGTTTGGGCCTTTACAAAGGATTCTATAGCCCTCCCTCCCTTTATTTTTTATGTGTCCAGCTCTGGGCAAAGGCTTCAGGGCCTATTCCCAAGTCCCTGTAGTCCTCCTACATCTCCACATGTCACCACTTCGGTGCTAACACCCACCATCCTTATTGAATACATGCTAGGACAGTCTCATACAGGACTGGTGTAGTGGTATTAGTTGGGGTACTTTTATGACATGTCAATGGATCATCTGGTAGATCAGAAACATTCGCTTCTTGAGAAATTCAAATCCTTAAACTGTTCCCTGACCCAGCCAGGATTCAAACCTGGGTCCATTAGGACTGCAGGCCACCTCTCTACCGATTCTGCCACCAAGATGAGAGCATAACTACCAGAAGACAAGCACAGAACCACCACATGCCAAAACAGCCATCCCATTGAAGGCATGTGTTGTATTAACACTATTCTGGGCTGACGATGCATCCTTTGTTGGCCAGCCAGTTCCAGGCCAATGACTTGGCAGCATGTCATTTTTTTTAGCGATTTTTCATGGCTCAAATACGTGGCACAACAATTTGGTGAACACACCTGACATGCACAAGTATTTTGTTTGAAACTCAAGCACGGCCCAGGAACAGGGTAGAAAAGTTACCCAAGGCTGGCGCGGTATAGTGTTAGCCCGCAGCGTGCCAGCTATTTTTAGCCTTATACTATAGGTCACCCTAGTGCCAGCCTTTTTTTTTTTTCCTAAAATGATATACAGTATTTTGATGTGGAAACATCGAATTTCACCATTAAAATGCTGACCGAGGCTTGGAAATGGATTTTATTGAGTCCTGCATACTTGTTTACAGGTAGCGCCACTCTCTCATGCTCGCCACATATGTAAGAAAGCCGTTTTCTGTGTAAGGTATACTCAGGTATTTATGCTGGGAAGGTATAGCAATGTTCAGTACACTTTTCTGATTACTTATTACTTCAACATCTATCACAATTTGCATGTCTTTCTCATTGTGAATGCATTATCTTACCCTTACTTGAAGATAGGTACAACCTGACTTCATTACGTACAGTCCTGGCACTTACAAGAAGGTATTTACTATCTATCTATCTATCTACCGCCAGACGCCATAATCCCGTAAGGGGTGGTCATTTGACTTTGAGTTAGTTGTTTTACGAGGAGGGACACTAACCCTCCACCAACCCACTTGTTGACACGTAGGGAGCACGTATGGTTTGGTTATATGGTTACCACCCAGCGTTGTAAATGGTTTCTTGGCTTACAGGAAACCATTAGGCTTGTCAGTCAATGTAAGGCCACCTGTAAAGGAAAGAAAAGCAATAAGAACTGACAGGAAAGATGGGAGAAATAGGAAGAGAGGAGGCCAGGCACAGAAAAAGAATGATACAGGCTATGGAAGAAGTAGGCAGCACTACATCAAGTGAGTGGATGATGGTCGCCACCACCTACCACAAAGGTATTTACAACTTCACTATATAGTCCTTACACTTACAAGAAAATATTTACAACTTACACTTACATGAAAATATTTACAAAATGCCATAACTATGTACAGCATTAGGTGAGGCACACAGGCAGAGTGAGGCAGAGGAAGCATGAGGGGGGAGAGCGAGTGAGTGTATGGCCTTGACAGCCTGGAGGATGGTAGGTGAACAGTTACCATACATGCCTGCCAGTTTTTACCCACGAATCTTGAAAAATGCAGTCACAATGAATTTTTTTATTTTAAACCGTTTTAAAACGGCACTGGCACTGGCCGCGGAATTATGTCAGACCGTTTTAAAACAGCACTGGCACGCGGCGGGTTAATCCCAGTACCACCAGACAGCTATATTTTAATCAACTCGAGTTATAAAGGAATTGATTAAGGTTATATCTAAATCCATCTAGTTCAAGTCTAAGCCTTAACCCTTTAAGTCCGGGTCGGGTCTTAAGACGGGTTCTCTTGATGGATTCCGGGTCGGGACTTTTGAGTAAAAGAGCCTCAGGCAACGGGTGGCATCGTTTGATACCCCCAACCTTCCACGTTGCACTCAGAGGGGTCTGGGCTCTGACGTCATATGTAAACAAACCTGCTGGTACAAATGTACCGGGTTTTAGGGTGGATTTTTTTTTTATTTTCGCATTTTATGCTCAAATAATTACCTAAAAATGACTCATAAACCATAAGATAATTTTCTACAAACAAATATATGCCTAAAATCCTTCAAAAATATGCTGTAATAACAGTACATGTGACCGATTTTTTTTTCACGTCTGCAACGCGCGGAGGTTAGGCAGCGCGATTGTGCGTAGCGTGGAGTTATGGGAAGTCTTCACTTTTCGCCCTCAGCACAGTATTCAGATGAGATGGCAGAACCGGACAGCAATTTGCAGAACTCTGAAGTGACTAGTAGACTTGATGAAGAGAGGGAAGTGCATGACATCACCGATTTTGAAGGATTTTCCGACAGTGATACACAAACTCCGTCAACCTCAGGGGTATCAGTGAGTAGTGCTGGCGTGAAACGTAAGTTATCGCCAGGTTTGGAGTACGATAGTGATGACCAGGAGAGTGGTAGTGACAGTGAGGGGATGGCACAGGAGAGTGGTAGTGACAGTGAGGGGATGGCACAGGAGAGTGGTAGTGACAGTGAGGGGATGGCAGACAGTGACAGTGATGGATTTATTCCCGTGAGTGACGAGAGTGATGATGATTCAGACCTAAGTGATGATGATGATGATCCCAGGGTGTGTGACCCTCCCGTAGGCCTGGTGGTATTGGTAGTGCTGGTGGATCTGGGTTTATCTGGGCAAATGGTGATAGATTCATACCAAATTGCTATAGATTTGATGCAACTCACAGTGGAGTGACAAGGGCTGCTGGAGTAGACAAAAACAGTTCTGAAATGGAGTATTTTCTCCTGTTTTTTGATGGTGAAATTCTTGATTATTTGGTACAAGAAACCAATAGATATTATCAGTTCATGAAGGACAAACATCCTTTTTCTCCACACAATAAAATGAAACGTTGGTATGATACCAGTGTACCTGAAATGTACACATTTCTTGCACTCACTCTTCTGATGCCACAAGTAAAGAAGCAAAATGTTCGTGACTACTGGAACCGAGATCCACTGATTCATACCCCAATATTTCCCAAGTACATGCCCAGGGACAGGTACCAGCTACTCATGCGATTTATTCATTTCACAGACAACAACCATCCCAGTACTGATGACCGCCTTTGGAAGGTTCGTCCAGTAATTGAAAAGATAAGGGAGCGTATTCGCTCCTTCTTTGCACCCTATCAGAAACTTGTTATTGATGAAAGTCTCATTCTGTTCCGTGGCAGACTTATATTCAAGCAATACATTCCCTCCAAAAGACACAGATTTGGAATAAAAATTTTTGTTATTTGTGACTGCCTGACTGGCATAGTGTTAGACATTATAGTGTACACTGGCACTGATATTGATGTACCTGCAAGAGATCCCCTAGGATTTTCTGGCTCTGTGGTAAAAAAATTGATGGCACCATTTCTGAACAAGGGACATGTTTTGTATACTGATAATTGGTATACTTCCCCATCCCTGTGTAGTTTCCTTCATGATCATAACACTGGTAGTTGTGGGACAGTCCGGAAGAACAGGAAATATCTTCCAAAGTTTGGAGGACGTAGTGCTCGAGGAACCTGTGAGCTCTACAGAAGTGATCCTCTGCTGTGTGTCAGATGGACAGATAAACGGGAGGTTTGTATGCTGAGCACCTTCCATCGTGGCAACTTGATTCCATCAGGAAAAGTGGACTATAGAACAAAAGAACCAGTCCTCAAACCGGACGTAGTAACTGATTACACAAAAAATATGAGACTTGTTGACAAGTCGGATGCCCAAATAGGTACTGTGGAGTGTATCAGACGTACCGTAAAATGGTACAAGAAGTTATTTTTTCATATGGTTGATTTGTCAATGCTGAATGCCTACCATATGTACAAGGCAGAAACCCAAAAGAAGAAGTCACTGAGGCACTTTGTTCTGGAAGTGGTGAGACAACTGCTCACCAAGTATGGAACACTGAACAAAGACCGTCCTGGACGCCACTCTGAACTAGCTGCTGACAGACTTGTAGCAACGGGATTCGCCAATAGGCACTATCTACAAAAGCTGCCTTCAACACATACCCGAAAGACTGGACAGCGATCATGTCATGTCTGCCTTCATTCTGTGAGAAAGCCGCGGAAGAACAACCGAGTGAGCACATGGTGTAAAGAATGTGGTGTCGCACTATGTTTTGAGTGTTGGCGTGACTACCACACACTTGCAAAGTTCTAGCCAAACAGAAGTAATGGATAACAAGAAGAAAAGTTTTGTTGAATGAGAGGAAATAAGTTCTGTTCTGATTAGTGGAAGCACAGGTAAAAGTTCAGAAGTTGAAATTAGTTTTTGAATATGGAAACAAGTTATGTTTTGAAAATAATTGTACACAGAAGCAAGAAATAAGTTTTTCTAATAAGAAAAGAATGTTCTGTTCAAACTATAAGAAGAAGAAAAGTTTTGTTGAATGAGAGGAAATAAGTTCTGTTCTAATTACTGGTAGCATTAGTAAAGTTCAGAAGTTGAAATTACAATTTTTTGAATATGGAAACAAGTTCTGTTTTGAAAATAATTGTACACAGAAGCAAGAAATAAGTTTTTCTAATAAGGAAAGAATGTTCTGTTCAAACTATAAGAAGAAGAAGAAAAGTTTTGTTGAATGAGAGGAAATAAGTTCTGTTATAATTACTGGTAGCATAAGTAAAGTTCAGAAGTTGAAATTACAATTTTTTGAATATGGAAACAAGTTCTGTTTTGAAAATAATTGTACACAGAAGCAAGAAATAAGTTTTTCTAATAAGGAAAGAATGTTCTGTTCAAGCTATAAGTGAAAACACCAGATAGAAAAAAGTTGTTTGTTTACTTTCTGCGGCATCCTCATGGATTACCCATACTGCATTCATCAGCTTCATCAGCTGTAATTTCAGTAATGGGTAGGTAAAATATATTTATTTTATTATTTTTATTGATATTTCATCATTATCCATCATCCCAAACACATAAATCATAAAAATATGACATGTCAAATTTCCCGAAACTTTTGCCTCCCGGGGCATGTCTGCGGATTCTGAATTGCCTCACAGAGGGGTTAATATTGCTGCTTGGATTTAGCAAGAATATATTTTAAAATTGCCAGTGTACAGCGAAAATTCGCTGGTATGGATCTTTCAGGTTTACTTTATTAGTGACCCCAAAGCTTTAAATTCAACTGAGTATTCTGGTCATTTGTAAATAGTTCCATTGCTATCTGTGATGTTGCATTGCCAGTTACCTTGATTTACAGTATCAGTTGTGGTGGTAGGTAGGGGCACCGATATTCCACTCACCTGATGTAGTGCTGCCTACATCTTCTTTCATGTCTGTTATTCCTTTCCCTTGTCTGTCCTCCCCCCCTCCCCCCCCCCCTTTTTTTTTTTTTTTTTTTTTTTTTTTTTTTTTAATTGATCTTCTTTCCACTTCAGGTTGCACTACACAGAGTGACAAGCCATGGTTTCCTGTAACTCAGGAAACCATTTTCAGTGCTGGGTGGTAACCATATACTGTCAAATATTAGGGTGACATGGAGCCTACTGTAGGGTCCCTTCTAACTGGGTGAAGAGACAAAAATGTTGCATCCACCCAGGAACGAAACATCCACATTGATCCATGTGCCTTGCTGTGGTGAAGTCCTGTATGCTATATGGGGATGGCCCAGCAGTTGCAGTTGATTGCCATCAGTTGATGGGTCTGCTTGATCACATAGACTGGGGTAGCACAACAGCAACAACGGTTATCAGTTGTGATATTTTAGAACTCTCCAGTAATGAGTACTGCCTGTAGCCATGGCTAGGGAGTTGCCATGGATTAAGGTATTGATGATGATAATGATTTCACAACAGACTAGTATTGTCATTACTGAAGTTCAAACTCTTGACTAAACGGAGGTACAAATAGATTTTATAACTGTATCGTCTGAAAGCACAGAAATAATAGAAGAGAAGGAGATTGGATACAGAGTACCATTGTAATGCTTCTTTGTGGAGTGCTGTTATCTCACATGGAGGGTGGAGGTTGTGGGTTACTTTCTGGATTTATTTTTCCATTGATCTTTTTGAGAGTGCACATTGTCATTGTTTACTTGTGCAACTCATTATTGTTAGTTTCTCATCTGTTCTGTCTTTGGTTACCATTCTCACATCTTTTTGTCACTGGTTACTATTACAACCTTTTCTTGTCAATGATTACATACAGAGCCCATTTGTTATTGGATGTTTTGTGCAGTCATTGTAACTGATTACTTTTGGAAGCCAATCCTTTTGTGAGCTTATTCCATTGTGCTGTATAAGAGAATATTAGTCTGTGTAATTTCAGTCTAGTATTGGTTAGGCCCTATTTTATTTGTTCTTGTTTTCCATATAAATTGTATTTTGCTTGGTAAACTTGACCACCTTTATTAAAAGTGATTTTGGTGTTCTGATGTTAGGTGAGGTCTAAAGCTGGATTTTTTTTCTCTCCTGATCATCCTGACCACCATGTAAAACTTGTTTATAAGTATTTCCTCAGGTATCTCTCTCTTACTCCTGTCAATGAAAAATAAGTTTCATTTTCATCATGTTATACTATATCAAAATAAGTTAGTGACACCCATTAACAGTACTGTGCATGTGAGTGCTGTACCATTCACCCATGGTCTTGTGTTTTTCCAGTAGTTGTCATAAATTACAAGTGATTAGGTCAGTATCAAGACATACTGTTTTGGGAATGGGAGCATTGCAAATGATATATGGCGTACAAAATTGTTACTGGTGGTTGCGGTTAGAACTTATCTGATTATTTGAGGTCCTTTTTCAGATCACAGTTAAGTTTATTGCTAAACTGTGCTACATTGCACTTGGTGTCTGCTGTTATTTGCTGCATTTGTTGTTTGCATTCTTGATTAAGACAAATGTGTGTTTAGCAGTTATATTCAGTGCCAACTTTCCTGGGAGTACATTACTGTATTATATTTATAAGTTGTCATGATTTATGATATATTAAGGAGATGTCATCAATTTATTCACTTCAGGTAATGACGTCAAAGTGCCTTCTGAGGTGGTGGTTCTGAATGCAATAGTACTTCCATACAAAGAGCTCTCCTCTAGCACCAAAAACGAGATAATCCTTTGAGTTATGTTAGTGTTTTGTGCTGCCTCAGGAGTTCTGTGTTCTTGTGTGTATAGCAAGATATCCAAGTGTAACATTAATAATTTCTTCTGTGCATTTTAGTGATTTCTAACCTTGTAATCTGTTTCGTTTGCATGCTTAATTATCATGGGCATTTTTCTTCCTTCTTATTTGACACTTGTCACAAGTTATTGCACTTCCTCTCTATTAACATAACACTGAACTGACTAACTCTTATTCCTTTTTAAGACATTTTTTATATTAGCTGCTGGAACCTGTAATGTAATTGGCAGGTATTACTTATATAAGTTTGTGTGTACGACTCCGTCATTTATATTTGTACCATGCTGTTAACGTTTGACACTGGCTGTAGTTTGGACTGTAGTGCAGACCAGCAGACTTATATATATATTTGTTTTTAAAGGCTCCAACATGCTTGCATGTGTCGGCCTTGGCCACATAATGGCGGCTCTCCATGCTGCTCGATCTCTGGCAGCTTCCCTATTCATTCCCTCATCCCTGAGGTCTCACTCAGTGACCTCATCCCAAGTCTTTTTCAGTCTACCTCTCGCATCCCAACCCCTAATGTTAACACTTCTCACTTTCTGCACCCAATTATCATCCCCCGTCCTCTCCACATGCCCAAACCATCTCAATCTACTTCTCATCACAACACCAGGACACTCCAGTCCCATCCTACCTCTCAACTTATCCATTGTAAACCTAGCTCCCCCAGGCTTCACACTTAGGGACACACTGTACATCCACCTAATTATTATCATTTCTGTATGTTTGAGCTAACGAATATCCTCTTCTTTTGCTGCCCAGGTCTCACTGCCATACAGCATTACACTCCTAATGCATGCTGCTTACGAAGATCTCTTAGCACACGCACACACACACATGTAGATAGATAGATGACAAAGGATCAAGCTGACTGGATTAATACCCCTTTTTAACTTGACACTTGTCAGATTGACTCTGTGAGATAGGAGAATGTGAAGCTACATGTGAAATAACTTCATACCTATCAGGATTCCAGGAGCTTGAATGAGAATGTGATCCATTCATCTGGGCAAGCAACACACCCACACGCATGCACGCACGCACAAAAAAAAAAAAGAAAAAAAAAAAAAGAAGTTGAGTAAAGTAGACAAAGGAAAAACAAATGGTCCTGATGAAACTTCAGGTTGGGCACTACATGAATGTTCAGAAGAGTTAAGCATACCAGTATCTTTAATCCATCCATACATCCATCATCCAATCCTACATTGCCCCATGAGGAGCGTAGGAACCTGGGTCTAGGCAGTTGGTCCTGACATTTAAGATGAGAGTGACCAGCCTCACTCATTCCTGAGTGACATTACATGAGCAATCAACCCCAACCACCCCTTGGATATGAACCTTCACCTGCTCCATCCGACTGGAGTGCAATAATTACCCAATAAACCACCAGGCGCCAAAATTTGGTTATATGGTTACCACCCAGCGTAGTACATGGTGTCCTGGTGTACAGGAAACCATTTGCCTTGTCACTTAGTGTAAAGTCACTCACAGGCAGTAGGAAGAGGAAAGAATGAAAGAAAGACAGAAGAGAGAGTGTAAAGTTACTCGTAGGCAGAAGGACAAGGAAGGAAAGAATATTCAAGGAAACGTCAAGGTAAATTACCTGATATCTGGAAGAAAGCAAACATTGTTCCTCCATTCAAGAAAGGAAATTACAGTATCCATTTAACTACGAGCCAGTATCCCCGACCAATGTTGTGACTAAGATACAAGAAAAGCTGACAAGAAAAATTTGGGTAAACCATCTGGAAAAATACAGCATGATAACAGAAAGACAGTTCGGTTTTAGAAAGGGAGAATCTTGTGTTACTAATCTATTAAGCTACTATGACTGAGTTGTGGAAACACTACAGAAAAGAAAAGGATGGGTATATGGTATTTATTTAGATTTCAAGAAAACATTCACCAGAGTATCGCACAAAAGTTTTCATGGAAACTGTACCATCAAGGAGGAATGCAAGGTAATATGTACTGGTGGATGCAAGAGTCTCTCAGAAAAAGGGAAATGAGAACAGTATTAAGGGGAAACTACTCATCATGGAGAGAAGTGACCAGTGGAGTTCCACAAGGCCCAGTGCTGGTTCCGGTTTTGTTTTTAGTATATATAAATGACACTGACAGCAACATTGGAAATGGACGCTATCTTAATATAGTTGCTGATGATGCAAAAATACAAGGAAGAATTACAAACACAGACTCTTGCAAAGAGCTACAAGAAGAATCAAATATGCTTCGTGATTCGAGCAGTAGGTGGTAAATTGAATTCAGTGTGGACAAATGCCATATAATTAAGTTTGGTAAAAGTGGGAAAAGACCAGACTGGGATTTAGGAAGTACAACCCTACACATATTAGAAAAGGAGAAGGGCCTAGGAGTGATTATCATCAATAACAGATTATCTCCAGCTGACCTCATCAGTGAATTATCATTAACAGACTGCCTCTGGCTGACCTCATCAGTGAAAAGGTACGGAACATGTATACACTGCTTGCTAATACGAGAATTGCATTCACATATAAATGAAGACATGCTGAGAAAGATAATAACATCATTCATCAGGCCAACCCAGGAGTATGCATTAGTAGTGAGGAATCCACATCTCAAAAGATACATAGATAAGATTGAAAAATTACAAAGGGCAGCTACAAGATGAGTACCAAGCTTAACCCTTAGGATACGCAATTCAATCGACCGAACTTCCCTGAAAACCTGTACGGTATATGGAGCTGATTTTTCAGCTCTTACAGAAGTAAAAAGTTTTATGCCCAAGGTTTAGAGCTTGAATTTACACACCTTATGCCACAAACCAGAGCATTCTAGACCAACTGGTTACCGAGCTATAGCCTGTCAAAGATCATCAAAAATTGACACTGGCAACCCTTGCATATGGGGAGAGAGAGAAAAAAAATGCACCAACATTAGTTTTGGTAATATAGAATGAAAGATTGAAAGAGCTTGATTTTACACACCAGAAAATGTATGTATCATTCTCATATGTCAAATGTTTACCACATAGCCACAGCAAGAAAGTAGCTAGAGGTGGAGGGAGTATGAAGGGGTGGAGGGAGGAAGGTGGGGGGAGAATGAGGGAGGAAGGTGGAGGGAGGGTGATGGGAGGAGTGTGGGATGGAATAATCAGCTTTATAGGGTTGATAGGATGAGCTGTGAGTCCAGTCACAAGTGAGGGAGGGGGAGAGGGAACAAAAGGTTTGGGGTAGAGGTAGGTGGCGAGAGGGCAGTGGAGGAAATGAATAATGTGATGACGCAATGGGTCAAAGAAGAGACATGGTTTCGAGGTGAGGACACACCAGCAAGGTTAGATTTCCTGTTTACCAAAGAACCCGATGTTATAGAATCATTGAAATATCTCTGTCCATTAGGAAAAAGTGATCATGTGGTCATTGAGTTCCAGATGATAATAGGGAACGTCGAGCCAAGAGACAAGCTTCATAGACAGGGAAGATACAACTTTGGGAAAGCAAATTTTACAGGATTGAGAAACTTTTTTGAAAATGCAGATTGGAGAAAATTTAGAGAAACAAGAGAGATATAGAGGAAGTGGGATATCTTTCTAGACCTCTATAATTTGGGAGTGGAAAAATTTGTACCAAGAGTAAGAGGAAAAGAAAACAGGAAAAAGGAGTGGTTTAAATAGACGGTGTATGATAGCAAAAAAAGAGAGAGATAAGGCATGGAACAATTGGAGAAAGAGAGGTAACAACAGAACAAAGGAAGAATATAAAAGAACTGGCAATGAATACACAAGAATACGTAGAGAAGAAAGGAATTTCGAAAAAGGTATAATAGACAAATGTAAGGATGAACCCAAACTGTTTTATAGATTTGTTAATGGCAAACTGAAACAAAAGGAAGGAATCATCAAACTGAAAGTAAAAGGAGAGGTTTATAAAGATGCAGCAATGCAAGCTGAAATAATGAACAAATGTTTCCAATCGGTTTTCACTAATGAAAAAGAGTTTGTGGAAGGGGAGGGAGTGATTAGAAATGTACCAGTGATAAATGATATAAAAGTGGAGGTACAAGAAGTGTATAAATTACTGGAAACTCAAGATGTAAGGAAAGCCCCAGGACCTGATGGAATTTCTAATTGGGTACTGACGGAATGCAGAGAACAACTGGCGGATAAAATTCACAGTTTAATCGTGTGTTCTCTGGAAGAGGGGAAAGTGCCACAAGAATGGAAGAGGGCAAATGTGGTACCAATTTATAAGGGAGGAAACAGGGAAGAACCCCTGAATTATAGACCAGTGTCTCTAACCAGCATGGTCGCAAAATTGTGTGAGAGAATCCTGAAAGACAGATGGATAAAATATCTAGAAGAGATGAATATTTTGGCTGAATGTCAGTTTGGATTCAGAAGTGGAAGGTCATGTGTTCCTAACTTGTTGAGCTTTTACTCTAGAGCGATTGACGTGGTACAGGAGAGAGATGGTTGGGTGGATTGTATGTACTTAGAGAAGGCCTTTGACAAGGTACCTCATAAGAGACTAATGTGGAAACTAGAATATATAGGAGGACTGAAGGGGAAACTTCTGGAATGGATGAGAGACTTTTTGAGAGACAGACAAATGAGGACAGTAATAAAGGATAGGATATCTGGATGGAGGGAAGTAACAAGTGGAGTCCCTCAAGGCTCGGTGTTGGCGCCAGTAATGTTCCTGATTTACGTAAATGATATGGTAGATGGAGTGAACAGTTATGCAAGTCTGTTTGCTGATGATGTAAAGATCTTGAGGAAGGTAGAGGTTGAGGAGGATTGTAAAATGCTGCAGGAGGATTTGGATAGGATACACGATTGGAGCCCGACGTGGGAAATGAAATTTAATGTAAAGAAATGTAAAATATTGGAAATGGGTAAAAGTACCAGGAGGCCATCACTGAATTATTTGTTGGGTAATGAATTAATCACAAAAATGAGAGAAGAGAAAGATTTTGGAGTGCTGGTCCAAGATAGTTTGTCACCTGAAAAGCACATTAACAAGATAGTTGGAGAGACTTATAAACTCTTGACTAACATAAGAGTAGCATTTCATTATATGGATGAGGAGATGATGAAAAAATTGATAGTGGCCATGATCCGCCCCAGGTTAGAATATGCAGCAGTAGTGTGGTCCCCACACAAAAAGAAAGATATAAACAAGATTGAGAGAATACAAAGAACAGCAACCAAGATGGTCCCCAGTCTGGCAGACCTGTCATACAGAGAGAGGCTGGAAAAGCTGGATTTGCCTTCCTTAGAGGAAAGAAGAAAGAGGGGAGACATGATTGCAGTGTTCAGGACCTTGGTGGGAGTAGACAAAATTGACAAAGAAGATCTGTTTTTATGGGATAAGAGAGCAACAAGAGGACACGGAATGAAATTGAAAAAGTCATGCTGCTTGAAGGATATCAAGAAATGTAGCTTTTCTTCCAGAAGTATAGACTTATGGAATAGCCTGGACAAAGAGATCATCCAGTCTAAAAACAGAAACGAGTTTAAAGCTAAATTTGACTTATTGAGAAACAGCGACGGAAACCCACGAGCATAGCACATTCTGTTTATATCACAACTGGGTATATTAGGTAAAAACATAAATATTTGGAACGACTTAGACGAAGAGGTGATGCATGAGAAAAACATTCGTGTGTGTAAAGGTAGACTTGATAAATGTGGATTTGGAGACAGGACAACATAAGCATTGCTCAATTCCTGTATACTACAGATAGGTAAATACACACACACAAAACCAGTCTAAGGTAAGGAAGGAGGTCTGGATGATACATACAGTACAGTACAGTGTGTGTGTATATATATATATATATATATATATATATATATACAAACACATGGAATGAAATTGAAAAAGTCAAGCTGCTTGAAGGATATCAAGAAATATAGCTTTCCTTACAGAAGTATAGACTTATGGAATAGCCTGGACAAAGAGATCGTCCAGTCTAAAAACTTAAACGAGTTTAAAGTTAAATTCGACTTATTGAGAAACAGCGACGGAAACCCACAAGCATAGTACATTCCGTGTATATCACAATTAGGTATATTCTTAAATATTTGGAAGGACTTAGACAAAGAGGTGGTGCATGAGAAAAACATTCATGTGTGTAAAGGTAGACTTGATAAATGTGGATATGGAGACAGGACAACACGAGCATTGCTCAATTCCTGTATACTACAAATAGGTAAATACAAATACTGTAGGTAAATACACAGAGGAAAAGGGAGTGGTTTAATCTGCACCGTCCCGGCGACATGAATTAACGCGGCAACATTGCAAGGTCCCTAATTTGCACAATTTTCAATTTTTGCTAGTGATTTCACGAGTGATTTTTGGCATGTATACATGGGACACCTTCCTCTATTCATCTACAAGATGCCAAGCAGGAACAATGCCTTACACCGCATAATCTCTCCCTCCTCCCCTGCACGCCATTGTCTCGGGAATTCACCTGCTACCAGTGACCTGGCCAATAAAGACATTCAGGGCCAGAGTGATTTCCCAATCAATGACAATGTGGAGGACAATGTTTACATAGCATTAGAGGAATAAACAGTCAGAAATGATGATCAGGTAATGTGGGAAAAAAAAGGTAATGAATGGTGATGAGTTAGTGAGTGAAACAATGCTTATAATGCCTATATTACTGTTTGAAAACCAATAGACTCTTGTACTACATATAAATTCATACCAAGTAAATAAATAAATACTGTTTATGAGTGGATAAAATAGTTACCCTCCCATAGAACTCATTTTCTTTGGTGCCAGCCTGTTAGAAAACCCAGTCAGGTAAGGAAGTACACGTACCTAAATCGCGTATTTTAAACCTCAGGTGAGCGATTTCTCTGTGAATTTTCGATGTTTCTCGCCAAAAGCGGATGTTTGGGCAAAAAAAAAAAAAAAGGTCCAAAAACGTCGGGATGGGGCGGGTTAATAGAAAGTGTATGATACCAAAAAAAAAAAAAAAGAGAGAGACACGGAGTGGAACAATTAGAGAAAGAGAGGTAACAACAGAACAAAGGAAGAATATAAAAGAACTAGAAATGAATACACAAGAACACGCATAGAAGAAGAAAGGAATTTTGAAAAAGGTATAATAGTCAAATGTAAGGATGAACCCAAACTGTTTTTTAGATTTGTTAATGGCAAACTGAAACAAAAGGAAGGATTCACCAAACTGAAAGTAGAAGGAGAGGTCTATAAGATGCTGCAGTGCAAGCAGAAATAATGAACAAATGTTTCCAATCAGTTTTCACTAATGAAACGGAGTTTGTGGAAGGGGAGGGAGTGACTAGAAATGTAGTGATAAAAGATATAAAAGTGGAAATACAGGAAGTGTATAAATTACTGGAAACTCAAGATGTAAGGAAAGCCCCAGGACCTGATGGAATCTCTAATTGGGTACAGAAGGAATGCAGAGAACAACTGGCGGATAAGATTCACAGTTTAATTGTGTGTTCTCTGGAAGAGGGGAAAGTGCCTCAAGAATGGAAGAGGGCAAATGTGGTACCAATTTATAAGAGAGGAAACAGGGAAGAACCCGTGAATTATAGACCAGTGTCCCTAACCAGCATGGTCGCAAAATTGTGCGAAAGAATTCTGAAAGATAGATGGATAAAATATCTGGAAGAGATGAATATTTTGTCTGATAGTCAGTTTGGATTTAGAAGTGGAAGGTCACGTGTTTCCAACTTGTTGAGTTTTTACTCAAGAGCGACTGACGTGCTACAGGAAAGAGATGGTTGGGTGGATTGTGTGTATTTAGATTTGGAGAAGGCCTTCGACAAGGTACCCCATAAGAGACTAATGTGGAAACTAGAGCATATAGGAGGACTGAAGGGGAACGTCCTGGAATGGATGAGAGACTTTTTGAGAGAGAGACAAATGAGGACAGTAATAAAGGATAGGATGTCTGGATGGAGGGAAGTAACAAGTGGAGTCCCACAGGGCTCGGTGTTGGTGCCAGTAATGTTCCTGATTTACGTAAATGGATGAATAGTTATGCAAGTCTGTTTGCTGATGATGCAAAGATCTTGAGGAAGGTAGAGGTTGAGGAGAATTGTAAAATGCTGCAGGAGGATCTGGATAGGATATACGAATGGAGCCGGATGTGGGAAATGAAATCCAGTGCAAAGAAATGTAAAATATTGGAAATGGGTAAAAGTACCAAGAGACCATCATTGAATTATTTGATGGGTAATGAACCAATCACAAAAGCGAGAGAAGAGAAAGATTTGGGAGTGCTGATCCAGGACAATTTGTCACCAGAAAAACACATTAACAAGACAGTTAGAGAGATGTATAAACTCCTGACTAATATAAGAGTAGCTTTTCATTATATGGATGAGGAGATGATGAAAAAATTGATAGTGGCCATGATTCACCCCAGGTTAGAATATGCAGCAGTAGTGTGGTCCCCACACAAAAAGAAAAAATATAAACAAGATTGCGAGAATACAAAGAACAGCAACCAAAATGATCCCCAGTCTGGCAGATCTGTCATACAGAGAGAGGCTGGAAAAGCTGGATTTGCCTTCCTTAGAAAAAAGGAGAAAGAGAGGCGATATGATTGCAGTGTTCAGGACCATGATGGAAGTAGATAAAATTGACAAAGAAGATCTGTCTTTATGGGATAAGAGAGTAACAAAAGGACACGGAACGAAACTGAAGACCCCAAGCTGCCTGAAGGATATCAAGAAATATAGTTTTCCTTATAGATGTATAGATCTGTGGAATAGCCTGGACAAAGAGATCGTCCAGTCTAAAAACTGAAACGAGTTTAAAGCTAAATTTGACGTATTGAGAAACGGAGACAGGACTCCACAAGCGTAGCTCATTTCCTGTATATCACAATTGGGTAAATACAATTAGGTAAATACACACAAACATGGTTGACTCTCAGTTATCTGGCATAATTCAGCCAACCCCCGCGGCAGATATTGCATAGTACCCTCCTTTCAGCTATCCATTCAGTTTCGAGGTGGATAATGTGTTACTGTCCATCTCTACCCTTGAGCCTAAAAACTTTCCTACAATATTACCCTTGAGCAAACTATTAAAATTAAGCATCAAATACAATAATGATGATGATAAAATACAGTACAGTCTTGATTTAGTATACTGTATATAGTACAGTAATAAAGTCTATCTATCTATCTATAGCCCGACGCCCTAATCCCGCAAAGGGTGGCCGCAGACAAAACGCCTCCAAGTCACTCTGTCACCCACCATTTGACTCCCCTCCCCCCAACTCACCCCCCCCTCCCTCATATACCTCTCAACTCCATCCCTCCACCTCATCCTCGGTCTACCCCTCCCTCTCCCTCCCTCCACCTCACCTACATACACCCTCTTAGTCAGTCTTTCATTCTCCATCCTCTCCACATGTCCAAACCACCTCAGTGTATTTCTCCTAATCTTTTCAACCACATCCACATCTACCCCACAACGTTCCTTCACTTCTTCATTCGTCAACCTGTCCCTCCATGTCACTCCACATGCTCCTCTCAAGTAACTCATTTCCACTGCTCTCACTCTTGACTTGTTCCCCTCTTGCAAGGTCCACGCCTCGCTTCCATACGTCAGGGTAGGGATCACAATACCATCATGCAGTGACTTCTTAACTTCCATACTCACCTCCCTATTTCTCATCACTGCTTTCAGTGTGCCAACAACCTTCCTTCCCTGCTGTACCCTTTCACGTACTTCATCCCCCAAAGTTCCATCCTTACTCATCACACTACCCAAGTACTTGAATGCACTCACATTCTCCATATCCTCACCATCCAACCTCACTGCACACTCTGTGACTTCATTCCTCTCAAACACCATAACTTTACTTTTGTTTACATTAACTTTCAGCTTCCTCCTCCTACACACTGTCCCAAATTCATTCACCAAACCTTGCAACTCCCATTCATCTTCACTCAACAATACTGTATCATCAGCAAACAGCAACACCGGAAGCTTCCAAATCTCACCCTCATTCATTAGGGCCACCCCGACATCCACTGCCCTACCTTGTACCTCCTTTACGACCCCATCCATATATATATTAAACAGCCATGGAGACATTACACACCCCTGTTTCAGTCCCACATTGAGATCAAAGAACTCACTCAGCTCTCCATCCACTCGCACCGTAGCCCTAGCTCCCTCGTACATACTCTTCACAGCACTCAACAATTTCCCCTCCACTCCATATATTCTTAATACCTTCCACATACCTTTCCTATCTATTCTGTCATAAGCTTTCTCCAAGTCCATGAAGGCAGCGTACACTTTCCTTCCCTTCTCTAGATACTTCTCCACTAAACATCTTAGAACAAATATCTGATCTACACACCCTTTTCCCTTCCTAAATCCCCCTTGTTCTTCTCCAACTAGCTCCTCTGTCATATGCCTCACCCTGTCAATGAGTATTCTACCAGTAATAAAGTATATAACATAATCATACTGTACTCACCTAGTGTTGGCATTGATGGTGGGTATATATGCACAGGGATGTCCTCGCTATACAGTAAAACCTCAATATAATGGACTTCAGTAGACCGGAATTCGCTTTTATCAGAATCGAGGAGCTACCAGACTAAATTCCTATATATCGGAAGAAGTGATAAAGCCAGAAGCAGTCTGGACTGCCTGACCACTTCAGCTATGTTCACCACAATAAGGTAAATAAAAGACATGTGTATCAGTGTATAGTACAGTATTATTTTATATAGTATACTGTTCGATTACTGTAGTGAAGGTATAGTACAGTACAATACTGCAGTGGTAGTGAAAACAGTTTAACCCAAGGCATCCCGATGATGTATGGATACGTTGCCACATTTTGTCACGGTGACACCTGACAATGTATCCATACGTTTTGCAATTGCGAGGTCCGTCATTTGCACATTTTTCAAGTTTCACGGGTTATTTTTGGTAGGCATATGTGGGAGTCCTTCCTCTACCCAACGCCAGGTGGGGTTAATGCATGGCCCCACTTGACCCCTCCTCCATCCCCGCATGCCATTTTCTCGGCAACTCACCTGTTAGCAGTGACCTGGCCAGTATAGACATGTCGCACCACGGTCTCTCCAGTGATGAAATTCAAGGCAAAAGTGATTCCCGAGGTGGAGGACAAAGGAAGAAAGAAGCCAGAGAAAGAAACAAGCGGAAGTGATGAGGCGGTAACATCGTACAGGAAGGTGCCATATGTTGATGTTTTTGGTGAGTGAACAATGCTTATATCGCCTATATTATTGTGTGAAAACCAATATACTGTACTCTTATACTACATATAAATTCGTACCAAATAAATAAATATTTACATATAATGAGTGGTTTGGAATAGTTACCCCTCCCAAGAGAACGTCTTCTCTGGAGCCTGGCCTGAGAGAACACGGTACCAAGGTGGGGTTACTGTTACCTGTATTTGGTATTTCTAAACTCAACTGAGCACTTTCTCTCTGAATTTTTGATGTCTCTCATAAAAAGGGGGGGGTTTCAGGGGGGGGGGGAAATCTGCTGGGATTGGGGGGGGGGGGGGTCAGTGGTGGAAAATCTGCCGGGATGCGGGGGATTAAAAACTGTTGGTATGATCCGGACTAATGTCTGTTAAATTGGAAAAAGTCCGGGATAGCAGGGGGAAGTCCGGATGTTGCTTTTATCGGAATGGTTTGGCCCCCAATTAGTCTGTTATAGTGAGATCTAACTGTACATTAGTGAGAGCACTGGGGCACAGAGCACTGAGGGGGCCACAAGGGTAGTCACAGCACTACAGCAATGAGTGAGGCATGGGTATGGGAGACCACAGACTAAGTCACAGCACTAGGGTTTAGCACCCTCGTGGGTCACAAGAACAGAGCGCACAGATACGTCCTTATTGTACAGCATCCACGGGAGAGACTGAGAGAATGACGGTAGGCTCGGCACGCTGGGTGGGCCTCTCCCACAATGCATTGTGACTGGGTGGCATGTTGCAGGGTCTGTCTGTGTACTGATTGGGTCCCGTGTCTGAGCCAGAGGGCCAATTGCTTCCCATTTCTGGATATTGTATAACTTCCCTGGATGTTGCTTTAATGGAGCTGAGCTAAAAGTGCCAGATATTTTGTTTGGGCAGATATTTTGACAACAGATAATTGAGAGTTTACCGTACTCATGAAACATCATAACTATTTCCTTCCTTATATCGTAGCAGCCGTGGCTCAGTGGGTTAGAGCGCTCCGCTCTGACCAAAGGGTCGGAGGATCGAATCCACCCAAGGGTCATTGGTAGACATCAGGAAGGGCATCCGGTCATAAAATGCTACACGCTCCAGTCCAAAAGTCCTCTACACAGAGGCAACGCCTTAGCCCTTCGGGGATACCTGGCATAAAACAAATTATTATTATTTTTATTTTTTATTATTCCTTCCTTATATCAAAGCCTGCCACTACAGCTTTCCTGGTTATTCCTTCCCTCATCATCACATGTGGCTTTATAAATTATTACAGGTGACACACACTTGTATTAAGCAGGTGGATAAATTTGAATTAAATACTGTATTTAACTACACTACAGACTAATGAAACAAACTGAATCAGAGCCTTGGTATTTCAAATTGGGGAGATGGCAGTCAAGTTATAGAGAATTGATCTGCTAACAGGAAGGATATGAGATTGACCCAAAGTTGGGGCAGGAAACAGGGATTTTTAAACAGTTTGAACTGATCTTCGAAAAGACCCATTGAGTTGTCATAAAACACCTCAATAATACCATCACACCAGTCCAAAATGTGATTGCCACAACATGTGTTAAGTGTTAATATTGAGTATTAACACCCAAGAGGTGACATGATAAGGTATATGGTGCCATCTGATGCATGTAGAGGGATAGTTGGGCCTTTGATGCATGGACTCAGTAGTCTGTGGCCACAGTCAGATGCAAAAAAATAGTAGAAGAAAAATATTGCAGAGTGGCACTGGCTGAAAGTAAATACTGTACTTAATGGTAACATTATTAACTCACTCGCTCTTATGATGCACTCTGTGGAGTGTAAATTTGTCTGGTATTAGCTTGTATAAACTGACAAGATGAGGGTATATGGGACCATGAAAGGGTCATTGTAATACCACCTACCCTCATTGCTTTGGTCTTTAGTTCCTACACCTTATAAGAAGTAGTCCCTGTCAGAGACTACCTTCAGTGGCACACAAATCTATGTAGCAGCTTGTGCCAGTATGCAACACCCCCGTCATTACCTGACAAAGACACAGAACACACAATCTCCACACAATATTATCAAACCCTTTTCAACAGTACTGTATCCCACCCCCAGACTTTCCAGTATCAGCAATGAGAAAACACATTCATTTCACTTAGAGTAATACAGCACCTTGATCAGAGCACAGTATTACAAGATCCCCCTCTTGATATTCACCCATTAGAAGTGTCCTTAAGTGGAGATGATTGAGTTCATATAACTAAGCTTATAACAAGACATCACCCAGCCCTCCTCAGCTACCAGCTTAAG
The DNA here is from genome assembly GCF_032717465.1 of Coenobita brevimanus. Taxonomy (NCBI): domain Eukaryota; kingdom Metazoa; phylum Arthropoda; class Malacostraca; order Decapoda; family Coenobitidae; genus Coenobita; species Coenobita brevimanus. The sequence goes on along the minus strand of NC_137017.1, from coordinate 3,582,037 downwards.
AGGTGGGTTGGATGGAATCACAGCTGACACATGCCTAGCTTGTAGAATAGGCCCACACAACGTAGCACACATAATGGAGCACTGCACAAACCACTCCAAGATGCATACACAACATCAGTGGGTTAGGGTACCTGGGACAACCCCACAGTGCAGTTGCTTACATGAACTCAGCATGTCTGCATAGTTAGATGGACTGGGGTTGAACAGCAACAACAAGAACTACAAGTACAGTACAGTACATATTACAGAACTGGCTGTTATCATATGATCAGTATACTGTGTAGTTACAGTATTTGCAATGTCCTAGGGTTGTCCCTTAAGTAATATTTCAGTTATTGGGTAACCCTGTTATATTTAGCACTACTGGTTCAAATTTTTTACTCCCTTTTCCAGTTAACAACATTATTTTTCTTGAAAGATAACTTGGAGTTAAGATTTATAATTAATATTAATATTTTTTGTGCTGTAAAGTGCATAAAATACTGGCATTGTTGGGCATATATAAATGTAATTGCAGCATAGCGTAGTAAGATTTTAATGTCACATTACCTGAAGTGTCTTTCATCAGTACGGTATATTCATTTACACTGGTTTATAGCAGAGGTAATCAGGGATCCCAGAACCCATGTCATAAATATTTCAGTTAACAATATGGTGGTGCAGAAGTTGGCTTAGTTGTTAGAGCCAGAAGTGGCTGGAAGTAGTTTAGAGAGCTGTTACACCTTTTGACAGTGATGGGATAGTCTTTGTATGTGGAAAAAACACAGACACACACACAAACACACACACACACACACTGTTTCAAGTGTTTTGCTGTATGGTAAGGCAGTAAAAAAAATAAGATCTTCACAGATTTGAGCATGCTGATGTGTTGAGATAGGTGTGTAGTGTCTGGGCATTGAGAGTGTTAGTGGGATGATGTGCATGGGTAGGCTGGGGTGGCATAGACATAAGGAGAGAATGTGTTAGAGTAACTGGTGAAATGCTGCTCCTGAATATGGAAGGCACAGCCACTGTTGGCAGATCAGAGACAATATGAGATAAAGTTCTTGAGATGGGACCTGTGGGTCAGAGGCCTTATCATAATGCTTCATGAAACTATGCAGCATAGAAGGCATCCATCAGATGACAGAAAGATGCACCCTGCAAGTATGGAATATTACATTGCAAAATGTACATACAGTACTCATATGTAAGAACCTCAGCTCCCTGTTCTTTATTTTCTTTGAAGTTTTGATTTATGCTACTCCAGCTTGGCTTAGACCTTAAGTTCTACCTTTATCTATGCATTCACTCTAACTTTTGTCCTTTTCTTAGGTTGTAATGTGAATGTGCCAGCCGAAGTAATTGTCTTGAACTCTATTGTGCTGCCCTACAAGGACCTGCCCCACAGCTACAAGAATGAGATCATCCTCTGAAATATGAAGACAATGGGACCTTGTGCTTAATGACACATTCTTTAGGGTTTAATTCACACAGCCTCCAACATTTGTGTGGTATGGTAAGCAAGAGATGCCAGAAAGCATAATGTTGCATATGTAGTAGTTAATAACTTCACCATCATCATCATCATCATCATCATCATCATCCAGACCTCCTTTCCCACCCTAGGGCAGGGTGAGGAGTAGCAACGTCCAGACAGCCCAAGTTTGCCCACTCCAATGGACCATGCTTCCATTCACTCTTATTCAAGCCCCCGGAATCCTGGCTTTATCTGATAGGCCAAAAACTTTCACCACATTCTGTACCTTCAAATAAAGGTATCCAATAGTGTTAATAACTTATGGGGAAAAAATACGGTACCCTAAACATGCTTCCTGAGTTTTCTCTTGCATAATTTTCATCCCCCATGCACTAGTTTTTACTACCATATAAGTACTATTTTAAACAGAATGAAGTGCTACTATTGGTAAATAACTGGCTTTTGCATAGCCAGAGGGGCTTTTTCACTTGTAGTGATTTACTGTTGTAGGCACTTTAAAAAGTGGCTTCAAATCACTTATGAAACCCCACATGTATTAGTGGTGTTGATGGGAGGAATCACCCCAGATTTGGAGAGTTAAGGAATGGGTGCTTTACTTTTCTCCAATTCCTATGGCTCATTAGGCATAATGACCTTCTCCTGAAGTTGCTGATGTCTTATGTGCTCTTTGAAAAGGGCACTTAATACTGGGTCCCTGCACCTTGGGTTATGGGCACAGCTGATGTTCTTGCTTCATCGCTGTCAGAAGATGAAGTTAGTAGTGCCACTGTTATTTTTGTTTTATGCCAATTTTACTGTTGTGTAGGTTCACTTGGTGCAACATAGAGTAAAGGGGCAAAGCTTCATCAAGCAGGGCCTGGTAAGTTGCTTATCTCCAAGTCTCTCTTCACTTACATAAGAAATGGCTTTCTTGCTGTGCAAAAAGTTGTATATCACTGAATAGGGAGGCTGCAAGATTGAGTAGCATGGAAAGCTGCCATTAAATGACCAAGGCTGATGTATGCAAGCATGTTGGAGCCTTTACAAACAAAACAAAAAACGATATGAACTTTGTGTCGTTTTTGTTGTGGTCCCAGGCTCATGTGGATGCGAACTCAATGGACCACAGGTTGAAGTTGCCCATTACGCTTCCATCTTTTGAAGGCACCTTTGGAAAAGTGCTCAAGACAGATGTCAGTAGAACTTAACAAGGAGTCCCAGTCCATCCATCCATCATCCTATCCTGTTCCACCCCATGAGGAGCGTAGGAGGCCGGGGCTAGGCAAGTTGGTCTTGACATTTAAGATGAGAGTGACCAGCCTCACTCATGCCTGAGTGGCATTATGTGAGCAATAAACCCCAACCATCCCTTGGATACAACCTACACAGGCTCAGTCCGATTGGAGCACCTTAATTACCCACTAAACCACCAGGTGCCATAATTTATTTATATGTTTACCACTTAGCATAGTAAATGGTTTCCTAGTGTACAGGAAACCATTTGGCCTATCACTTAGTGTAGAGTCACCCATAGGCAGAAGGAAGAGGAAAGAATGTAGGAAAGAAACACAGAGGAGAGAGTGTAAAGTCACCCATAAGCATAAGGAAGAGGAAAGAAAGAAGGAAAGCAAAACAGAAGAGGAAGGACGGAAGACAGGAAAGGAGTACCAATATGTCATGTAATTAGGTAGAGACAAGTGGTGTTTATGTCTCCAGTAAGCTGACTGTGGCAGGACAGACGGACAGCATAATGTGCAAGAGTTTGCATTTCAGTAACTTGTGAAGTTATGTTCTTTAGTATGTTTTATGAACTACGGTGAACTCCAACTGATACCTCTACATTCTCAGGAACAGTGGAATATACTCTCATTCTTTTGCATACAGGGCTGCCCAGTGTAAGGTGGTAACTTATGGGATATACTTGAACAACCAAATGAGCTTATACATGCAGCATAGTCGGTAGTACAGCACAACATATGAATGAATGGACATTGGTTGTAACTCCTAAATAACACGTAGCAAAGAGTTAATGGTGTACAGAATCAAGGTACATATAATGGTTTGATTTGGCATCTGGTTTAGTGGTTATAAATACCCAGTTAGACTGACAGTCTTGCATAGGTTCAGTCCCCAAGAGGTGACTGGAGTTTTTTTGATAATGTAATGCCACCTAAAGAAGTATGCTGGGTGTTGGAAGTAGGCTAGTCAGTCAGTCTTTACATTTAACAGTAGCCTTGCCATGAACTCCTGCACCTGAAAGGGGTGTAATATGTTCCTGCGGGTAACAACACTGGCCATGACATGGGGGACAGTGGCCATCTTGCTGCAGGTAGGCTAAGTGTGAATGCAAGCAGAGCACAGAAGTAACAGTGGTTGATACTGAACCCATAACCTCCAAAGGCACCCAGAATGGGGGCTTGGGAAGGGCAGTGGTTGACTGTAGTGGTGAGATGTAGCGATTCTCAAGGGTCCCATGAAAGTGAAGGTGAGAAGGACAGAGGACTCATAACTAGGCAGGATTATGCAGTGCCTGGAGATTTTAGGCACATCACAACCTCTTCTTGGAATGGAATGCCAGACATTAATAGATGAGTGATCACATTATAACTCTACATACATATATTGAAGGTAGAACTAATATAAATAGCAGTGTTCAGACCAGAAGACATGCAAATTTTAACCCAGGATTGCAGTCATATGGCTAGTTTGGCAGCCATCACAAAATGACTTCATTGTCATGGAAATACTGTAGTATGACACACCTGCCCATGAGATATTTGTGCTCAGATACACCCAAGTTAAAGTTACTGTGGTTGGAAATTTCCCAGCTGGTGGAAAACTAGTAGATACACAAATGGGACTCACGCCAGTCAAAACCCGAGTGAGTTGCCAGTTAGTTTAACAAGCTATGAGTGTGATTTACTGTTATCAATAATTTATTTAATATTTGCCTCTCTTCCCATAGCCATGGTCAGCCATGCATCAAAAACCAATTTTTCTAGACACATTTGAGCCTTTCTTGGTTGCTAAAACCATGGTACTGGATCAGCAAGTTCACAAATGTCATTCACAGTAGCTACTGTTCAGTGGGGTGACCTGGAACCCACTGTGGCATCCCTGTTAATTGGGTGGAGACATACAAATTCAGCATCCACCCTGGAACCTAACTTTCACACTGATTCCCACACCATGCTGTGGCAAAGCACTGTTAGCTGCATGGGAACATCAGTTCACTGCATAGATGGCCCCTGCGGGTGTGTTAGATTACGTGCAGTTGATGGGTCTACCCGATCTGACAGACTGGGGTAGCACAACAACAAAAACAACTGTTCCTTTGTTTCTGGGCTTTACCTTGAGGGTGGGGATGAGAGATAACAGATAGCTTTATGTCACAAAAATTGTGTGATGCTACTCTGAGAAACTTCCTGGTATGTTGTTAAAAATCTCGCTTATGTGAGGTAAGTCGCATCCCTTGGGTTAACTGGATTATGAACAGAATGAAATCGCATATACTAGGTCACCGTCTTCCAGGCTTGCTGGCAAAATGACCCTACTGGCCAGGTATGCCCCATTTTAAGAATAATGTCAGTCTGAGACACCATGATTAGAAGGATAAGAAACATCATGAACTGTGCTTTTGTGGCCAACAAGGGTAATTCATGACACTCTACCTAATTAAGGATGTGGGAGAGTGAAACTATAATTGCAGAATGTTGTTTGGTTAACTTATTACCTGTGCACTGTTGTAATGGTCATGCCTGGGTATCTAGGTAATAGTAAAACAAGCCAGATGGGATACAGATGCACATATGAAGCAGAATAGTAGTAAACATGGGAACTTGAATAATGTGAGCATCATGGCAACTTGAATAGTGACTGCAGGCTGTCAGTATGTGATGCTTACAGTGGTGGCTACAAATAAAATTTTTGCTAGCCAGGTAGAATAACGTCAGGAATAAAATGAAACAGTATAATTGCGGGTAGGATATAGGGGAAATAAAAGGTGAACAGAGAAACCCATCTAAGGCGCACCATGGTCCACCTCAGCTCAAAATTTATATAAATAATACACCTTAATACAAAGCAACCATCCTAGACTCCCATAAAGGGCTGGAGACTCAAGTGTTGGGATAGAGTGCACATGAAAGAAGTTGAGCAGAAAGTCCAGTGGTATGTACGTGATACAACATGGAAGAATGTGGTGAAGCATGGGCTCCTGGTGGCCCTGTGACCCAAGATGTGGGACATTTCATCACGCACTTTTAAAAAATTGGACAAGGCAACTTTTCTTCATGCCATTATAATTAGAAACAGAAAGTAATGTGTCCACTTGCCAAACCTCTAAATCTGGACTGATTCTTCCATCCTGACATCTAATGTTTGCATGGTGTTGTATATCAAAGCCACTTTCTAGGGTGCCTCCAAAACAAGGGAGTGGAATGAAGAAGCAAAAACCTTAACACTTACAAGACTTAAGTACTGTATTTGTAAAATGAAAGTTTTTCTTATCTTTTATTATACGAGTTATTCCTTTTCCTCTGTAAACATTGAATCATGGATGATATACAAAGTTTAGTCATGACACTACTTCCAGGAACTTTTGATCATAAAGAAAAGAATGTTGCTAAATACCAATATACAGAACTTTTACCATGCTGATGAAGTTTTGTGCTTAGTTTCGGCCTAAGCTTTGATTTATCTTATTCTCTAATTTTGATAGAAGCCAAAGAGAGACTAATCACTGTTTATGATTTAACTGAAGTATTCTTCCTATCAGTTTGTACAGTGGAAGTTATATTCACATTTGGTGCCGAGAGTCATTCTTTTGACTACCGGTATGGAAACATCTAGTTATGGATGACCAGCAAAATTTATTCATATTATTTTTCATAATTTCCTTCCATCCATCATCCAGTCCTATGTCTCCCCATGAGGAGCATTGGAACCTGGGGTTAGGCAAGTTGGTCCTGACATTAAAGATGAGAGTGACCAGCTTCACTTAATCCCCGAGTGGCATTACGTGAGCAGTAAACCCCAACCACCCCTTGGATACAAACCTACGCAGGTTCAATCCAACTGGATCGCCTTAATTACCCACTAAACCACCAGGCACCAATAATTTGGTTATATGCTTACCACCCAGCATTGTAAATGGTTTCTTGGTGTACAGGAAACCATTTGGCTTGGCACTCAGTGTAGAGTCACCCATAGGCAGAAGGAAGAGGAAGGAAACAAGGCTTCTTATAAGGGGGCAATAGTCAGTAGCAGTAAACTCAACATTTACATGGCTTAGAAACATGTACATGGGGAGTATTCACTCACCTTTGGTCCCAGTACCAATTGTCAGCTAGTTGCTGGAAACAGTTTGTTTTGTCACCAGGAGCAGATGTTACTGATTTAAACATTCATTCATGAGCAATAATTATTTTCTTTAGTAGTTTCCATGTCATAGAAGCATTTGGTTAACCAAGATCATTTTCAGTTCTATGAATACTAGAGTTCCCTCAACTGAAGAAAACTGTCTTGTGGTACCCTAATTAAAGTAACAGGGCATACACAGAAAGTGGAAGAGTTAATTTTACTTTCACAGATATATGAGAATGGCTAAGCTAAACCTGAATGCTGATTCTGTCAGCTGGTTAGTGTTTACACTGAAGTCTTACATGTGTTTATGGGGGGGATGTTTTATGGCTGCTGTAAAATTTTCTCTCTCAGTCTTATCATATATGAACAAGAGGTTGACAGAGGAACAACTTGGGCTCAGAACAGTCTGTATGTATAAAGCAAACTGCAGTCACAAAGGGCAGAAGTATAAGATGATTTTCTGATCTTTTGTATGAGTGGACTTGATATTTTCTGTTCTTTTCATGTGTGGACTGACATTACACTATTATATTACACTATGTATAATATTTTACTTGTAATGAGTGGCTCTGCAGAATGGAGTTTCCCTTATGTTACTTGAAATATTATCCTCAGTTGCAAAATAAAGTGAGATGTGGGGCTTTAATCTGTTGATGCTGGAGGCTGAGTGTACTTTCATTTGGAGAAACATTAGACACACAGTCCTCATTAGCCTATAAGTCAAGGATTTGATCCAAAAACATTTTCAATACAACTAGTACTGCGAAACTTTAATAAACACTGTAGCCATAACTACTGTGGATTAAAAAAAAAAAAAAAAATCTATAATGAGTACTTACCAGTACTCTGGTAATGTCATGAATGAGTTTATATACATATACCATACTGTATAATTTTAAAGATTGTATTTGTATTAATAATTATTTTTGTTAGGTGGTAGGTTGTGGCAACCATCTTCCACCCACTTGATGTAGTGCTGCTTACCTCTTACTTCACTTTTATCACTGTTTTTCTGTCTGCCCTCTCTTTTCCTGTTTCTCCCATCTTTCCTGTCACTTTCTATTTCTCCTGTTTCATTTTTAGATGGCATTTTGAGTGACAAACCAAATGGTTTTCTGTAAACCAGGAAACCATTTACATTGCTGGGTGGTAACCATATAACCAACCCATATGTTTTCCCTATATGTCAGCAAATGGGTTGGCAGAGGGTTTGTGCCCCTCCCCATAAAACAACTAACTAAAGGACAAACAACCACCCCTTATGGGATTATGGCATCTGGTTATAGATAGACAGATGGTATAATTTCAACTTACGACAAGACTGCTGTGTTCAGTTGTTTTAATGTGGTTTGCACTTCAAGGCAAATCCAAAGAATGGCTATAGATATATAGATGGTATAATTTCAACTTACGGCAAGACTGCTGTGGTCAGTTGTCTTAATGTGGTTTGCATTTCAAGGCAGATCCAAAGAATACAGGCTTGGTATACCTGAACAGTACTTCAGTGATGTGTAAAGATGTACATAATCATGGCCATATGAATAATGCTGGTATTGCTCGATATATTTTCTTAATATATATTTATAACTGACTACATTATTTTATTAAAATTAAAAGTTTAGTGCATTGTGTCAAGTTTCCTAAATACAGTATACTTACTGCTCTCATTATGGGTATGCAGTTTTCATCTTATAATAGATCAAGAAAATTGCACAGTTGCTATATACAGTATATAAAAGAGCAGTGAGAGAGAGAGAGTTGTAGATATATACAGTAGTTAAATTAAGAACTCCCTCAGCTGAAAAAGTAAGAGAGATTGGTACGGATTCAGAATCAGATTTAAGGCAATGAAATTCTGGACTGAAAAAGTTACTGCATGACAGTATTGTTATAACAAATCTAACGAATGGAAATGAAGCTTGGACCTTGTTGGAGGGACACAAGTCAAGAGTGAAAGCACTGGAAATGAGTTATCTGAAAGGAGCATGTGGAGTCACATGGAGAGACAGACTGACAAATGAGGAAGCGAAGAAGCATTGTGTTGTGGATGTGGATGTGATAGGAAGTGTTAGGAGAATTGCACTGAGGTGGTTTGGCCATGTGGAGCGCATGGAGAGCGAGAAACTGGTGAGGAGAGTGTATGTGAGTGAGGTGTGGGGGGGGGGAAGGGGGAGGTCAAGGATGAGATGGAGGGATTGAGTGGAAAGGTATATGAGAGAGGGGGGTGTGAGCTGGGAGCAGGGCAACATGGAGGTGATTTGTTTGTGGCCACCTCTTACGGGATTAAGGCATCTGGGAATAGATAGATTGATAAATTCTGGAGATAGATGAGACCCACTACTAACATGACAAATAATTACTGAAAGCATCCACAACAAATGGAGAATCAGCCACGAACCAGCCACTGATATTAAGAACTGAAGCTTTGGATGGGATGTGTTCACCTGATATCCTACAATGTTGAGAGCAAACTGTCAGAACAATTGTATTTTCAGAAAAAAAAAAAGTACCGTATAGTCCCTCCAACTAGAATGTTTGGTCTGACGGAAGGCAGCAGAAGCTTAGCGAAATATGAGGAGACTACGAATCTGATCAGGCGTGGGGACTGTTTACACTGAAAACTCTTCCAGGTGGCACATTCCATACAGAGGGCCCGTGACCAAGTAGTGGTCCACCAAGGAACACGTCTAGCAGTAGATGGTTGCGTATCATGGGGACTTGCAGTTATAGTAGCACCTAAAACCAGGACAAGAAGGACAACATAGCTTGTGAGGAGCAAAAAAAAAAAAAGAGGATGGAAGAAGAGGGAGTACTGTCTTACTGTTTCATTTATAAAGGCTCCAACATGCTTGTATGTGTCAGCCTTGGTCAACTAATGGCAGCTCTTCATGTTGCTCGATCTCTAACAGCCTCCCTATTCAGTCCCTTATCTCTGAGGTCACACTCATCCTAGGTCTTTTTCATTCTGCTTCTCGCAACCCTACCCCTGATATGTGAGTTCACACTTCACTTTCTGCACTAAATTGTTATCCTCCATCTTCTCCACATGCCAAAACCATCTCAATCTATCCCTCACTGCAACCCCAATACACTCCAGTCCCATCCTTCCTCTCAACTCTTCAATCATAAACCTAGCCCCCCCCCTCCCCCCCCGAGGCCTTGCATTCATGAACACACTGCACAACCATCTAATCATTGTCATTTCTCTGTTTCAGGCTACAAATAACCTCTTCCTTCATTGTCCAGGTCTCACTACCATACAGCATTATGCTCCTAACATGCTGCATACAAAGATCCCTTAACACAGGAAGGACAGCCTCTCAATGTCAGGAGAGGTAACAGCTCCCTGAACTTCCTCCAACCACTCCTCACTCTAGCCACAGAGCTAGCTCCAGCCTCACTTTAAGGGAAGAAAAGAACTCCCAGTCAGCTGCATGGATCTGCCAATGGGGGGGGAGGGGGGTTGAGGAAGAGGAAGAGGTCATTAAGGCAATTACAGGCAAGAGTGAGTCTGACAGGGAAGTGATCACAAAAAATGATTTTCTAATACCTACCATTGGAAACTGAGAAAATCAAAGATGAACAAAATGACAGACCCAAGCAAGACAGGGAATTAGTATGGAGATCAAGCAGAAGAAGGAATGAGTATGTAGGTCAAAGTGAGGTGGGATGCCAGTGTTAAGGGCCTTGAGAGAAAAGATCTGTTCTAAATGCATCCTCTCGTGGTGGCTACAGAGCCACCTCTTGGAGGATGCTAGCAAAGTCACCAAGAAGAATCACAGGAGGAAGGGAATGAAGGAGTGAGGAAAAGTTAGGAAAATTAAGAGGGACAGGACAGATACAGAGCAGTACAGACGGTACTGCAGAAAGATCAGTTTCAATCAAAGAACAGTAAGAGGAAATGACAGCAAAATGAAAAGTACTATTTGCATTAGGTTAACATTGGGAAAAATTAAAATACTCTCAGATGGACAGCACATGGTTTTCCACACCATAATACCGTGTACATGGAGAAGTTTCCAAGCCACCCAAGAAGTAGCATCTTGATTTTTATCCCCCCCCCCCCAGTGATATCCCCATCAGGAGCAGGTCTAGGCAGGCCCAGTCCACCAATACAATGAGTGTGCAAGTGCATCCAGGAGAGGGAGAGGTGATATTTAGTTCCTATACTTAACTTACCTTTACCTCTGATATCTCTGACGAATCTTACTAGTGGCAGAGTTTGAGGTGAGTCTCCACTTGGTCCAGGTACAGGTAATTCCTTGTTTCTAACTTCCTGATTTACCTAAGGTAGAATGTTGTCACTGGAGCTCCTGTATCCCACAACTGGATGATGGTTTCGGATGTCAGCAAGCCACTTGTCCAGCTGGCACTTGAATTTCTCTACAGAGATGTTTGTCAGGTCCCTTATGTTTATTCTGACACAGCTAAAGAGACTTGCATCATTATGAAAGAAACTGACCAGCATCCCCTGAGATGTGTGGAAAGTCAGTACTGTAGTTCAAATTTGGGTAACCCTGAAATCCAATGTAGTTTACTGAGGTAGGACTTGTTTCTGGTCCCTCAACTACAGTTTGTAATGACTGATGCCCTGTCAGAACCAGTAGGTGGCAAATGGTCAAGTGTACCATAAACGGGATACAGGTGATAGGCTTCTTCTATACCAGCAGATAATATACCGTTATTTATTTACTGAAATGTGTCTGGCCACTCCAGATTTAAATACCAGTAGACCTCAGTAATGAGTTCTGCCTTGGCCACTCCATAATTATTCTTGGCCACCCCATTTTTAAAAAATCCTAATTTCACCCTGTGTACAATACAATTATTTTGGCAGGAATGCAACTGACCTAACTTAGCCAACATATTCATACTGCAAGGAAAGTTTTGACATAGATTTTGTACCTATGACTTTCTTCATCCTCTGGTTTATGTCCTCTGAAATCAAACAGTCATGCACTGGGACTTCTCTTTCATAACAAAGAGATGGATGATTACCACTGACCATGGGAGGCACAACCATGAGTGAAATTCAGCCACAAGTTTGGTAACTAGCCACACAGACATTACACTTATGCATAAAACATTCCATCACAAGCACAGTCTCCCTGTTCTTTCTTGTAACTGTTCATAGACAAAGTCCAAGCTGAGACTACTGCTCCCCCCCACCCCCAAACAGCTTCCAGCAACATTTGAGAAGTAATTGCTGTAGCTGGTTTTGGCACTTGGTTTTGCTTCAAGTTGTAGAAAACATCACCTGTACCATGGCCAACCCCAACAAGAGGATTCCTTAAATCCCTTAACCACGGGCACAGAGCTCAGCCGCCTCCCCCCCCCCCCAGCCTGGGGTAATCAGTTTTTTTTTTTTTTTTTGCCCTCCCCCCCTAAAAAAAAAAATAAATAAATAAATAACCTAGTCAAAAAATAAACAGATGAAAGTACAAACCTCTGATACTGAGAGAGGTGAAGTCAGTGAATGTACAGCAAGGTTGGATGGTGAAGAATTGGAAAATGTGAGTACGTTTATGTACTTGAGTAGTGTGATGAGTAAGGATGGAGGTTTGGAGGGTGAAGTGCTTGAAAGGGTACAGCAGGGAAGAAAGGTTGCTGGCTCTTTGAAAGCAGTGATAAGAAACAGGGAAGTGAGCATGGAAGTGAAAAAGTTACAACATGACAGTATTGTGATACCAACTCTAACATATGGAAGTGAAGCTTGGACGTTGTTGGAAGGACACAAGTCAAGAGTGAGAGCAGTGGAAATGAGTTATTTAAGAGGAGCCTGTGGAGTCACATGGAGAGACAGGCTGACGAATGAGGATATAAAGGAGCATTGTGGTGTGGATGTGGATGTGATAGGAAGCGTTATGAGGAACACACTGAGGTGGTTTGGCCATGTGGAGAGGATGGAGGGTGAGAGACTGACGAAGAGAGTGTATGTGAGTGAGGTGGAGGGGGGAAGAGGGAGGGGGAGGCCGAGGATGAGATGGAGGGATAGGGTGGAGAGGTATACAATAGAGGGGGGTGTGAGTTGGGAGCGGGGCAGTGAAATGGCAGGGGACAGGGCGACGTGGAGGCGATTTGTTTGTGGCCATCCCAAATGGGATTGAGGCATCTGGCAATTGATAGATAGATATATATATATACTCAACCTTCAGCTATCACTCCCAATTGGTCCCGCTATGGCTGCGCTATAGCCGAAACCGTGATAGCCGAATTGAAGAACTTATGGTAATAATTCTAATTGGTGCCATAACCTCAATATTTACCCCAAAGATACCCTTTTTGTACCACATATTAATATATAATAGTCTAAAAATGAGCGTGTTTTAAGATGTGATCACGATTCTTACAAATACCTCTCACATTTAATTCAATGATGTTACATTTCTTCCCCACACTTCACTTGGTCTCACCATTCTCTATAAGTTTCACATTTCCAGTTTATCTGCATAACTTAGGTTCTTCCTTTTCTTTATTTCCCTGCCAGGTCCCGCAGCATTATGTTGGGTGACGGTAGGGGGACGGGGAGGGGGTACGTTGGTGATGGTCATATCATAAAAAAGGTTATTGTTCTCGCTATCACTGTTCACGGTCTGAGGGCGCACATTTGAATGGTTTGGTGGGCAGGAGATTCAGTCAGGCGGCCAATCAGCTCTCAGCTGGCGCTGACGTCACACGACCAATCACAGAGTGAAGCTTTTGTTGGCTGGGCGGAGCACTAGAGCCTGGCATTTTTGAAATTTTCGAACATTTGCAGTGCGCGATAGCAGGCATTTAGTGCATGATGAAGGTATTTGGGTAATTTTTTATAAAGGCATGATGGCGACATACTCTATAGCGGAACCCGTGATAGCCGAGGGTTGAGTGTACAGTAAAACCTCAATATAACGGACTTCAATAGACTGGAATTCGGTTTTATCGGACTCAAGGAGCTACAGGACTAAATTCCTATATATTGGAAAAAGTCCGATAAAGCCAGAAGCAGTCCGGACTGCCTGACCACTTCAGCTGTGTTCACCATGATCAGGTAAATAAAGGACATGTTTATCAGTGTATAATACAGTATTATTATATATATTATGCCATTTGCTTAATGTAGTGAAGTTATAACACAGTACAGTACCGCAATGGCAGTCAAAACAGTTTAAAAACTGTTCATGCGATCTGGACTAATGCCTTATATATCGGAAAAAGTCTGGATTAGCAGGGGGAAGTCTGGATGTCGTTCTATCGAAATTTCGCATTTTTCAGAATGGTTTCGGCCCCAATTAGTCCGTTATAGTGAGGTCTTACTGTGTGTGTGTGTGTATATATATAAAATTTCATTCATTCATCATCCAATCCTACATTGCCCCATAAGAATCATAGGAGCCCAGAGCAAGGCAACTTGGTCCTGACATTAAGATGAGAGTGACCAGCCTCACTTATCCCTGAGTGGCATTACGTAAGCAATAAACCCCAACCACTCCTTGGATACAAACCTTCACCGGCTCAATCCGATTGGAGTGCTGTAATTACTCATTAAACCACCAGGCGCCAAAATTTGGTTATATAGTTACCCCCCAGTGTAGTAAATGGTTTCCTGGTGTACAGGAAACCATTTGGCTTGTCACTCAGTGTAGAGTCATCCACAAGCAGAAGGGATAGGAAAGAATGAAGGAAAGAAAGACAGAAGAGGGAGTGTAAAGTCACCCATAGGCAGAAGGACAAGGAAAGAATGAAGGTAAGAAAGACAGAAGAGTATGGAAGGAAGGAAGGATGGAGGAAAGGAAAGGGCAGATACCCGAAAGCAGCACTACATCGAGTGAGTGGATGGTGAGTGCCCCCACCTACCATATATATATATATATATATATATATATATATATATATTATAACTGGGGGAACCGTATGTCGAATGATCCAAAAATCCAAATTACAGGAGCTCTTGCTTGCCTAAATCCCTAAATCACACCCATGCTCTCTAACACATGGCTTTTTCACAAAAACATCAAACAGTACAGTATATTATTACTTTATACTCAAAGAGTGCACAATACAATAAATAAAATAGTGTCAAACCTTGATAATGAAGTCTTGCAACACAGTAGTAGAGTACAGTACATTTAACTGTACCGAAGGCACTGTACAGTTCTTAAAAATTACATTTATTACTACACTTATCACTACAAAAACTGTTCACGCCCACTTATCACTGGAACCTTTTCGGACTTGTCTCGCTTAATTTGAATTGCTATCCTTATTAAAATTATTTGTCTGGTGGTCAAAAAAGATCTGACTTAACCGATTTCCAAATTTTTCGGTTTGAATCAGAGAGGGTTTACTGTATATATATATATATATATATACCGATATACAGTACCCTCGTGTCCAGCACGGTAATATTGTCATGCATGGGTCACGTGTTGGACCAAAAACGTGTTGGACTAACAATAGAACTTATGGGGAAAAATGAATTATGTCAGCAACCCTTGGAAAAGTCACCCTAAATACCTTACATATACCTATACATATATTGGTACTATTGTAATTATAATAAATGGTACTGTGCTATGAATGATAACTAACCTTTTAGGATAGTGTTGGTGGGCTTGCTGGGAATGGAAGGTGGTATCCAAGGCTGTAGTTCCTACTGGGTCCCCAGAGGATGGCTGCTGGCGTCACTAGCGGGTAATGGCTGTTGCTCCTCCTCAACCTCCCTCATAAATCCTTCGAAATCACACTCAGAATCACTATCTTCGTCCACAGCCATGGAAGGTCCTGCTTCTGCCTGTCCTAGCCCTGTAATCCTCGGCAAAGTGCATGCTTCTCACACTGTTGCCAGAGCCCAGTCTCGTGACTGTGGAAAGTGATTGCTGTCGCTGACGCGGTAGAGAATAAGGAGAAGCAACTTTGTTTATAAACTGGTACGCACGCCGATGAGAAGGGTTTCAAAACGATTGATATTTATTCTAAAATATTAATATGTATTCAGTGTCAGGCTAAATGTTCAATGCTGTAGTACGGTACATTCTCTGTCGAGTCGTCTGGGTTTTGGTCACACTGTTTTCCCCGTCGTATGCTCGGCAGGAATCCATCTAGATGAATTCCGAATGCCCGTGGTATCGTCGGCAATTTTACCACATTACCGTTCCGATTTACCATCGTATCCTCGGCAAACCTGGTATGAAGTGCCGTGTGATAGCCTTCGGCTGCCAGGATCTTGTCTTAAGTTTTTTATTATGATCACGTTGGCTTCATTCATGTCGTAGGCCTTGGCAATGTCAAATTTCCTCTCCCCTTTCTTCTTCCTCTCGATGCTTTCTAGCTTGGTGGCCTGAGGAAGGTGCCGACGCTTCTTGGGGTTCTCAGAAGGCTTCCTGGGCATCATCAGCAGGGTAAAATGCAGTAACAAGGGCAGAAAATGCAGCAAGAAAAAAGCACCTTCCAATGGAATTATGCGACTGAGTGGCTCTGTGGCGGGAGAAATGTAAACAAAACATCACGTGACACCAGAAGCGTTTTTAATTGGGCGGCATCACGATCACATCACGATAGCGGGCGGGGAAGGCTACTTGATCAGAAGTTTTCATTGGCTATCATCATCATGGGAATGTCGAGTATGACCGTGTTGGACCGGGGGTGATCGTGCTAGAGGTGAACTCTGCGGATTTCGCCCACTTCTCGGAGCTCTGTGCGTGTTATGCTAACACACTCGTGTTGCAGTAATTAAATCGTATTAAATAATACTAATTTGCTCTCCGTGCTGGACGTGAATCGTGCTGGACTAACGTGTGTTGTACACGAGGGTACTGTATATATATATATATATTTTTTTTATGCGAGGAAGAAGGAACCAAAGGCCATGAGCCCGCAGTAACAGTTCCTTCCAAGAGAAAAACAAAATACAATAGAGAGCCAAATTCAAGATCCGATCATTTTGAGATGCCTGGACACACTGCGTTTGAAAGACTGGAGATCATAGGCAGCAGGAAATACAGACAGAGGGAGACAGTTCCAGAGTTGACCTGTTGCATAAATGAAAGACTGGGAGTAATGGTTAACTCTTGCATTAGAGAGTTGAACAGAAAAGGGATGTATATATATATATATATATATATACACACACACACACACACACACCAAATTTTCTAAGATACCTATTGACTGTGAGGGTGGAGGGTGGCATAGGGGAGGAAAACACCCGTCGTTTTCAAAATATGCTAGATCGACTTTACTGTAGTCGTCACCTGGGATGTTGAGCATGTTTTGCAAGAGCAACTATGGTCATCATCCGGGGTTCAGGGGTTAAAGGAAGCACGATACTATTTTTGTAATATGTACTGTATGTATGATTAGTCCTATATAACAACCATTACCTTTTTTTGTTGAATAATTTATTCAACTAAAGGAGACAATAAACTGATAAATGATTATATTACACACAGGTATGTATTCTATATAAAGATCTCTAAAAAGTTTAATTAATTGCAATTTATTCCCAAACCTTTACTTTCGTAATACATGGCAAACAAAACTGTACCTTAAAACTAAGTGGTTTTAATTAACAAAACTCTTAATGACAAGCAGTATAATGTGGAGTTTACTATTTAAGCATGATGCATCACTGCAATAAACAATACATGTTATGCAAAGCTTGCTTCTACTGCCAACATGTCACCCATTCTGTAAACTGACCACAAACTGAAAAACTACATCAAACAGGAACCTTATCAACATCTGCAGGAAATAATGCAACTGTTTATAATCACACTCCCAGTACAAAAATACAAAATAAGCACAGTCAACATCAATAAATGAGCTGTAAAAATAGTGCAGCAACAATATTTGGCACCACTGACTAAGTTCTGCAAACATACTGAAACATATGACTAAATATGTCATCTGCTTAAGAATTCTTCATGGGTATATTTGTTATGATGGATCTGACTTTATTTGCCATAACTGACAAAATGCTAACACCTTAGTACAGGTGGTAATATGTGGGATCTGATTAAGAATTCTTCACAGGTATTTTTGTGATGACTGATTTCACCTCGTAGTAATTGCGCAGAGCATA
Source organism: Coenobita brevimanus (assembly GCF_032717465.1). NCBI lineage: Eukaryota > Metazoa > Arthropoda > Malacostraca > Decapoda > Coenobitidae > Coenobita > Coenobita brevimanus. Next base: position 3,564,152 of record NC_137017.1, on the reverse strand, counting down.
CAGGGAGTTTTCTCGCCCCTGTCCGGATAACTTGTAACCACCAAATGGTGTCTGTGCATTCAGAACATCATAGCAATTGATCCTGTTGATAAAAAAGTAAGATATTTAGCAGGTAGTACTTTCATGATGAACCTAACTGAATATACTGTACCAATACTAGTATACACTACATGCTGTTTACATGCAAAGATGACTGTAGCAGTCATTTTCATCTTATATGATTGCTGTCACCCACACAAAGTTAAGAGCATTCATCTGCACATTTACCTCTTACACTGGCTCTGGCTCTCCAACATATTCTTTAGGCATGAAATGCAGCCCTGTTTGTAATACTGGTATCCAAAATTCAGCTGCAGGTGCTTGGGTACCATGTGCATAACCTATCGCTTGTTTCTCAGCTTTTCCTTTTCACTTCTTTCGTTCATACATTCCTGTCATCTTTTCTTCTTTCCAGCTCCTCTCAATTTTACCTTGCCCTCTACAATCAAATGATCTATGAATGTAGGCAGCTTGTGCTTGGGTACCATAAGCCACTGCTTTGTTCTTCAGCTTTTCCATTTCACTTTTCATTCTTGGCATTCCTTTCATCCTTTTTCTTCCATGTCCCTCTCAGTTTCACGTTGCCCTGTACAGTCATACAATCTATGCATGTTGGCAGCAGGGGCTTGAATATCATTTGCATAAGCCAATGCTTTGTTTCTCAGCTTTTCCATTTCACTTCTCTCATATGTAGCATTCCTTTCAGCATTTTTTGTCCAAGCTCCTCTCAATTTCACTTTACCATCTTAAATCAAATGATCACACAAGCCTCTGCACTGCCCTCTCTGAACATTCATGCAACAACCCAAGGATCCTTCAAGCGTATAATTAGCCTTGCTACTACCAGACTTTTTTCTTCAAGTTAGTGGAGATTTTTAGTCGTGATAGGGTAAATGAAAGCTACAACCATCCTTTTGTCTTTCCTCCTCTTAGCAAATCCATTGGTAACAGGAATAAACTAAGTAAGACTCCTCAAGTTAAGGGGTTCAACCTTTAACTGCCATGGATACACCTGGGCATTTTATTCAGGTTAACAAAAACTCCATCCTCTTCTGTCTTCCTTTCCTTCATTCTTTCCTTGTCCTTCTGCCTACGGGTAACTTTACACTCCCTCTTCTGTCTTTCTTTCCTTCTTTCTTTCCTCTTCCTTCTGCCTGTGGGTGACTCAACACTGATGACAAGCCAAATGGTTTCCTGTACACCAGGAAACCATTTACTACACTGGGTGGTAACCATATAACCATATTTTGGCGCCTGGTGGTTGAGTGGGTAATTATTGCGCTCCAATCGGATTGAGCTGGTGAAGGTTTATATCCAAGGGATGGTTGGGGTTTATTGCTCATGTAATGCCACTCAGGGATGAGTGAGGCTGGTCACTCTCATCTCAAATGTCAGGACCAACTTGCCTAGCCCCGGGTTCCTATGCTCCTCTCTGGGGCGTCATAGGATTGGATGATGATGATGATGATGAACAAAAACAATATATTCAGAGCAGTAAATTTAACCTAATCTCTGGCCCCTATGTCCCTGGTAAGGGAAATATGGGATCTGATGACACAGGACTGCTAGACTAAGTATTGAGCATCATAAAGGTTATGATACAAGTTACTTTTCTGCCCCACGATTACAGGAACTGTCCTAACTGAACAAAATAATTTTCCAGTAGCCTGGGTAAAATAACTTCTTGCATTCACAGAAAGCGAAAACATTAATGGGGTTACCTTCAACACTCTCCAATCTCCCTACATATATATATTTATGTACCTCCTTGAAATATGAATTACAAACAGATAATGTCTTCCCTAAAGTATAACGGTATATGTTCCTCGGTTACCACCCATTATCATTTTCACTGGTACATAAAATAATACATGAAATCACTTACAGGACTTGTACCAGCTCTTTTCGTTCAGAAACTCCATCCATCACAGTCACTCTTTAACTTCTGGCATATTATGTTCTATTACTATCCAGATGATCCTCAGTCCTACTCTTCACTGTCCCATGTACCACTACTATGTATATGTGAAATAATCAGAGCCACTTTCGTTACCTTAAACTTACATTCAATAAACACGTACCTTATTAAATTTAAAATAATTTTTCCCCCTCTTTACTCTGTCCAAGTGTGCTCATATTGAAACTATATACTGTATGAACATAAACAATTTGCATTCATCTATTTATCTTCCTCTCATTTTTGTCTGCACACTGCTATGACATTATACTTTCCTCTCTTGAACATTTTAATTCCCTTTTTTCTTTTACATTCTTCATTCACCTCTCTTAACAATGTTCACAGCCACAGCTTGCCTTTTTTTTTTTTTTTTTTTTTTTTTTTTTTTTTTTTTTTAATGCGAGGAAGAAGGAACCAAAGGCCATGAGCCCGCAGTAACAGTTCCCTCCACGAGAAAAACAAAATACAATATAGAGCCAAATTCAAGATCCAATCATTTTGAGATGCCTGGACACACTGCGTTTGAAAGACTGGAGATCATAGGCAGCAGGAAATACAGACAGAGGGAGACAGTTCCAGAGCTGACCTGTTGCATAAATGAAAGACTGGGAGTAACGGTTAACTCTTGCATTAGAGAGTTGGACAGAAAAAGGATGAGAGTTTGCTGCCAGACGGGTGCTACGCGCCCGTCGTAGAAGTGGAGGAATGCAAGCAGACAGTTCAGAGGAGCAGTGATCATTAAAGTAGCGATAGAAAAGAGATAAAGATGCAACAGTGCAGCGAAGAGACAGAGGTTGAAGGGAGTCAGTAAGAGGAGGAGAGTTAATGAGACGAAAAGCCTTTGACTCCACCCTATTGAGAAGAGCTGTATGTGGGGAGCCTCCCCACACATGAGAGTTGTACTCCACACAGAGGCGGATAAAACCCCTGTATAGAATCAACAATTGTGCAGGGGTAAAGAAAGAGCGGAGTCGGCTTAGCACACCCAATCTCTTGGAAGCAGATTTTACAAGAGATGTAATATGATCTTTCCAAGATAAGTCCCGAGTAAATGAAACCCCAAGCATGTTCAAGGAGGATGCAGGATTAAGCTGAATATTATTAAACATTAGTGGGTATACCTGTAGAAGATTTTGTCGGGTTGATAGGTGTAAGAACTGAGTCTTAGATGCATTAAAGACAATCATTATTTTTACCCCAGTCAGAGATACGAGCCAAATCAGACATTAGGTGTGCCATAGCCTCATCCCTTACTTGTTGAAGTAACTGTTGAGATGGGCGTTGCAGGAACCGAATGGATAGGTGAAGGGTGGAGTCATCAGCATATGAGTGGATAGGGTTAGATGTACAGCTTAGAAGGTCATTGATGAATAAAAGGAAGAGAGTTGATGATAGGACAGAGCCCTGAGGAACACCACTGTTGATAGATCTAGGAGCAGAACGATGGCTGTCTACAACAGCAGCTACAGAACGACCAGAAAGAAAGCTAGAGATTAGGGCACAGATAGAAGGATAGAAACCGTAAGAGGGCAGTTTGGAAATTAAAGATTCATGCCAGACTCGATCAAAACCTGACGGAACCCATACTGATGATCAGAAAGAAGGTTGTGATAGGAAAGATGCTTTAAAATTTTTCTATTAAAGATTAACTCGAAAACTTTTGAGATACAGGATGTTAAAGCAATTAGACGATAGTTACAGGATTGGGAATGGTCACCCTTCTTTGGGACTGGCAGAATGAAAGCAAACATCCAGCAAGAAGAAAAGGTATAAGTTGATAAACAAAGGCGAAAAAGTTTGCCTAGGCAGGGTGTAAGCACAGAAGCACAGTTCTTGAGAACAACAGGAGGGACCCCATCAGGCCCATATGCCTTGTTAGTATTGTGGCCTGTGATGGCAGAAAATACATCAGCTGAAAAATTTTTACTGTTAGCCATGAGGAAGTCAGAGGGGAGAAGCGATGGAAGAACAGCACCGGAATCGTCTACGGTGGAATTGGAGGTGAAAGTCTGAGCGAAGAGATCTGCTTTATCAGTAGAAGAAATAGCTACAGAGCCATCAGAGTAGAAAAGAGGAGGGAAGGATGATGAGGTAAAGTTGTTAGAAAGGTTTTTGGCAAGGTGCCAGAAGGAACAGGAAGAGTTCGAGTTGGAGAGTTGAGAGCATTTAGTACGGATGAAATTATTTTTAGGAGAGCGAAGAACAGCCTTAGCACGATTCCGGCCAGAAACGTATAAAAGATGTGATTCAGGGGTGGGTTGGCTCTGGTACCTTCTATAGGCCCTCTCCTTGTTGCGGACAGCATTAGAACAAGTGTGATTAAACCAAGGCTTTCTTGCATTAGTCAGAGGATATGAGCAATAAACCCTAACCACCCTTTGGATATAAACCTACACAAGCTCAATCTGATAGGAGCGCCTTAATTACCCACTAAACCACCAGGCGGCATAATTTGGTTATATGGTTACCACCCAGCATAGTAAATTGTCTTCTGATGTACAGGAAACCATTTGGTTTGTCGCTCAGTAGGAAACCATTTGGCCTGTTGCTCAGCGCAGTCACCCATAGGCAGAAGAAAGAGGAGAGTTAAGGAAAGAAAGACAGAAGAGGGTGTGTAAAGTCACCCGTAGGCAGAAGAAAGAGTAAAGAAAGAAGGAAAGAAAGACAGAAGAAGTAGGAAGGAAGATAGGAAAGGACAGACACCCAAAGCAGCACTACACTGAGTGGATGGTGAGCACCCTCGCCTACCTTTGGGAATCTCAGTTTGGACTCTGATGTCATATATGCCGTTCCTTTCTCTCCTCTAGAATACAAGGTTTTGTGGCTAATTACCAGTTTATTGTCACACTTCACTATGCTTCACATCATAGTATCTTCTAGGTCATTGGTATCCAGCCATGTACTACCTGGGTGCTATTTAATATAGTAATTATCTAGATGGATCATGTTTAGGAGATTTACTCTTTCTTCTTGGTCCATGAATGCAGCAGACAACTTCCTACTCACTTCCGGCAAACTCTACCACAAAGCGCAACACCCGATCAACACAACAACTTTGTTTCCTTAAGGTATACTGGCATGTGCTTATACTGTACTTCCTTATTACCCAGTATCACTTTCAATCAGTCCCCTACCTAAAGTCTCTACCACAGCACTACATTAAAAATCCCCTTGTAATTCTTGCAGTGGGGCACTATTCCACAATCCATGAAGTTCCTTATACTCGTACCTAGGAGATCGTTTTCATTTTTAAAAGGCTCCAACATGCTTGCATGCATCGGCCTTGGTCACCTAATGGTGGCTCTCCATGCTGCACGATCTACTGTATTGCAGCCTTCCTGTTCAGTCCCTTAATCATGAGGTCACACTTAATGACCTTGTCCCATGTCTTTCTCGGTCTACCCCTCATAACCCCACCCCCAATATTAACACTTCTCACCTTCCTCACCCAATTATCCTCCCCCATCCTCTCCACATGCCCAAACCATCTCAAGCTACCTCTCCTCATCACAACACCAATACACTCCAGTCCCACCCTACCTCTCAACTCTTCCATTGTAAACCCAGCCCCCCCAGACCTTGGACGAAGGGACGCACTGCACATCCACCTAATCATTGTCATTTCTGTACGTCTGAGCCTGCGAATATCCTCTTACAATGACTTTGTAGCTTCTTGTAGTGAAGTTTTGTAAATCAGTTATACATATATCAGACTCGTGGACGAGCAGTTGTTATACGTGAGTAGTTTTGTAAGTAGATAATCTTCGTTCCCTTTTTGTCATGCAATGACAGGAGAGGTAAAGATTAGTATGGGACTATTTTTATTTGTCTTGGAAATATTAACAAAGTCTCTCACACACGAGTGAAGTATAGAGTCCCGCGAGCTATCCTCCCAGTCTCGCTCTCTCTCTCCCTCTCTCTCTCTCTCTCTCTCTTCCACCCTCTCGCCCATATTGCTAGGCTCCTTCTCCCTACTACCTGTCGGTTCTATGGCCTGTCTCCTTCTGAGCTCTGCTTCCTAAATTCTGGTGTAGCAGGGGTCATATCACGTGTGTTACACTGTTGTTGAAATGTTCTAGAAGCCTGTGTGTGAGTATGTGTGTGTATGGTTTTGAGGCTCTGTCGTGTGCCTATCAAGCATTCCTTGAGTTAGAGTGTGTAAGCATGATTAGCATTGCTCGATTCTCGCAAACACAATACCTTCTCATCCTCTGACTTGCTGCTTCTATGTCTGTCTATCTATCTATTTATCTATCAATCTATTGTGATTTGTAATTATAATATGGAGTCCTGACACCTTTACTGTCAAGGTCTCACTACCATACAGCATTACACTCCTAACACATGCTGCATACAAAGACCCCTTAGCAAGTAGGGAGAGTCCTCTCAATGTCAGGAGAGGCAACAGCTCCCTGAACTTCTTCCAACCACTTCTCACCCAAGCCACAGAGCTAGCTCCAGCCCTACCTCCAGCACACAACATGTCTCCTAAATAACAAAACTTTTCCACACACTCAAGAGATTCACCAGCAAGTTCAATCCTTTCACGCCTGACAATCTCCACCTGCTCTCCCCGACACGCCGTACACATAAAATCAGCATTATCTCGCAGTCTACCTCTGATACCACTACATTTCTTGTGCACCCATTTATCACAAACACCGCACAAGATGAAATTACTTCCATTGCCCTTGTGGCAAACTGCACATGGCCACTCTCCTTCGTCTTTAACAGTACCCCTACCAACCCTAGATATTGTCACTTTTGTTTTATCTGCATTTACCCCTAAGCCCTTGTGCCCCATACCATCTCTCCACTTACTAAATCCTTCCTCTGCCTCCTTTTCATTCTCTGCAATCAACACCAAATCATCAGCATACAACAACTCCCACGAGAGTCCGTTTCTGAAGTCACGTGAGAGGGCTTCAAGTACCATGATAAACAACATGGGACTCAAAACTGACCCCTGATGCGCACCAACGTTTACGGAAACTCATCACTCAAACCTCCATTCACTCATACCTGGCTGTGAGCACCCACATACATAGCCATAACCACCCTAACCAGCCACTCCTCCAGGCCAAGCTTTCTCATTGCCCATTTCACCACCTCTCTAGGGACTATGTCAAAGGCCTTTTCCAAATCAACAAAAACAAAATACAGATCCCTTTTCTTCCCAATATATTTTTTCTGAAGCTATTGAACAATGAATATGGCATCAGTGGTCCCCCTACCTGGCATAAACCCAAACTGCATCTCATCAATATTCACTCTTTCTCTAATCATACCTTCTAAAACTCTCTCCATTACCTTCATTATCTGATTTAAAAGCTTTATACCTCTATAATTTCCTCTTTCCAGAGCATCACCCTTCCCTTTATACACAATTACAATTACACTCTTTAGCCAATCATCTGGGACAACACACTCATAAATAATCATTTATCAGGTAAGTGACTAACCTCACCCCTATATCTCCTGAGGCCTTCAACATTTCAGCAGTCAATCCAGACACACCTGCTGCCTTTCCCACCTTCATCCTGCCTATTGCCTCACTCACAGTAGCAGCATCAATCAAAAGATAAGGGCCAAACACTGGATCTGCTGGCTCCAAACCTTCCCTGTCCCAGTCAAACTCCTCATTCAACAACTGGCTATGATGCTTTCTCCATGCATCTTTAATATCCTCGCTGTTCACCACTACCCTTCCTTCATCATTCTTCGCTCACCTATAATATCCCGATTATCCCTCTTCATCTGATTTGCCACCTTAAATATCATATTTTTCCTTTCCCCAAGATTTAGGTTATCATGTAAAAGTCTCTGTGACCCAGACTTCGCCCTGTATACCTCTCTTCTAGCCCTATGCTTGGCAGCCAAGTATTCCTCCTTGCTACCACCCTTCTACCATTCTCAGAAATGCCTTCTTTTCTCCTTGACTGCAGCTTCTACACCCTCATCCCACCACCAAGTTACTATATGTCTTGGTGGGCCTCTTGTCCAACCACATATTACATCAGTAACTCTCAAGAGATTGTTCTGGAGGGCTCTGTACTGTTCATTAACACCTCTGTCTACAGCTCCCTGTTCAGCCACCACTCTCTTCATCTCGCTGTAGAACGCATCCCTTACTACCTGGTTTTCCAGCTTCCATATTTTCCTCCTAGGTACATAAGTCGCTCTTTTTCATCACTCATTCTTTAAGCACCATACCACAAATCAGTTGTTTGTGCTGCTGCACACACTCCTCACTTCCTATAACTTTAACATCCCTTACTAACCTATCAGCCCTCCTAACCAGAAAATATCTATCTGACTGCTATTTCCCCCAGATTCATACGTAATTAACCTACTCTCTCTTTTCCTAAAATGTGTTGCACACAATCATGTCCGTTGCCTCCCCAAACTTGAGTATCCTTTCCCCTTCCACATTCCTTATACCATACGCAAATCCCTCATGTACTCCTTCATAACCGTGTGCTGCTTCACCTACATGACCATTTAAGTCCCCTCCCAAAACCACTATCTCATCATCCCGCATACCACCTACTACACGTATTAAATCATCCCAAAATCTATCTTTCTCTACTTCATCCAATCCTGCCTGTGGAGCACATGCCGATATAATTGCAGTTATCTTTCTACCGAACAGAATTTTCACTACCAGTATCCTATCACTTAGTCTCATAACATTCATAATGTATTCCACCCATTTCTCTGCAACCATCACACCAACACCCCCATATCCATGTCCCCCCCTGCCAAAACAACTTATAGTAACAGTCCTTTCCAACAATCTTTCTGGCTAATCCATCCCTGTACCAGACTTCCTGCAAACATGCCATATCCACCCACCTCCTACTGAATGCCTCAATGACTTCCCCCACTCTTCCCCTCAAACTTCCCACATTCCATGAACCCACCCTCACCCCCCTGGGTGATTTACTGTCCTCATGCTTGCTTTGAAACTTATTCTTGTGTTCTGTCATAGTCAGTATTAATAAAGAGGGATAGACATACCACAGGCCCCACTCACTGCACAGTCCCAGGTCCAGGCAATGGATCTGAGATCCCTAGCCCACCAGCTTACCAGTGGCTGTGGTAGTGGCCTCGGGGCACCCTGCCAGGACAGCTGCAGAGACACCCTCCAAGCGTGCCTTGGCACTGCAAATGTCCCGCCATTATATACCCACTGATAGGGCAGCCTCCTGGGATGCTACTCCTAGGTTCGGGCCCCTCTCTATTGGGCAGAAGCGGCAGCCTGGGAATCGCAATACCCTGTACCCTCTAGCATAGGCTCGAGCCCCATCTCGCCCTGGACCCATGATCAATGCCGGCGGAACCCTCGTCACGCCTCCCCCCAGAAGTCCGCCACTAGGTATAGGGGGCAAAGTTTTCTGACCGCATGCCCTTGCTGGTGCCAACCCCTGTAACGTAGTGGGATACGTTGTGTGAAATGTAAAGTGCATGTGGTGTAGTGCATAAGATAGAGGAAATGTTTGGGAGAGTATGCTGGTCTACTCTCCATGTTACTGTCCCACTGAAAAGGTCAGCAAAAAGGGATGGTTAGATAGCTGGTGAAACAGGAGCTCCAGCTCTCCCTATCACCAGCATTCCCATTCCCCTCGGGAGTACCATCCTGTTCGGCCCGTGCTACAGCCTCCTCCTCCTCCTCATGTTATTTTATTTTCCCTCATATATCTCCAAACACAAATCACCTTAGATCTAGCCCACTGCTCGGCACATGCCTCTGGATGTTAATCTTTAAAAAAGTTAATCTCATCACCGCCCTTCTCTGTTTCGCTAGCAACAAAAAAACAATTTGCAAACACTCCACTGTGCCTTCTCTCAAAACACAACCATTCAACATTGCTTTAATGTAGGAATGGTCATCTGAAATGGATGGATTTTAGCAGTACATCAGAGTCACATGCAGCTGAGCCAACAACAACAACAACAACAAACAACAAACACAACAACTGGATAATGCTATGAACTTTAGATCAAAGTGCAGTATTTGATATACTGGTAATTACAGCAGTCTGTGGGTTGTGCAGGATGTCTAGGGTAAGAACCCTGTAATCAGTGAAACATAAGTATGGAAGTCTATTGGTAAAAGGGAAGAAGAATGTGCTTACACACCATAATCATACAGAGAATGGATAAACAGGCAGTCCTCATAAGTCATGGATGTGTGCCAGAATACCCAAACTTTTACCATACAACAGGTACTCAAAATGATGGAGAAACTGGCAAATCAACTTCATAGGTAGCAATGGAATGTCTGATAACAAATTCCTGTCACTTGCTGCATACTTAATAACAAAATGAATGTCAAATAATGCATCTTAAAACTAGGACATGCCATACTGTACTGTATATAGATGATCTGAAACACAAGCAAGTTTAAACGCGGGAGGAGAGGAATCATAGGCCAAAAATGGAGGACGAGCAAATCAAAAATCAAGGTCAAGAGGCAGATGAACCTGAGGAACTGACAAGGCATCAAAATGGGTGTATGAAGTAAGTATGAAGAAGCACATGATAAGCCAGGTACCCCCCCCCCCCTTTTTTTTAAGGTCGATAACTGACTGTGTCCAACAGGTGCATGAAAAGTGCATTCATAAAAAATTTAAAAATCCAGGTACAGATGGTTGTTTGTGTGGTATCACCAGGATTCCAATGGCTTGAGAATTTTGTGGAGTATCATTTTGATCATTTCACTGTATATGCTTTTGACAGTTATCCAACTTTCATGCATTCTCTGCTTCTGCATCCTACCTCACTCCATTTTTTTTTACAGTGTGAACACTGATGATGATGATGATGATGATGATGATGATGATGATGATGATTACATGATGACTGATGACAAAGATGGTGGAGGTACACTATTTGCATTTACCTAGCTGGTCTGTCTGTGTATTTAGTGTTAACAACACAACCACTTAACTACATACCAAACTGTGCCAGCCCGAAGACCCTGGGAAAACAGATGTGCTTTGTCCAAGTCCTTGGTGAAAACTGCAGCTGCCAACCCATACTTGGTGTTGTTGGCACGCTCAATCACCTCACTGATGTCTCTAAACTTCAAAATTTGTTGCACAGGCCCAAATATCTGAAAAATATGAATAAGGTTAAGGTAAAGGTGGGGTAGATGTGTTGTGGTACTTGGCAACAGTGATCATCTTAGTAAATTACGCTTTTAAGCTTGTGGCTTGTTTTCACCAACTAGCCTGTGAAACAAGGCCATAACATCATCCAGGTTACCATTTACCTCCCACTGGTATTCATTTTACCTACCAACACACAAATGGTGGATGGACACCCAAGTTGCATGACATCAACTGCCCACACCAGGATTTGAACCATGGCAGTTGACATTATTGGGCCAGTAGTTTGACAGTGATGCTATAAATACAAATATGAGGTGCTACCCAAAAGTTCCCGCAATTTGAAAGCAGGGCAGAAACAGTACAGTGTGTGGATGCTAGGCGGCTGTGCACACATCCTTTGTTTGTTAGTGTATCAAGTGGCATTGTGTAGGGAGGATGCATTTGCTGCACGTGTGTTTTTTCTATTGTTGTGCTGGGTTAGTTTGCAAATACTGTGATCTAAAAAAATGGAGGATGTGAAAAAGCAATGTGTATGCACCTAGTTTTGTGTGAAACTCAGAAAGAACACGGCATAAACTCACAAAATGTTAAAACATGTATTTGGTGACAGTGCTTTGGGGGATACACAAACCTATAACTGGTTAATGAGTTTTAAAAACGGATGAATGTCAACAGATGCCAATGCATGTTCTGGTCGCCCTTTCACCAGTTCAGTTCCTGACAATGTGGCCATAGTTCATGCAACCATCCTCAAAGACTGCAGGACAATCCATGGAGTCTGTGACATTGTTAGCCTACCATGTGGAACTTGCCAATGCATTCTGTCTGGCGACCTTGACATGAGATGATTCACCGCCAAGTTTGTCCCGAGGCTCCTGACTGATGAACAAATGCAGCATCACATGGAGATCTGCATTGAGCTCAAGAAATGACCAAAAATGACCCTAACTTTCTCTCAAGTGTCATTACTGTTGATAAAGACTGGGTTTATGGGTACAACCTGGAAACCAAACAACAATCATCGCAGTGGAAGAACCCAGCTTTGCCCCAACCAAGGGCACGTCAGGTCAAGTGTAATGTGAAGTCAATGCTTACCACTTCCTTTGACATGGAGGGCATTGCTCATATGGAATTTGTTCCTTAAGGACAGACTGTCAATGCAGAGTTCTACCGTGACATTCTGCGATGGCTCTGGGAGGACGTGAAGCAAAAATGTCCAGACAAGTGGCACACAAACAAATGGGTGCTTCACCATGACAATGCACCCGTGCACACAGCCCTTGTTGTTCAGCAGTTTTGGCATTAAAAAAAAAAACATGCCGGTTGTCCCTCATCCACGGTTTTAACCAGATTTGGCCCCCTTGTGATTTTTTCCTCTTTCCGAAAATTAAAATCCAGCTGAAAGGATTAAGATTTGACACCAACGACGAGATCCAGGAGGAATCCCAGAAGGTCCTAAACAAGCTGATGCTCAAGGGCTTCCAGAATGCATTCCGATCATGGGTGAAGCGCTGGAATAGATGTCTGCATCCCCATGGAGACTACTTTGAAGGGGACGGTGGTGATTAGGACTTGACAATTTTCTTCCCTTCTTTAGTCAAATTTCAGGAATATCCGACGGTGGTGGGGGGTCGGTGGATGCCCATGACCCACTCAATGTAGGGATGCCTTTGGTCTCTAAACTGAGTGACAAGCAAAATGGTTTCCTGTAGCCAGGAAACCATTTAATACGCTGGGTGGTACCTATATAACTAGGGGTTTTGGCCAGATTAAGTGTCCCCCCGATTCCCGTCTAAAATCACTTAACCCCTAAAGTCCTATCACATCAACTGATGTGATTTGAGTTTTATGCATCATCTGAGCAGGGCCTATAAAAAACTGTGGAGCACTTCCTCCGCCCCAATTATGACGTACATGGCTTCAGGTCAATGAGAACTCATCCCTGAGTGGTGTTAGGGGGGATCGGACCAACTCAAGCAGTGGGGGGGCACCCCCCTTCTGGGCCACCTCCATGCCACCCTCTACCCCATTCCCTCACTCCCTCCTTGTTCCCCATCACCCTTCCACCCCTCCACACACCTGCATCTCTCCTCCCACCACCACCTGTGTCCCTTCCCACCCACTCTTGTCCCTCCTCCCACCCTGCTAGCCCTGTGTCCCCCCCAAACCCCACCCCATCTCTCCCTCCTTGTGCCTCACTACACTCCCAGCTCCTACAGACCCCCGAGAGATATCAGGCTGCCAAGATGTTACAGAACACACTGAAGTGCTTTCTTTTCATGCGAAAAGTTGGTTATTTTTCCAACCCCCATACCTATAGGTCTACTCCCCACAGCCTACTTTATCTCCCCACAGCCTAGTAATCACCCCACACCTACATACACCTGTTTTCACGGTTGGTGTGACAAAACACTTAGAATTGACCTGTTTCAATAAGAAAAATATGTACTGTAGTTATCAAAATTTTCACGTTTTACAGTGTTTTCGAGGGGTAACTATTATAAACTTTTCTAACTTTGACGCCCGATTGTGCAGTAACCATTTGGCCTACGAGGGTGCGGATTGCACTGTCAGGTGTATAAATTCTTCCTCTTTAGCCAGAACACAATCAATTCGCCCTTGGTGAAAGTCGCCAATACACCCCCATATTGCAGTTGTGGGAGGTACCCTGCCTGAAATAACTGCAGTCTTTAGGAGTTAATCATGGGAGTTGTTTCAGAGAGTCTTGGAAGGCTCAATACCTGCCCAGGGTCCCAACCAAATGGGCAGATTCGCATGGCCATGTGGAATGTGAGGTGTGAATGAAGAGAGCAAGAGGGTGGAAGTCATGAATGTGTTCAAGAATGCAGGATAAGCCGTGATGGCACTGTGTGAAACAAAGATGAAAAGATGTGAAGTGGAGGAGTTGGAGGGTGTGAAATGTGTAAGATTGGGCATGACTAAGCAAGGAATATGCAAGGAAGGAGCTTTGTTGATGAATGTGTGGCAGAGTGGACTGAGACATTACAAATGTGTCAGCTCGAGATGTGTGTATGTCAAGTTTAAGTTTGAGTGAAAGTGGCTGTGACCGTAGTTTATGCACCGTGTGATGATAGGAGAGAGAGACAAAGACAGAGAGAAAGACAGGTTTTGGGATGAGCTGGATGAAGTAGTAGGAGAAATGCCCACGAGGTATGAAGTGACCATAATGGGCGATATGAATGGAAGAGTAAGCACTGGTCCTGAGCATGACATAATGGGTTGTAATGGAATACCAGGATAAAATGATAATGGGAAGCGACTAAAGGATGTGTCAGGAAAGGGCACTAAGCATTTGTAACTCGTATTCATTCCTCCTGCCTATGGGTGGCTTTGCACTTCCTCTTCTGTCTTTCTTGCTTTAATTCTTTCCTCTTCTTTCTGCCTATGGGTGACTACACTGAGTGACAAGCCAGATGGTTTCCTGTACACCAGGAAACCATTTACTATGTGGGTGGTAATCATATAACCAAATTATGGTGCCTGGTGGTTTCGTTGGCAATTAAGCTGCTTCAATCGGATTGAGCCAGTGCAGGTTTATATCCAAGTGGTGGTTGGGGTTTACTGCTAAAATGCCACTCAAGGATGAGTGAAGCTGGTCACTCCCATCTTAAATGTTAGGACCAAATTGCCTAGCCCAGGGCTCCTATGCTCCTCACAGGGCAACACAGGGGTAGAAGATGGATGGATGGATGAATTTCAAATACAAAGATGCACATAAATATACAGTAATCCCTAATTTATCCGGACATATTAGAGCCAAAGGCATGTCCAGGTAGTGGCAACATCTGGATAATGAACACTATTCCCCTACCATACTCTGACCCTACCTATACCCAACCTCCAACCTATATCTAACCTATTTCTACGGCACCTATCCCTAATTTTGGAGTGTTTTCCGGTCATTCAGGCATATTTAATCATCAAAACACACAAAGGAATAACTACAGTAATGGTAAACACCAAGAAAACCATGCAGAACAACCACTATGAACCAAAAAACACCCTACCTAATTACTACTGCATGTACGGTACCCCTCAGTATTTTGGCAATGTTTTCTTTCTTTACCCCTGCACAATTGTTGACTCTATACAGGGGTTTTATCCGCCCCTGTGTGGAGTACAACTCTCATGTGAGGGGAGGCTCCCCACATACAGCTCTTCTCAATAGGGTGGAGTCAAAGGCTTTTCGTCTCATTAACTCTCCTCCTCTTACTGACTCCCTTCAACCTCTGTCTCTTCGCCGCACTGTTGCACCTTTATCTCTTTTCTGTCGCTACTTTAATGGTCACTGCTCCTCTGAACTGTCTGCATGCATTCCTCCACCTCTACGACGAGTACGTAGCACCCGTCTAGCAGCAAACTCTCATCCCTTTTCTGTCCAACTCTCTAATGCTAGAGTTAACCGTTACTCCCAGTCCTTCATTTATGCAACAGGACAACTCCGGAACTGTCTCCCTCTGTCTGTATTTCCTGCTCCCTATGATATCCAGTCTTTCAAAAGCAGTGTGTCCAGGCATCTCGAAATGATCGGATCTTGAATTTGGCTCTCTCTTGTATTTTGCTTTTCTCTTGGAGGGAACTGTTATTGCTGGCTCATGGCCTTTGGTTCCTTCTTCCTCACTAAAAAAAAAAAAACTGCCATATTCTGACATCAAAACATACACAGGATTATCCAAAATAATTTTCAACACCAAGAAAACCATGCAAAAAACCCAGTGACCAAAGAAACACCCTACCATACACCACTGTATGTACAGTACCCCTCCTAAATCTGGCACTGTTTTCAGGT
Organism: Coenobita brevimanus; assembly: GCF_032717465.1. Classification (NCBI taxonomy): domain Eukaryota; kingdom Metazoa; phylum Arthropoda; class Malacostraca; order Decapoda; family Coenobitidae; genus Coenobita; species Coenobita brevimanus. The sequence continues at coordinate 3,548,230 of NC_137017.1, read as the reverse complement.
CAATCTGCCATATTTAAACATCAAAACACATATAGGATTATCTATATTAATGCTTAACACTAAGAAAAACATTTTTTAAAAAAGTGAAAACCAAAAAACACCCGACCAATACACTACTGTATATACACTACCCCTCCTAATTCTGGCACTGTTTTCTGGTCATTTTGCCATAATGATACATCAAAACACACATAGGATTATCCAAATTAATGCTAAACATCAAGAAAACAATGCATAACCAAAAAAATCCACAAAAAACCTGAAGACGGTTTGAAAATCAGTTATCTGTGACGAGTGATTGCTCCCAGGGCTCAAAAAAATTCCATGGCCAAATATTCATTCATCATTCATTGCCAGACGCCATGTATCCCAAACAGGGTGGCCAAGGGCTTAGAGTTAATTGTTTTACAGGGAGGGACACTAATCCTCCACCAATCCCACTTGACACGTAGGGAGAACGTTATGCCAACAGCATCTGGTGTTCCCAGGCGGTCACCCATCCAAGTACTAACCAGACCCAACGTTGCTTATGCCACTGGAAATTGGTTATATTGGCATAAATGGTATACCATCATCTTTGTTGGTGTTTATACTATAAGCTAATAAAAACACATAAAACTGATAGGTAAAAGTACAGAAATGCAGCGAGAAAAAGATGTTCAGGAGTAAAATTTATCTTCATATAACTTCCCACCATCCTAGTGCAAAATTTTGCCAGCACCTTCCAAGAGTTAAGCATATGTCAGTATGCAGAATTACATAAGCTTTCTCATGGAATGTGTGGAATTTTGATATGACCAATAGCAGTCGAATAAATCGCAAAAGACTTTGAAAACTCACGAGTCAGTGTTATCACCACAGAGGAGGGTAGGGACTGAGGGAGTGAGAGGGGAGCGAGGGTATGGAGGAGGGACTGGAGGGGAGGAAGAAGTGAGGCAGGGGGCAGGATTCTCCCCTTTCTGTCAAAAGGCGGATGGGCACTTTTACCCTACATTTACTTGTGGCTCGCAGTCTGTTAGGTGCCAAGTGGCCATGCAGAAACACAACTCACCACGACTGGGGGACTTTTGACGTTCGGTGGAAAGGTGGACAGCCACTGTCGCTGAACGTGTACTCGTAGCTTCTGGTCTGTGTTTGATGGTGGTGGCAGTTGGGAATGACTTAGCCCGGTGGCTGTGATACTGGACATTTGGTGGGTATGCGTACGGTCGTTTTGACACCGCTTGCAGGTTACAGTCATATTACTCAGGTGCTGGAGGTTTGCTGGGAGTGATCAAATAAGTGTGTGGCTTTGACCATTCAGAACAGGGGAGGACGGACATTTTAGCTCTGGTTGTGGGTTATGGACTACTTCCCGCTCACGGCTCGAGCCCAGCGGCCACAATACTGAACGTGTGAACGTGTCAGCCGGAGGCAGAAGTTCTTGGGGAATTTTATGTCCGGATAACATTAAGTAAATTCACATAGTGGTTTAATAAAGCCAAGGTCCAGCACTCGGACAATGAACATGTCCGGATAAATAGGGGACTACCGTACGTGGTACAGAGGGAACAGGGATTGTGTTGAATGGAGCCTGATTGATTATGTGCTAATAGAGAGGTCGATGCTGGGAATGGTTGCTGATAGGAGGGCCATGAAAGGACAGTGTGGAGGTCTATCAGATCATATGATTGTGGTATGCAAGATCAAGCTGAGAGGAGTGAGGTGGACAAGGAGAGAGTGGAGGAGTCAGGAGCTGAGGATCAAAGAACTGGCAGGTGAATACAGGACCAAAGTAGGGGAGGAGTTAGAATCAGTGAATTGGAATGAAATGGATCTGGACAGCCTGTGGAAGGCAAATAAGGATTCCTAAGTTAGTAATGCTAAAGCAGTGTGTGGTGTGGCAAGAGTAACAACAAAGAAGAAAGGTACGACATGGTGGGATGAAGAGGTCAAGAGAGCAGTGGAGGAAATGAGAAAGAAGTGGCTAGAGTGGTTACAGCATAATGGTTCAATTGAAATAAGAATTGAATATACTGAGAGCAAGAAGCATGTAAAGAGACTAGTGAAGAGGTAAAAGATGGAGGTAAATTATGATCTAGGTAGAAAAATGAATGCAAACTATTTTGAAAATAGGAAGTTATTCTGGAAAGAGGTGCAGAAATGTAGACGTGAAAGTGGAAAGAAATGTGAAATTGTGAATGATGTAGATGGTAGATTATTACCCCATGGGGTGAAGTAAGAACCAGATGGAAAGAATATTTTCAAAGAGTGATGCATGAGAATACAAAAAGCAGAGCCACTGCAAACATGATTGGTTTTAAGAGTGTGCTGAGAAGGAATACAGTGCCAGGAAATGTGACACTCACCCAGGTGAAGAGCATTATGAGGCAGCTGAAAAATGGGAAAGCAGTGTGGTTGATGAGGTGTATGCAGAAATGATTAAGTGCAGTGAAGAGAGTGGAATGGAGGGCTTGTTGGATATAAGTAAGAAGGCATGGATGTGTGAAACTGTGCCAATGGAGTGGAAAAAGGCTGTGATTGTACCCCTGTACAAAAGTAAAGGTGAGCGAAGTGAGTGCAAGAATTATTGTGGCACAGGTTTATTGAGTGTGGTAGGGAAGGTATATGGAAGAATTATTACACAGAAAGTAAGATATCAGAAGTCCTAGTGAGTGATAAACAGGGTGGCTTTAGGAGTGGCAGAGGATGTGTATCAAATATTTGCAGTGAGACTGACGGTGCAGAAGGCTTGTGAGAAGGACCATAAGGTGTTTATGGCATTCATGGAGCTGGAAAAAGCATACGACAAAGTAGACAGAGAAGGATCATGGAAGGTTTTGCGCATGTATGTTGTAGCTGGTAAGCTGCTAGGTGCCGTCAAGAGTTTTTATGATGGTAGTGAAGCATGTATAAGGGTAAATGGGCATCTAAGTGAATAGTTCACGATCAGTGTGGGTGTGTGACACAGTTGTGTGGTGTCCCCATGGTTGTTCAGTACATGTATGGATGGGGTAATGAAAGAAGTAAAAGCACGAGTAATGGAGAGGGGGATGGCGTTGGTAATGGATGGTGATGGATGGAATATCTCAAATCTGTTCTCTGCTAATGATGCAGTGCTACTTGCAAGTACCGGACAAGAACCTGGTAGGCTAGTGCAGAGATTTGCTGATGTCTGTGAGCGTCATGCCTTGAGAGTAAATGTAGAAAAGAGTAAAGTGATGGTTACTGACAGAGAGCAGATGACTCCCACTGCGATGTTACAATGAATGGAGAGAGACTGGAACTGGTGAGAGTTCAAATACCTAGGTACAGTGACAGAAGAGAGAGGAAAATGTGCAAAAGAGGTTGAAAGTAGAGTGACAGAAGGAAGGAAAGTAGCTGGTGAAATGAAGGCCTTGATAAGAAACAGAGGCTTGAGTGTTGCAGCTGCATGAGGCTTACATGAAGGAGCGTCAGTGCCAACTTTAACATAAGGATGTGAGACTATGGTGTGGCATGAAAATTAAAAGTCAAGAGTAAGAGTAGTGGAAATGGGACTGCTGAGGAATGTATGTGGGGTACAGAGGGTGGATAGGATATGAAATAATGTGATTCGTGAAAGATGTGGAGTGAGGAAGTCTGTGGACACCAGAATCAAAGAGAATGTACTGAGATGGTATGGTTATGTGGAGGGAATGGTAACAACAGAGTGGTGAAAAAGGTATATCTTAGTGAATTCGAAAGAGGGAGGAGGCGAGGTAGGCCAAGGAGAAGGTGGAGAGATATGACAGATGAGTGCGTGAAGAAGAGAGGGTAGGAAGTCGGAAAGGCTAGGGAACTAACAGGAGATCGAGCTGGCTGGATGAATGTTGTGAGGAGAAGTTCATGATCAGGGATTTGGCACCCCTTTTTAATGTTGTAGCATCCAGATTGACTCTATCGGATATGATTATGTGAAGCTACAGAACGTGGTGAATGGTTTTGGCGTATCTGATAAGAGCCAGGATTCCGGGGGCTTGAATATGAGTGAATGGAAGTGTGGCCCATTGGACTGGGCAAATTTGGGCTGTCTGGACACTGCTACTCCTCACTCTGCCTTAGGGTGGGAATGGAGGTCCAGATGATAATACATATATATATACAGTGATCCCTCCACTATCCGATGTAACAGAGCCAAAGGCATGTCCAGAAAATGGTCCCGTCCGGAAAGTGGGCCTCTGACTGCTGGACTGGTACTTAAGGACCCTAACCCAGCCTAACTTTGAAAGCCACCTAAATAACTCCCTACCGGATATCCGTAGCACTTATTTAAACCTATTTAAGACTCTATTCACACAATAAAGAATGAAATAAATGAAAAGGAACCAAAGAATGAGGAATTAGAAGTGTGTATGGAAAATACTTAGGCCTAGCAGTGTACAGGGTACTGTACTTACAGCATGTCTGTGGCTGCCTCCTCTAACTCTGTAAGGCTCTGGTAGTTGTGAAAATGCTCTTGAAGCACATACAGTGATCCAGTGTTGTGCTACTGTACACTTACTTCTTTGCATTGTGAGTTATAATTGTTTAACACTGCACATTCTTCTTAACTGAACCACGCCAGTTTCAACCGCCACTTTGAACTCCACACTCACTCCACACTTAATCCTTTGCACTCTAAATTCTAATTTCTGAACACTGCACAACACTATAAATTCCCATGTGGCCTAGTGGCGAGGTATTGCAGTTTATTCACTATTTATTCATAAATAACGAGCACATGTGGCATTGATTACTATGGACGTCTTCCCTGAATGCCAGATCTGAACTCGGCCACATTACCAAACTCCTCAATTTTCCTTACCAAATTTAACTTTTCATTACCAAATTCTTAAAGGAGGCATTTATTCTTCACTAATTATATATACAAGTGGAAATACATGTAATCACTCTACTTATAATTAACAGTGTGTTGATTATTTTCACGCTATGTAGGCTAGCAGATTAATCAGAGATAGCAAACAATCCACCACCTCCATCTTGTGTATCCTCATACATGTGAAAAATCCGTTTGGTAATGCATTATTCTGATTCATTACCAAACAAATTTTTCAGTACCAAATTGGTCCACATTTGGTAATGAAAAATACCAAATGGCAACCCTGACAGGGGAGGGGGAAGGAAGGAAGGGGTGAAGGGGCCGAGGTGTAAATAGCTGTTCGGTGCTGCGTGGCAATTTCAAATTACAGGTGGGAAAAAATACGGATTTTGGAGGGATTTTTTTCTTTTTTTGGCCATTTTTGGGTTCTGAAAGTCCAGGCCCACAATGTCTGGTAAGTGGGGAGTCCGGAAAGTACAGGGATTACTGTATATATATATATATATATATATATATATATATATATATATATATATATATATATATATATATACATATATATATCATTCATTCATTGCCAGACGCCATGTATCCCAAAAGGGGTGGCTAACGGCTTAGAGTTAATTGTTTTACAGGGAGGGGCACTAATCCTCCACCAACCCCACTTGACACGTAGGGATGCCAACAGCATCTGGTGTTCCCAGGCGGTCACCCATCCAAGTACTAACCAGACCCAACGTTGCTTAACTTCGCTGATCGGACGGGAAGCGGTATATAAATATATACTTCATCAATATTAACAAGATAAAATGATGACTCACCTCTTCTTCTGCTATACGCATGTGGTCTTTGACATCGGCAAATACTGTTGGCTGAATGTAATAGCCCTCATCTCCTACCCTGCCACCTCCAGTACACATCTTGGCTCCCTCTTTCTTGCCAGACTCAATAAGAGCCAAAATCTTGTTCATTTGTTCCTCATCAACCTGAGACAACATAACCAAACAACGGCATTAACGAACACAATACTATAGGTGTATTTTATAGTTTCTTTAATCCCCCATTCTAAAATGGCTGCAATTATTTAATAAAATATATGCAGTACAGTACACATCTGAATTAACTACAATGTAACCCAAATAAAACTCTCTCTCACTTTAATCATCATTCCTGACCCTTTTTCCCAACTATGGATTAAGACAGTATTTTTAAAATAAACAAATAAGGGAAGGAAAGTACAAAAGATGGAGTACCATCTATGGCTAGGCCTGTGAAATGGGTGAGTCACTCATTCAATCCCCTTGAATTCTGGCTCCACCTTAAAGCCTAACGATTTTTTATTTTTAATACATACTTTACTTGCCAGACAGCCAGTCTATTAATTATAAAGTTAAAAAAGGGTGTCAATCCCATATCATCTGTAATGCAAACTTCATCCAATCAACACAAATCCCTGTCAATTCTAGCCTCATCAATCTCCATACCTCATTTTCTCACACTCCTTTAACATATCCATCCACCTTCTTCCTGGCCTGCCATGCTTTACTCACATATACCCTTTTCACCAACCAATCTACATCTATTCCCTCCATATGACCATACCATCTAAGCACACTCTCTTCAACTCTAACACTTCAAGATCATCATCATCATCATCTAATCCTGAATTGCCCCACGAGGAGCATAGAAGCTTGAGGCTAGGCAATTTGGTCCTGACATTTAAGATGAGAGTGACCAGCCTCACTCATCCCTGAGTGGCATTACATGAACAATAAACCCCAACCACCCCTTGTATATAAACCTGCACAGGCTCAATCCAACTGGAGTGCCTTGATTACTCACTAAATCACCAGGCGTCATAACTTGGTTATGTGGCTACCAACCAGTGCAGTAAATGGTTTCCTTGTGTACAGGAAACCATTTGGCTTGTCACTCTGTGCAGAGTCAACCATAGACAGAAGGAAGAGGAAAGAATTAAGGAAAGAAAGACAGAAGAGGAAGGAAGGAAGAAAAGAAAGAGCATTCACCCAAGAGAAGCACTACATCGAGTGAATGGGTGGTGAGAGCCCCCACCTACCACCAACATCTTTCATTAATTACATTATTTCTTTCCTATCCACTTTGCCCTCCAAACACATTCCTCAAAACCCAATTTCCACTGCCCCATTCTTAAATTCTCCTTCTCATGCCACACTTGTCTCATACCCACAATTAATATGGGCACTCAAATATCTTCAAGCAATCCTCTTACCGCTGCCACACTCGGACATCTGTTTACTATGAAGGCCTTCATACTACCAATCATTTTTCTTCCCTGTAACAATCTACCTCATATTTCTTTTGGACATTTACATCTTTTTCTATTACTGCATCTCAGTACATAACTCCTTCACCAATTCTTTTGCCATTAACCAGTAACTGCAAAACACTAAACCTCAGTTCAAACACACAGATGTAAGGGTTTTAGTGATTACTTTTTCCCTAGATTCCAAGAGGCAATAAAGGACTGGATCGTTGATGGATGGATAAGCAAATATAAACTAACTCCATTTATCATAAAATATTTGGCAAGCACAGACTCTGCAAGGCCCAATAATCTCTTAAGACATTAATCAGAAAATGAAGGCAGTTACAGATATAATCTCTCCCTTATCTCCTACCATCCTACAGGCTGGCTGGGATGCTTTAGGAATATTCTCTAGCAACCACCAAATATTTTTTAATCAGCTTCCTAAAGCACCTAAAGGGCTGGATTAAATCTATGACACTGCAGAACTGTTGGGACACCTTAGGACTTTATTTTGGCTACTGCTATATGTTACTATTCACCTAAAAGAAACATCAAATCTTTAATGATTAAGACATAGAATCAATACAACCAGCACTGAAGGGATAGACTGTGAGGTCATCACATCTCAAGAGGTAGGGTAATTTCAGCACTTCATTCTTAAACTTTTTGGTTGTAATTATAAAACCCTTAAATGTTAGATGTCTGATATTCTGTATCCTCTGTTCCAACGGAAACAGAGAAATGGATAAACTACTCACCTGCGGCCCTTGCTCAGTCTTCATGTCAAATGGATCACCAACTGTTCGGATCTTGGCCCTCTCAACGCTTCGCTCAACAAATTCATCATAAACAGACTCTTCAACAAATATTCTGGAACCTGCACAGCAACACTGGCCCTGAATGATTTATAAAATTACTGTACTGCACTATGCAAATGTCATACAAGAAAATTATACATTACACACTCAAATTAATACCAGTATATAAAACAGGTTTAGTAAGCAGAGAAAAGCTCAACAGTACAAAAACTAAAACAGGTTTAGTAAGTACAGAAAAGTTCAATGGTACAAGAACTAACAGTGTCTGGTGATATGGAACTACAGTGCATTCCTCCAAATCTTGAAAATTCTCCACTGTCTGTATTGTAAATTTTATAAGAATTAAGACCTTTTGTAGTGTTCATTGCACATTACAGTAAAATCATAGGTAGAGAAAAACATGTACAGTCATCCCTTAACATCCGCAGGGGTTAGGTAACAGAGACACCCGTGGATGTTAAAAATCCAAGGATATCTGCTGCCTCCCCTTACAAACACCTCTGGACCCCCCATTTCCTTGTATAACTAAAGAAAACCCTATGTGCATGTTTACAACTACTGTACTTTATTTAATTCAAGAACACTAAACAACTACTTTATTTAATACAAGGACACTAAAAGTTAAAAATAATGAATAGTGTACTCCTGCATGGCCTCTTCTGACTACTGTGCTTATTCCAGCTCCCTCCAAAAGAAAGTGTGTTACAGTATATTTCATTCACTGGATAATGCCATTACTGTACTAAAACAGCCACGAACTGTACCTAGTATAATGTTACAGTGTCAGCAGAGTTCAGTGAGATTTTTTTTTTTTTTTCTGTAGCCATCTGTGGATATTCAAAACCATGTATGTTAAAACTGCAGATGTTAAGGGACGACTGTAATGAGCAGAACTGTATTTTAAACAGTTGAAGTCTTTGTTAGGCCCACAGTTACTTGGTTAACCCTTTGGTGTTGATGGGTGCAGTGCAAATTTCAAGAACTCGTTACCATATGATGCGAGCTGCTTCTGTACACATTTCAACCGCTCACTATCATTCGATGCCAGTTGCGTTCAACGAAATGGCCCCTGTTTTTTTGGTTATGGAATGATTTTGCATCCATTTCTGGGGGAGAAAAAAGCACTACTTGCGTCCCCCCGTATCCCTCTGCCACACTCAATGCACTCCGCACCCAGCGTCACCCCACTGCCTTAGTCAGTGTGCTACATGCCATGCTTGAGCATAAGATGATTTCCTTTGATTTCCGTAAAATCATCCCTAGTTGGCCTACAGTAATTCTTTATACACCAAAATGTAGCCAAATAAATTCTCTAAATTTCTCTCAGTAACATTTACCATAAAAATTATATTTCTATGTGAAAAAAAAGGAAGAAAAAAGCTGAAGTTAAAACAATAAATTAATTAAGGCAAAACTTACATTCGGCAGATTTGTTTTACACTGTAGGCAAGTACAGTACACACGTTCAGGATTATGGTGAAAAAAAATTACGATTATCAAAGCACAAATAAGAGTGTGAGGATAAATTGTTTATGAACTACTGACTGCGTGGGAATAGCGCAGCGACAGGAGAGGTCTCTCAGTGTATGGCCTTGGGCCCCGAGGCCCCCCTTCTGAGTACAGTCACTATTCGTTTTACGATGGGGTTACGTCAGGTCATACCTTATCGTATACCGATTTTATCGTAAATCGGGAGATTGAAACACATTATAAAAGGGGGGTTACGTCAACTCAGCTTCCCAAAGTCACCTACCCAAGACTGAAATAAAAATGACAACCCACCTTCATCACTTCTTGTGCCAGTCCAAGTCGTCTCCAAGACCAAAACAAATACTATCACACCAATACAGGCGGCGTTACTCACATACAGTAAATTGTTGCAACAACACAACAATCACACTTGCGTAACGTTGGCCTGGTACTACACAATGTATAGGCCTACTGTAGCACGATGCTTGGCTGAGAGGTGACAATAGCAGGGGGGGTACACATGAACGAGTGGAAAAGACAGGGCTTTGAAGGGATGGCGGAACTGCAACTGAACCAAAACAATGCTCTGCACGCTGGGGCCGACATCTTGCCTGAGACAAGTAACTGTCGCCTTGCGTGTGCCTGGCGCTTTGTACGATATTTTCCGAGGGCAATATCGTTATGGCAGGAAATTCATCGGAAAGAGGATTTTGGGGTGGAACTTTTCTGTTATCGTTGCAGCTAATTATCGTATACCGAATTAACAGAAAACGAGCAGTGGCTGTACTGTACTCAGTCATGGTTGGACGCAGCCTGCGTTGACTGATAACAAGAGGGTTAATGGTGTGTGTGTGTGTGTGTGTGTGTGTGTGTGTGTGTGTGTGTGTGTGTGTGTGTGTGTGTGTGTCATGAGCATGCATTTTTTTCCCCTTCAAGAACCCAGTTTATTCAGAAAATGTGCTTCATATGGATTGGTTCCCCAAAATTGTCCAGAATGATCATGTTTTACTATAGTCATATAATGCATGTTCTATGTTAACCCCTAAAGCTCTATGATCATCTACATAGTTCAAATATCATCAATCGTACACAAGCTGCAAAAACTGATGCAAGGTACTCCTCCCTCCCATCTTTGATGATGTATATGGAGCCTAGCCAATGGACAGTACAATATTTGGAGATGTGTGACCTGACTGGTCCCCACAGATGCAGTGGGAAAGGGTCCTGTCCCCTGATGTTTCTTCACCTCCCTCTGCTCCACTGGGCCCTGTCCTCAGTGTCTCCTCCCACCCATATAACCCTCCATACCCCCTCTAAACTGTATTGGCTGTGTGTGGCAGGCGTATTCCCTCCCTCTTCCCCCCTCTTGATTCCCTCCTACACTCCCTCCACCTCAGTGATGTCCCATTCTCACTCACAGCGAGGGGTGACTGTTTTATTTTTGATGGTTGGCAGTGCGGTAACCATTAGACATATGAGAGTGATATATACATTTTCTGGTGTGTAAAATCAGGCTCTTCAAATCTATAAGACCAAAATTTACTTTGGTTCATTTTTTTTTTTTTTCCCACCCTATACGTGAGGGATAACAATTTTTATTTTTGACGTTCTTTGACAGTCAGCAATGCAGTAACCATTAGGCATTTGCAGTGCAGTAACCAGTAGGCATTTGAGAGTGCAATATACATTTTCTGGTGGGTAAATCAAGCTCTTGAAATCCATAAGACCAAAATTTACCTTGGTGAAAGATGAAAACTAAACCCTAAATGCAGTTCTGAGACCAGACAGGGTGGGAACATTGCAGTCTTAACAGTATAACAAGTCCCTCAAAGTACGGTTGGAAAACTAGAGATCATTACAAACCTGGTTGAAAAACAACCCAAAATGAGATGTTTCAATTGCATGGTCAAGGTCAGCATCCTTGAAGACAATGTTTGGACTTTTCCCCCCCAACTCCAAAGTTACTCGTTTTAGGTTGCTGCTGCCTGCTGCTTGCTGGATCAGATGACCAATCTACAGAAAAGGGAAAAAAGGAAAGAAAAAAATATATACACATTTATATAAATGACCCTCTTCCAGGATTCTTCAGTATGCTTGTGTGCGTGTGTGTATATATATATATATATATATATATTGTACAGTATTCCCTCATTTACCTGGACATAATACAGCCAAATGCATGTCTGGGTAGTGGCAACATCCAGATAATGAACACTAGTCCCCTACCATACTCAGACTCTACCTACACCCAACCTCCAAATTCTACCTAACCTATTTGTACAATACCTATGTTAATTTGGCAGTCTTCCAGTCATTCAGGCATATTTAGACATCAAAACACATAAAGGAATATCCAAAGTAATGCTCGACACCAAGAAAACCATGGAGAAAAACTAACAAAAACCAAAAAACACCCTACCCAAACACTACAGGATGTACAGTACCCCTCCTTATTTTGGCAGTGTTTTTGGGTCATTCTGCCATACAGTATTTTGACACGAAATATCCATAGGATTATCAAAAATAATTTTCAACACCAAGGAAACCATGCAAAAAAAACACTGAAAACAAAAAAACACCCTACCTATACACCACTGTACTGTATGTACAGTACCCCTCCTAATTTTGGCACTGTTTTCAGGTCAATCCGCCATATTTAGACATCAAAACACACGTAGGAATATCCAAAGTAATGCTAAACACCTAGAAAACTATGAGAAAAGTCCATCGAAAACCAAGAAACACCCGACCTATACACTACTGTATGTACAGTTGGCCACACTCCCACGAGGGCCACCTTAGTGTTGTCAACGCTGGCCGAGATAGTAACCGCGAATCATTAGTAGTGAGCTCTGATCGAAGCATTCACAGGACTGAGGGAGGGAGCGGGTTTGAGGTGGGTAGGTGGGTGCCTGTACACGAGAGGCGAGATATGACAATTGTTGAGGCGACAGAAAAGTGCATAGGTATCCCCCCACTCTCCTCAAACCCCCTTCCTCCCCCCGAAACTCTCTCTGTACGACTCTCTCTTACTGGCTGTGGATGCTTCGAACGCATCTCTCTACTAGTGTTTCAGAGTAAATATCTTGGCCAGCGTTGACAACGCTGTGGCCCTCGCGGGAGTGCGGCCAGCTGTACATAACCTCTCCTAATTTTGGCACTGTTTTCCAGTCATTCTGCCATACTGAGACATCAAAACATACATAGGATTATCCATATTAATGCTAAACACCAAGAAAACCATGAAAAACACAAAAACTGAAAAACAAAAAACGCCAGACCTATACACTGCTGTACGTACAGTACCCCTCCTAATTTTGACTCTGTTTTCCTGTCATTCTGCCATATTGAGACACCAAAAAACACATAGGACTATCCATATTAATACTAAACATCAAGAAAACAATCCATAACCAACAAAAATCCACAAAAAACCTGATGACGGTTTGAAATTCTGTTGTCTGTGACGAGTGACTGCTCCTGGGGCTGAAAAAAAATTCCATGGCCAAATATCTAACTATCTATCTATCTATCGCCAGACGCCATAATCCCGTACGGGGTGGCCATTTGGCTCTGAGTTATTTGTTTTACAGGGAGGGGCACTAACCCTCCACCAACCCACTTGACACGTAGGGAGCATGTATGGTTTGGTCATATGGTTACCACCCAGCGTTGTAAATGGTTTCTTGGCTTACAGGAAACCATTTGGCTTGTCACTCAATGTAAAGCCACCTGTAACAGAAAGAAAGGCAATAAGTAGTGACAGGAAAGATAGGAGAAATAGGAAGAGAGGAGGGCAGGCACAGAAAAAGAATGATAAAGGCTAAGGAAGAAGTAGGCAGCACTACATCAAGTGAGTGGATGATGGTCACCATCACCTACCACTAATGGCCAAATATACCACTGGAAATTGGTTATATTGGCAAAAATGGTATACCATCATTTTTGCTGGTGTTTATACTATAAGCTAATAAAAATACATAAAACTGATAAGTAAAAGTACAGAAATGCAGTGAGAATAAAGTGTTCAGGAGTAATATTTATCTTCATATAACTTCCCACCATCCAAGTACAAAATTTTGCCAGCATTATCCAAGAGTTAAGCACATGTCTAGATGCAGAATTTCATGAGCTTTCTCGTGGATTTTGCAGAATTTCAACATGACAAATAAAGTCAAATAAATCGTGAAAAACTTTGAAAACTCAGGAGTCAGTGTTATCATCACAGGGGAGGGTAGGGACTGAGGGAGTGAGGGGGGAGCTGAGAGGGTATGAAGGAAGGACGGGAGGGTGCAGAAGTGGGGCTGTGGGCAGGACTCTACCCATTCTGCCAACAGGAGGACAGGCGCTTTTACTGTACATTTACTCATGGCCTGCGATCCGTTAGACGCCGAGTGGCCATGTGGAAACACAATTCACCTTGCCCAGGGGACTTTGGACACTCGGTAGAAAGGTGGATGGTTGCTGTCGCAGAACATGTGCTCATGGCTTGTGATCTGTTTTCAATGATGGTGGTGATTGAAAAAGACTTAGCCCAGTGGCCACATGATATTGGACATTCGGTGGGGATGCCTACAAACATTTTGAAACCGCTGGCGGGTTACAATTGAGGCTGTTAGAGGGAAAACCAGGTAAGCGCCAAAAAAAGATAACAGGAAAAAACGCTGTTAAAATTTGTGTACTTTAAATATGACATAACTTTTCAACCAATGAAGATATTTTGCTCTTGTTTTTTTTTCCTTGTAGCCTAATTCATCTACTTTTCCGTAATGATACTCAGATGCTGATAATTAGTGGTATTTTAAATGAAAAAATTCAATAACATCTTCTTTCTCCTCTTGTTAGACAACAATCGACGACAAAGTAGCAGTACTTTTACCCATAATATGTGTTATTGTAGGTTAGCTATAAGATATTGAGACTGAAAATATGTCAGTAGGTAAGTAAGGACATGTGCCTTTATGGTGGTGTCATAAAAAAAAAACTTGGTGGTATGCGTCGAGCCACGCAATTGGCGCGTCTTGCAGCCACCTCCTGCTGTGTGGCGCTCGCCTGGTTTTCCCTCTCACTCTTAGCTTCACATACATGCGGCTTACAATAAGTGCGTGTTTTGACATGAATACTATGGTAAAATCACCTTAACTCAAGTAGGAAAACCGGACATGATGTTGGTTTCCAAGGATGCAGTACTTGGGAGAAGAAAATACTAAGCCAAAATGGACCTAATGGTAATGTCATGGAGTGGTTGGCTATCAATAGCAGTACGGTCGTTCACAGCCCTTTAAAAATCGTAATTTTCAACCATCTTAGGGACATATTTTTCACTTAAACCCTTGTTGTAGTGATAGAAGAGGATTTGGGGAATAAAGTGGTATATGTAACCCCATTTCTGGCCAGGGTGGCACTTACCTGGCTTTCCCTCCAAGCGCCTCTATTGTATTACTCGGGTACTGGAGGTTCGTTGGGATTGATCAGATGAGCGTGCGGCTTTGACCATTCAGTACAGGGGCGGACAAACATTTTAGCTCTGGTTGTGGGTTATGGACTACAGTGGACTCGCACATTGTGCGAGTGGATGGGCGGTCCATGACCTCTCACACTGTGATTTCGTGTACTGTGAATACATTATCTTATGGGAAAAATAACATATGGGTGGGGACCCCCCCCCCTTCAAACCTTGATATTTTTTAACATTAGAGATATAATAAAGGGAAAATTTAAAAAAAATATACAGTAAAAGTCCCCTAATCCGACACCTGATGGTCTGGAAATCCTGATGGTTCGGACTTTTCAACCCAGGGTCACTTTTAGCTTTTTGGGGTATGAAATTGAGATAAAATACAAAAAAAATAAAGAACTATCGAAAAACAGCCAAAAGTGGTGTGCCGAACTATCCAATTCTGCACCCAAAGCTTAGTCAACAACCCGCGCCAACATTCTGGAGGTTCCGAATCCTCCCAACTGTATGTTTACCCAGCTGATTGTGCGTGTTGTACATTCCATGCGTTGTCTACTGAATTTGCATGTTCTTTTTTTCAGTATTTCACTAGAATGGCTCCTACTACACCACCTACTACTGGTAAGAAGAGGAAGCATGTTACAGTTACTACTGGTAAGAAATTAGAAATAATACAACGGCTGGAGAAGGGTGCACTGGTGAAGGACTTAATGCGGGAGTTTAATGTAGGCCGGTCAACCACGTGTGGACAGTCTATGAAGGGATGTGAGAAAAGGAAAACACTTAAGAAACCAGCACTAGCACAGTTAGACACAGTTCTTTATAAATGGTTTTGTGGAAAATGATGTGAGGGCAAGCCTTTCAATGGGTTAATGATTACTGAAAAGGCCAAACAATTCTGTAAGAAATTTGAAGATTGAATGGATAAACATTTTCTGGTATCTGTCTGCTAGTCCGGAAAATCTGATAATCTGGACAGTCTGTGGGCTGCTGCAGTCTGGATTAAAGGACTTTTTTTGTAGTACAGATATACCTAAAATAACAAAAATATGGTCAGTCGCCTTAAAAACAGTACACGACAGGCCTAATGGACTTAAATATCAGAGGTTTTATGCGCGGCAACACACTTAGAATGTCCCCGCCGCCCCGGCCACACCATGAGTGTTTAATGGTTGCCAGCATTATATTATTCCAGGCTTTGACTAAGAAATTTAAAGTTTGTCGAATATTATATTTCTTCCTGAATGCAGCAAGTCATTATGGTGGGGGTTGCAGGTATGGCAGGTGAAGCAGGTGAGTCAGGTGGGCAGGTGGGACTGTGGAGGTGGAGGGGAAGGCGGCTGGTGAGGAACGTGGGGCAGTGGAGGTGGAGGGGATGGTGGTGGGCGAGTCAGGGAAGGTGGCGAGGGGAGGATCCTCCATCTCCTCCTCGTTACTGCTCACATTTTCGGCAATTTCCTTCATTTCTTCTTGTTTGTCTGTTTCTCTCCTCATCTAGTTATGGATGTATTTGCAGTATAACAACTTAGCATTTGCAAAATAAATGTTATTCAAGTGAACCCAAATGTTATTATAGAAACTGGGTATCTATTCTAATGTACCATTATTGCCGAAGTTGTTACTGGCGAGATCTTACTGTAGACTCCTCCTGAGCACCTTCCCCACGAGCCTCTAAGTCATGATGGGTGTGTCGTCTGGGGAGGGGGGTCACGTAGTCTGGGAAAATAGTGGTTTTGGGTCACTCCTTGCCTCTGACTCGTGTATTGTGGGCTAAACTCATGCATTCAAAGTTTTATGGTTATAATTTTTGGCCACTCGTGTACTATGCGATTCGCACACTGTGATCACGGGTACTGTGCGAGCCCATTGTACTTCCTGCGAGCCCAGCAGCCAAGATACCGAATGTTTGAGCATCGGCTGACCGGCTGAGGTTCTCAGAGACTTTTATGTCTGGATAATAGCAAATAAATTCAGATAATGGTTTAACAGAGCCAAGGTCCAGCATCCGGATAATGAACACATCGAGATACTGAGTGTCCGGATAAATGAGGGACTGCTGTGTATATATATATATACTGTATATATATATATACTGTATATATATATACTGTATATAAATATATATTGTATATATATATATATATATATATATATATATATATATATATATATATATATATATATATATATATATATATATATATATATATATATATACTGTATATATATATATATATATACCAGTATATATATATATATATATATATATATATATATATATATATATATATATATATATATATATATATATACTGTATACTGTATATATATATATATATATATATATATATATATATATATATATATATATATATATATATACATACTGTATATATATATTTATATATATATATATATATATATATATATATATATATATATATATGTATGTATACGTGAATGGATGAGAAATAGGGGCATGGAAGAAGTTGAGAGGCGGAAGAGAGAGTTATATGTAGAAAGGAAGAGAGAGGTGAAAAGATTAGTAAGGGACAGTAAGAAGAGAGTGGATGGGGAATTTGGAAGGAATTTGAGTGTTAAGTGGAGGAACTGTAAAAAAAATGTTCTGGAAAGAGGTGAAGAGATTAAGACAGGGTGGCAGTGAAGTTAGCAGGGGAGTGAAAGATAAAAACGGTAGATTACTAGTGGAGAAGGTAGAAAAAGTGAGCAGATGGAGAGAATACTTTAAAGTATTGTTGAACATAAAGAATGGAAGTAATGCGAGTGTAAGTGGCTGGGGAATGGCTGGGAGAAGGAGGGGGGTGAGAAGACAGGAAGAAATCACTAGGATAGAAGTTGTGGAAGCAATGAAGAAAGTCAACTTGGGGAAAGCCCCAGGAATTGATGGAGTGTGAGGTGAAAGCTAAAGCATGGGGGAGAGATAATAGTAGAATGGATGTGGAAGACGTGCAGATTGGCCTGGGAGGAAGGCAGAGTCCCAGAGGATTGGAAGTCAGGTATAATTATTACCTTGTACAATGAAAAAGGGGAAAAAGAAGTGTGTGGTAATCATAGGGGCATTAGTCTTCTTAGTGTAATAGGAAAAGTGTATGGTAGGATACCTATTAACAGAGCTAGGGAAATAACAGAGGAATTAGTTGGAGAAGAACAGGGAGGTTTTAGGAAGGGATGAGGTTGTGTAGATCAGATATTCATTCTTAGATCTTTAGTGGAAAAGTTTCTAGAGACGGGAAAGAAGTTGTATGTGGCCTTCATGGATCTGGAGAAAGCATATGACAGGGTGGATAGACAAGGATTGTGGAAAGTATTAAGAATATATGGAGTAGATGGGAAGTTGTTGAATGCTGTGAAGAACATGTACGAAGGTGCTATGGCTGCAGTGCGTGTGGATGGTGAACTGAGTGAATTTTTCTCTTTGAAGGTTGGGTTGAAACAGGGATGTGTCATGTCTCCATGGCAGTTCAATTTGTACATGGATGGGATAATAAAAGAGATACAAGGTAGGGCAGTGGATGTTGGAGTGGCCCTAATGAGAGAGGGCAGTGTTTGGAAACTCCCTGTACTGTTGTCTGAAGATGATACTGTGTTGTTAAGTGAAGACGAAGGGGAGCTGCAAGGCTTGATGGATGAGTTTGGGAAAGTGTGTATGAAACGGAATCTACAGGTGAATGTAGGGAAGAATAAAAAGATGGTCTTTGAGAGGGGTGAAGTCAGTGAATGTACAGTGAGGTTGGATGGTGAGGAACTGGAAAATGTGAATATGCTTAACCCTGTAACCGCGGGGTTGTTTTGCTTTTTCTTGCGGCTCCCGCGGGCATATTCCGCTCCGATAGACTCTCTAAAAATATTTGCCAAAAATCAGTTATTAGTCCTAGAATATTAAAATCATATATGCTTATGGCACATACCTTCAGCTTTCTCCTGGGGTGTTTGTTGAGCCTTCGTCGAGTACCGTAGGACTTGTGGAGACCTCTGAAGTTGGGTAACAAAGTCTCCACTTTACACTTCCCGACAACCCGTAATATGATTACCACAGTCTGATATGATCACTAGAAACATTATTCTATGATTCTCAAATAGTTTGGAATCCATACTTAAAAAAAAAAAAAAAAAAAAAAAAAAAAAAAAAACTGTGTAAGCAATGAAAATTACGAGGGCGTATGACCTTCCCACTTGCGCTAGATCGCCGCTGATGTTCTGTCACTTATTATTCATAAAAACACTCACAGTTTATATTTCTGTTACTATTTAACACTTATATATATCTACAGTCTTTATCCATAAGTTTCCTTCAGTAACAGTAGTTTATTGTCACTGTAGGCATTCAATTTCTTTCAGTAAAATACATAGCATTCACTTTCTCGTCCTGTATACTAGCATTGAGAGTGAATGTCACTTTCACCTTCACTCTCATAACTCATAGTATTCATACATCCTAGAGTGAAACTTTCACTTTCATTACTCCTAGGGTATATACTCATATTCTTATAACACTACTCATTTTCATTTCTATTTACGTTCTCTATTTTATTTACATTATTAACATTTCTATTTTATTTACACTATGTTATGCACTGTCACTTGAAGTAACTTATAAAACTATTTTCCACTGTTCACGTATATTTACATTCATTGCTTTCACTTGCCGTTTACACATTGTTTACAATTCCACTTGCACTGTTTTACTCAATAGAAAGATCGTAGTCACTCTTTATCAATTGTCAGCCCTTTACCTCTTTCCACACGAGGTTTAGTAGGGGGTAAAGGTCACAGAGCCCTTTGCATGGGTCTAAAAAGCGGCGGAAGTTAGCAGGAACGAATCAGACATACCTTCACCTTGAAAGACGACAGTGAACTGATAGTGGTGGCCTCCTGCCGCCTGGCTAGGGTGAGTGCAATGTGCGTGACAGGAGATAAACGTGATAGCTGAATGCGCGATAGCAGGCGGTTGAGTGTATATATATATATATATATATATATATATATATACACACACACACACACACACAGTGCCCTCGCCCAATGAACGAGTTTGTGGGCGGCAGATGAGTTCGTTCACTGCGAACGACATGTCTTATGGGAAAAACAGCATATGGGCGGGACCACGTCCTCAAAGTCTACTTTTTGAGCCATAGAGATGTATTTAATTGCACATTTCAAACACATACTGTACAGATATATAAAACATGAAACACATGGCTAACCTTAAATGGAGCAGAGGGCAGTCCTGACTGGCTTGAATGCAGGTGGTTCCTAGACAGGGAGATACACTAAATGTGTCCCCGCCACATCACCTTCCACTCCCTCGTTCCCGTCACCAGTCTCGTCCTCATGACCTGACTGAACCACTTCCCCACATGCCTCTGCCTTGTTCACCTCTCCCATAAAGCCTTCAGTGTCCAAAGATGACACTACCAACATCACATCATCATTGTCTTCCCCAAGAAGTGTTGCAGGCAATGTGGAAGCAACTGGCCCCTGTTGTTCTTGAGTTCGGTAGTAGCGTGTGATGAGCGTTTGAATTCTTCTGTTGACTTCCATATTGCGTCTTTCAATGTAATAACAAAAAGTGGTTTTTACTCCACTGAGCACTTCCTGTGTCATATGGTAGCTGGTTTCATTTGCCTCGACCTCTTTTCTCAGATCATCCACTGCCGCTGGAATTTTACTGATCATCGACATAGGCAAATTTTCGTCCTCTGTTGGTTTCTGCTCAACAGGTTGCTCAAGATCTTGCTTCTTGTGCAGCGTCTACTAAGGGGAGGGAGGTCGTTCAATAAGGAAGATGGCGGTTATGGCCTACTCTGTACCCCGATTTCATTCACTTGGGGTTCAATTCGTTCATTATGGTTTTGTGTATCTGATTACCCCCTGCTCGTTCATTAGGCGAATCGTTTACTCTGAATACGTTCACTGTGCAAGGGCATTGTATATAAACATAGTACAGGCAAACCCTGATTTACAATACCCCTAGATGCGATACCCCAGAATAATGATGTGGGTAGAAATACCATCCTACCTCGCCTATCATAGGCCCACCCCTGGTTTTACGATGGGTTTTTATTTCCCCCCCCTAATTTTGATGATGTTTTAGACTTAAATTTTGTGTTTAGGTTGATATAAAAACTGTTTTAGACTTAGATTAATGTGTTTTAGTCATAGGTGGAGTGAACACTGTCATTTGGGGTAAGGACTCTCGCCCATCAGATGAAGGACAAAACAGTGTGGACAACTAGGTGACTCAACAAAGAATATTTCATGTTTGACCACTGAACTGTCATCTAACCTATCATGGAATACATAATATTAATCTAAAATAAATATTAATAATTATGGAAAGTATTAACAACACATGGAGTAAATGGGATGTTGTTGAATGCCGTGAAGAGTGTGTATGAGGGTGCTAAGGTTGCAGTGTATGTGGATGCTGAACTAAGTGAATTTTTCTATTTGAAGGCTGGATTCAAACATAGATGTGTCATGTCTCAACGGTTGTTCAATCTGTATATGGATGGGGTTATAAAAGAGACACAAGGTAGGGCAGTGGATGTTGGAGTGGCCCTAATGAGCAAGGGCAGTGTTTGGAAACTCCCTGTACTGTTGTTTGCAGATGACACTGTGAAGACGAAGAGGAGCTGCAAGGCTTGGTGGATGAGATTGGAAGTGTGTGTAAGAAATGGAATCTAAAGATGAATGTAAGGAAGAGTATACTTATGGTCTTCGAGAGAAATGAAGTCAGTGAATGTACAGTGAGGCTGGATGAGGAGGAAATGGAAAATGTGAGTGCATTTAAGTACTTGGGTAGTGTGATGACTAAGGATGGAAGTTTAGAGGGCGAAGTGCTTGGAAGGATACATCCATCCATCTATCTTCCAATCTTATGTCGCCCCACAGAGGAGCGTAGGAACCCAGGGCTTGGCAAGTTGGTCCTGACATTTAAGATGAGAGTGACCAGCCTTACTCATCACTGAGTGGCATTACGTGAGCAATAAACCCCAACCACCCCTTTGATATAAACCTTCACCGGCTCAATCCGATTGGAGTGCCGTAATTACCCACTAAACCACCAGGCGTCAAAATTTGGTTTTATGGTTACCACCCTGCGTAGTAAATGGTTTCCTGGTGTACAAGAAACCACTGGGCTTGTCACTCAGTGTAGAATCACCCACAGGCAGAAGGAATGAAAGGGTACAACAAGGAAGAAAGACTGCTGGTTTCTTGAATGCAGTGATAAGAAGCAGGGAAGTGAGCATGGAAGTGAAAAAGTTACTGCATGACAGTATTGTGATAACAAATCTAACATATAGAAATGAAGCTAGGACCTTGTTGGAGGGACAGAAGTCAAGAGTGAGAGCAGTGGAAATCAGTTATTTGAGAGAAGCATGTGGAGTCACATGGAAAGACAGACTAACAAATGAGGAGGAAGGTGCATTGTGGTGTGGATGTGGATGTGATAGGAAATGTTAGGAGAAACATACTGAGGTGGTCTGGCCACGTGGAGAGGATGGAGAGCAAGAGACTGATGAGGAAAGTGTATGTAAGTGAGGTGGACCGGGGAAGAGGGAGGGGGATGCCAAGGATGAGATGGGGGAATGGAGTGGAGAGGTATGAGAGAAAGAGATGGGTGTGAGCTGGGAGCAGGGCAGTGAAATGGTGGGGGACAGGACAACATGATTTTTTTGTGGCCACACCTTACGGGATTAAGGCGTCTGGCAATAGATAGATACACATTATTATGAAAACCTTAGGAAGTAAATATTTCATGCACCGATGAAAACTGTGACATCGATAAATCATGTGTTTACATTCGAGCTAAGGAATAATGCTTTGAAAATACAAAGGAATTTTGAAATAAATGCTGGAAAATAAGAGATAAGAAAATTAAGGTAGGGCTCTTGCTAACTGACGACGGTTGCAAGCCACTTGGCTCCTAAGGTTTCAGATTTACGAGCCAAATAAATTTTTAGTAGCCAAACTGACTAGAAGCCGAAGTATTTTATAATAAATATGTTTGTTTATTTACACACTGTAATGATTAGAATCATATAATGAGGTTTTAAACATTCACAATGGCGACATGGAAAGACTTAATAATCGATTTTTTGTTCATTTAAGTGAAATTTACAGTACTTATATTGTAGTTTACTGGGTTTTGAAGTGGATGTATTTTCTCTCTGCCAAAAGGCGGCTTGCACATAAAATTTGCTCGCCAAAGGGAAAAAGTACTCGCATTTGCGAGCTGTGGCTTGCCAAACAAGAGTCCTGAAAGGGGCTCTGCAACCAGAACAGTAAAAAAAAAAAAACACACACAACGAGGAACCTCTGAATGGGCTATCCCGATCGCATTATTGATCAATAAAGCATGTGTTTACATTCAGGCTGTTCAAGGGAAAATGCTTTGAAAATACAAAGGAATTTCTAAATAAATGTTGGAAAATAAGGGAGAAAAAAATAAAGGAGCTCAGCAACCAGAACAGTGGCAAAAACAACTTAAAGAGGGGCCACTGAAAAGTTTATCCAGATCGCACCATCGATCGCATTCCCCATCACGAGAATTTCCCGTCAAAACAGCAACGAGTCTCCGTCACAACAATTCACACCTTGGATGATACTGTGTCATTCATACATTATTATTATGCTCAACAGTTGTTTATTTAGCTGCCCCAAGACTGTCTGCAGATGGGATTGTATACAATGCTGCTGCTTCTTCTCTATCGAGTTTGATAAGGATCGCATTCTCCAGTGACCTTGACTGGGTACATGTGAGATAGGCAATGGATTTAGGCTTAGGTTAGCTTCTTTTACAGCTGCTAGGCCATTTAGATTGGCTTTAAACTTTTTTTGGACTCGTTTGGGTGGGTTTTGGATGGGGGGGGGGAGGCTAAAAAACGCACCCCTGTACTTTACTCGTTAAATCTACCCCGAGATATGATACCCCGCCTAGTGATGGGTTTTTACTTAACCAATTGCATCGTTAAACCGGGGTATGTCTGAACATAACAATAACACCATGCTTTCTTGTATGGATCTCCCATACAGGGGTTGGCCATGGTACAGCTGAAAATTTTTATGGACTGGAAGCTAAACCAAGTACCAAAACAAGTAATTACTTCCCAACAGTTGCTGGAAGCTGTTTGGGAAAAAAGAAGCTTGCAATGTGTAATAATAATCTATAACAATATAATTCTCAGCTTTGACTTAACTCTGTGTACAGTAACCCAGAAGAAGATCACCAGTGACTGTACTTGTGTCTGAATGTTTCCTTCCTCAACATCATGAGTGTCTAGCTACCTAACTTGTAGCTGCACTTCACCCTCATGGTCCTACGCTCAAGATCAATGGTACCCACACATCTACTACCTACATTTTTAACAATTCAACATGATAATCAATACAGACAGATCTGATCCAGTGAGTTACCATCAGAAAGTTCTGTCACTATACTGACGGTAAATCGTATATTACACTGAACCGAAACTATTGTAATCTGCATGTACTTAATAATGTGGAGAGAGAGAGAGAGAGAGAGAGAGAGAGAGAGAGAGAGAAAGGATGGTTATTCTAGTAAAAATTAAACTAATCAAGTCTTCGTAACATTCTCACCCTGGGATGTCTATTTCATTTCTGTTGTCACACAATTTTATTCAGTTAAAGACAGACTTCACATAAGGAGGACTGGAAACAGCCAGCAATAGTCCCTCCCTTCACCAACTGAGAGACAGAGAGAGAGAGAGAGAGGGAGGATGGTTATTCTAGTAAAAAATAACTGATCAAGTGTTCATAGCCTTCTCACCCTGGGATGTCTATTTTATTTCTGATAATGTCAGACAATTTTATTCCGTTAACGAGAGACTTCAAATAAGAAGGACTGGATACAGCCTGCAAAAGTCCCTCCCTTCACCAATCAAATAAGAAGGACTGGATACTGCCTGCAACAGTCCCTTCCTTCACCAATTAGTTCTTCCTAATTTGTATACTGTAGTCTGGTGGAATCCTGAGTAAAATAAAAATTACATCATAATGAAACTGCCAGGGTCTTGTGAGGAGTACAGAGCTCACCTCGGTAGAACCTGTAAATGCCACTTTGTCAACGTCCATGTGAGAAGCAATGGCAGCACCAGCAGTGGGACCATAACCTGGGATGATGTTGACAACACCTGGAGGGAACCCAGCCTCAGCCACTAGTTTACCCACATACAAGCCAGTCAGGGGGGTCTGCTCTGCCAGTTTCATTACAACTGTGTTCCCTGAAGATACGAACAAACAAGAGCAACATGAACAGGTCTGCAGATATAAATGAAAAAATTTAGAAAACTGCAGTACTGTAATACCATGTGCACTTCAACATGTAGGCCACAATATAAAAGTATCAACATTACAACCAATACAGTATAGACCTGTAGCCAGGGCTGGTCCAAACTTCCAGGCTAGCATAAGAAGTGGGAAGTTCCAGGGTATAATCTGTCCACAAACGCCCACTGGTTCATGGCGAGTATATGCAAAGTGTGGCCCATCTGTGTCAATAGTATGTCCATGGATCTTGTCTGCCCAACCAGCAAAATAGCGAAGGTTGTTGATGGTTTGTCTCACATCCACCATGAAGGAGCTTGAATATGGTTTTCCATTATCTAAAGTCTCCAGACTCTGCCAGGGAAATGAAGCAGATACAGAATAAGGAGCAAGTCTGTTAACTACATAACTGTGTTGCATGATTTATATGTCCAGATGCATTGTTTGCACTGTTTTCAGTTACTCCTCCTACTGTGCAAAGGCAG
Source organism: Coenobita brevimanus (assembly GCF_032717465.1). Taxonomy (NCBI): domain Eukaryota; kingdom Metazoa; phylum Arthropoda; class Malacostraca; order Decapoda; family Coenobitidae; genus Coenobita; species Coenobita brevimanus. The sequence goes on along the minus strand of NC_137017.1, from coordinate 3,522,579 downwards.
TGCCTGTGAGTGTTTAAGGCACCAAGTTTATTGAAGGTCTTTGCACTGGTGATGCTTGTGTGCAAAGAAAAGACATGTGTGAATCTAAAGCATGTACAATGCAAGAAATCTGGAATATCTATCTCACGGAAGTAAGTTATTCAAGACTATGGTTTACCAGGAAAAGTCTGGGATTCATGTCTGTTTGGAATGAAGATAACGATGATTTTGCGTAAACCTGTGTAAACTTTAGTGAGTAATTAATGTTGGAGCTGGTTTGCTGCATGGTGAATTTTGGAGTGTGGTGAAGCTATATCAAGTCATCAGCATATAACAAGTCACTGCACACTTTCCCAGGGTCATCAAATTCTCATGCCAACACACCCTCAATACTGTACTTTTTCTCTCAGTCACACACTGCAATATACATTTTTTTTTTTTATTCCAATGTACCAAACTCTAGGCATATACAGTACATCAGTCTGATCCCGTGTCCCAGTAGTCCTCTGGCATGCAATGGATAGTTGCACACCTTCTCATTATCAATAGGCACTATACTCTTTTCACCTTACCTTTGTTCAGTTTTCCATCCTTCTGTGGCTAATTTAATTTAGCTCAATAGCAGAATAATTATTATGGCCCTACACACTTTCAATTTTACTTTTTTATGGCTAGCATAAAATTCCAGTGTTAATCTACTGCTACAACTTTGCATTCAAGATGCAGAGATGGCAACTTTAGGCATAGTAAAAAAATGAATAAATAAATGATTAAAAAATAATAATAACTTATATCCACAATGAATACAAGCTAGTTAGGGCTGTCTCATTTCAAACTGGTGTTATGGTATAAACAGGTGTATTTCTATAACAAGCAAAATGTACAAATAATGGTGCACGATCCACAATGACATGAAGAAGTGCAAGTGTCAGGCTTGAGTTATGATCACTAATGACTGCTGCTGATGGCCTTATCATCATCATCCTGACCCTTTTTCCGATCAAATGAGAGGGACGAGATAAGAGAAAGTACAAAACTGGGAGAACTAAAAAAGTGACACAGTCATTTCTTTGTTGTTATTATTGTTGCTGCAATCCAAGGATCATCTGGTGAACCCAGTGGAAATCACAGACTTCAACTGGTCGCTCTCAGAGGTCCTATATTGAGGTCATGCTGAAGGAGTCTGTTGTGATAGTGTGCTGCACGTGGTGAGTAAGTGTGTTTTGGTGTGATGCAGAGGTATTTACCAGTTCTTGGAAAACCACAGCACCAGTACATTCCTGTTGGTATGTGGACTGGTTTTTCTGCCTCTCCCAAACTGGTACAGGGTATAGTGTATCCAATCAAATAGCCAAACTTTGGAAGCATATAATTAATGCATACTTAACAAAAACGATAAAGTATGACCAAGTATTCCTATTTTCAACTTTTCTTTCTGTTGCATGATTACTGCCGAGGCAATTATGGTACTGGTATCTACAGGGAGAAAATATTACTATTACCTCCTGTCTTTCTTTCCTTCATTCTTTCCTTGTCCTTCTGCCTACAAGTGAATTTACACTCCCTCTTCTGTCTTTCTTTCCTTCATTCATTCCCCTTCCTTCTGCCTGTGGGTGACTACACTAAGTGACAAGCCAAATGGTTTCCTATACACCAGGAAACCATTATTATGCTGAGTGGTAACCATATAATCAAATTTGGCACCTGGTGGTTTAGTGGGTAATTATGGCGCTCCAATCGGATTGAGCCGGTGAAGGTTTATACCCAAGGGATAGTTGGGGTTTATTGCTCACATAATGCCACTCATGGATGAGTGAGGCTGGTCACTCTCATCCTATATGTTAGGACCAACTTGCCTAGTCCCAGGCTCCTATGTTCCTCGTGGGGTAACGTAGGATTGGATGATGGATGGATGGATGGATATATCAAGGAACAGTACTGTAAAAGTTTGGCATTTTTTGGTTGTTGCTAAAGACAAAAGTTTGTATATTTTACAATAAACCTCCAAGTCGCCCTGTTACCCACCATTTGACTACCCTCCCCCCAGGTTGACGAATGTATATATATATATACAGTATATATATATATATATACAGTATATATATATATATATATATATATATATACAGTAGAACCTCCTTGGTCCGGACCCCTTTGATCTGGATTTCTGTTAATTCGGACAAAATTTAAAAATAATTCAATTCAATTTTTTCAATTGCCAGACGCCATGTATCCCAGACGGGGTGGCCAATGGCTTAGAGTTAATTGTTTTACAGGGAGGGGCACTAATCCTCCACCAACCCCACTTGACACGTAGGGATGCCAACAGCATCTGGTGTTCCCAGGCGGTCACCCATCCAAGTACTAACCAGACCCAACGTTGCTTAACTTCGCTGATCGGACGGGAAGCGGTGTACTCAACGTGGTATAATATGTTGAAAGCAATTCTAAAGTCATTTTCAGTATCGGCGCGGAAAGCGATCGTCATTCGTTTAGTCTCGGATCACGCTAGGTCGCAACATGGGCGCCTGTTTAAACACAAGCTAGCATTCGTTCCATCAACTAGTTCACCAACCATTTATATTTTTACGCTGTACAGTATTTCAGAAGTTAATCCTCCTTACCATGCCCCTTAATGCAAGTGTAGCTTCTGCAATGAATAAAGGTGTTAAAAGGAGGAGTCTGTTTACACAAAAATGGGTCAGAATATTCTGCAGTGTTTAATGATTACTGTAGGTTATTTTTTGTACTTAAATGTGCTTTACTTGTACATCAAACATTAGCTTCTTCCCCATATGGACGTTATCAATATGCCAAAGATGACAATGTATTTTTTGCCTACATAAGTTTTATTTTTATACCAAATATTACAGTTAATTACAGTAATTTATTTATTTTTTCTGCCTACACGGGCCTTAGTCACTTACTACAATTTAAAATGTAGGCTAGTTTCTTGTCATGGCCTTACCTGTAAATTATGCAATACAAAACTATCGTACATGATTACTTTGGTTATTTTAGTATCCTTATATTATTTGCAGTTATGTAGGGTTGACATATGCCACATATGTTAATAATTAACAAACATACCACATGTAGATAGTTTTTGGTATGAACTGGAGATTACCCTGATGGTCCGGACAATCTGCTAACTCAGACAACCCTTCCCCCCACATAGTCCGAATGAGAGAGGTTCTACTGTATATATATATCTCTCTCTCTCTCTCATCAGCCGTTTGAGTGTCCTCTGCAGGACTGGCCTATACCGACCGAAGTGGGGACGATACAGCCAATTTATCTCTACCAAGTGGCTTAGGCTGTCTAGTAGAGATTGTATGTGGGGTAAGAAGTGCTTATAAGTGTAACTGTAGTGTTGGAGTGGCTTTGGATGTGTGTGTAGTCTGTGAACCAAGTGTAATCGGCCCGTGCAAGCCAACTGGGTGCAAGCATACTTAATAGTAAGCGACACTGGTTCAACCACAATGCACCTTGTGTCCACCAATGCAGTATGTGGCCTGAAGAACGCTCCCAAAGTTTACTACCCTGGCGAAGCATGAACCCTCGTTCTTCAGTGTATGAAAACGCACACTTTACAACAGTACCACAGAGGCTCCAACATATATATATATATATACAGTATATCCATCCATCCATCCATCATCCAACCCCACGTTGTCCCACGAGGAGCGCAGGAGCCCGGGGCTAGGCAGTTGGTCCTGACATTTAAGATAAGAGTGAACATGTGTGTATATATATATATATATATATACAGTATATATATATATATATATATATATATATATATACAGTATATATATATATATATATACAGTATATATATATATATATATATATATCAATCAATCAATCATTTCCTGTGGCACCCTCGGGGATGCATAGGGCCTCGATGAACTCACACCACCACCTCCTATCTTGTGCTAACTCCTCAAGATCTCCCCAACACTCATCTCCAGCTTCCCGTCTCATTGTCCTCACCCACGTCTCTTTTGGCCTTCCTCTACCTCTCCTACCAAGTGCCACCCACCCTGGTGTACCTCGTACTATTCCCTGTCTCCTATACACATGTCCTAGCCACTTCCATCGTGAGAACCTAACATATTCATCGACCGGCTGCACTCCCGTTATTTCTCTAATTCTACTATTTGGTATCCTTTCCCACCACTTAACTCCTAATATTCTTCTAAGTGCTTTGTTTTCAAACACCAAGAATTTATTTTCCATAGTCACTGTGCTGTACCAAGACTCGTGTCCATAAATTAAGATACTCCTAACCATTACCTTATAAAGTTTGATTTTTGTATGCACAGAAAAATTGTTATTATTCCAAATATTTTTAAGCATATATATATATATTTTGTGGTAGGTGGGGGCGCTCACCATCCACTCATTCAATGCAGTGCTGCTCTCAGGTCTCTGCTTTTTCCTCTCAATCCTTCTTTCCTTCCTTCTTCTTCTGTCTTTCTTTCCTTCATTCTTTCCTCGTCCTTCTGCCTAAGGGTGACTTTACACTCCCTCTTCTGTCATTCATTCCTTCATTCTTTCCTCTTCCTTCTGCCTGTGGGTGACTTTACACAGAGTGACAAGCCAAATGGTATCCTGTACACCAGGAAACTATTTACAACGCTGGGTGGTAACCATATAACCAAATTTTGGTGCCTGGTGGTTTAGTGGGTAATTATTGTGCTCCAATTGGATTGAGCCGGTGAAGGTTTATATCCAAAGGATGGTTGGGGTTTATTGCTCACGTAATGCCACTCAGGGACGAGTGAGGTTGGTCACTCTCATCTTAAATGTCAGGACCAACTGCCTAGCCCCGGGCTCCTACGCTCCTCATGGGGCAACGTAGGATTGGATGATGGACGGATGGATATATATATATATATATACAGTATATATATACCTGTATATATATATATATATATATATATATATATATATATATAAACTATATATATAAAACTCTATATATATATATATATATATATATATATATATACTGTATATATATATATATTTTGTGGTAGGTGGGGGCGCTCACCATCCACTCATTCAATGCAGTGCTGCTCTCAGGTCTCTGCCTTTTCCTCTCAATCCTTCTTTCCTTCCTTCTTCTTCTGTCTTTCTTTCCTTCATTCTTTCCTCGTCCTTCTGCCTAAGGGTGACTTTACACTCCCTCTTCTGTCATTCATTCCTCTTCCTTCTGCCTGTGGGTGACTTTACACAGAGTGACAAGCCAAATGGTATCCTATACACCAGGAAACTATTTACTACGCTGGGTGGTAACCATATAACCAAATTTTGGTGCCTGGTGGTTTAGTGGGTAATTATTGTGCTCCAATTGGATTGAGCCAGTGAAGGTTTATATCCAAGGGATGGTTGGGGTTTATTCCTCACGTAATGCCACTCAGGGACGAGGGAGGTTGGTCACTCTCATCTTAAATGTCAGGACCAACTGCCTAGCCCCGGGCTCCTACGCTCCTCATGGGGCAATGTAGGATTGGATGATGGATGGATGGATGGATGGATATATACAGTATATATATATATATATATATATATATATACCTGTATATTTATATATATATACAGTACCAACCCGGGAATGTGATGGCTTGTGCACTCCACACTCACTTGCGAAGTACAGTATCCCAACAGATATGTGAAAGACATTAAGCTTTTTAACTGACTAGGGTAGTAAGTAAGTATAACCTGAAGTGGTCAGAATTAATGAACAGTAAATTTAGCTAAAATAATGAAAAAATCTTGCTTGAATTATGAAAAATGTTGTCTTTGCCTAGACAGAAATTGATGATTAACAATAATTATTCACTAGTCATGAGACTTATGGGAGAACTGGGACATCTGGTTCACAATCAAGAACAATATATTCACAAACATTGTCGATCCAGTCCCTCCAGTCTGGTTGGGGGTTAATATTCGGGTAACAGTTAAAAAACTGGGCACAGATCTTGTGACCTGATTAAATTACATTAATTATCATGTTATATTAACTGGTTATCACAGAAGTCTGGTGGATCAATTAACCACAGTCAAGATCTGAGTACTGTACAATGTTTAACTACAAAATCATGCAATGCATATGAAAAAATACGAGAATCTAATCAAGAAAATATGAAATTCCAAGACAGCTTACAGAAAGGTACACCTGATCCCGCTCTATCAGATCAGCCAGACGGTTCAGGAGACGACCACGTTTGGATCCATCCATTTGACGCCATTCTGAGTTGAGCCTAAAGGCTGAACGAGCTGCTTTAACTGCCTTTTCCACATCAGCCTGTGGAAGCAGAACATGACAATCTAGAGAAAAGAGGGCTTACTACATTAACACCTTCAACAGTGACTTTTTAAAATTGTACCTGGACAACCGTAAGACATAATTATTTAACTGAACTTTAGTCATCTATCTCTATCAATTGCCAGACACCTCAATCCCATAAGGGGTGGCCACAAACAAATCACCTCCATGTTGCCCTGTCCAATGTCATTTCACTGCCTTGCTCCCAGCTCACACCCTCCTCTCTCATATACCTCTACACTCCCTCCCTCCATCTCATCCTCAGCCTCCCCCTCCCTCCCCCCTCCCCTCCACCTCACTCGCATAACTCTCCTCCTTAGTCTCTCACTCTCCATTCTCTCCACATGGCCAAAACACCTCAGTATATTTCTCCTGACGCCTTCTATCATATCCACATCCACACCACAATGCTCCTTCACTTCCTCATTTGTCAGTCTGTCTCTCCACGTAACTCCACATGCTCCTCTTGTATAACTCACTTCCATTGCTCTCACTCTTGACTTGTTTCCAGACTTCACTTCCATACATAAGAGTTGGTATACTGTCATGCAGCGAATTTTTTACTTCCATGCTAACTTCCCTGTTCCTTACCACTGCTTTCAAAGAACCAGCAAATGTTCTTCTCTGTTGTACCTTTTCAAGCACTTCATCATCTAACCTTGCATCCTTACTCATTACTACCCAAGTACTTAAATGCACTCACATTTTCAATATCCTCCCCATCCAATGACACTGTACATTCAGTGGTTTAAATTCTCTCAAAGACCGTATCTTTATGCTGCACTTTTAGATCCCGTTTCTTACATACTCTCCCAAACTCATTCACCAAGCCTTGCACTTCCCCTTCGTCTTCATTTAACAAGACAGTATCATCTGCAAACAACAGTACAGGGAGTTTCCAAACACTGCCCTCTCTCATTAGGGTCACTCAAATATCCACTGCCCAACTTTTATCTCATTTATAACCCCATCCATATACTGACTGAACAACCATGGGGACAGGACACATCCCTGTTTCAATCCAACATTCAAAGAGAAAAATTCACTCAGTTCACCATCCACATGCACTGCAGCCTTAACACCCTCGTACATACTCTCCATGGCATTTCACAACTTCCCATTTCCACCATATATACTTAATACTTTCTACATTCCTTGTCCATCCACCCTGTCATATGCTTTCTCCAAATCCATGAAGGGTGCATACAACTTCTTTCCCTTCTCTAAAAACCTTTCCATGAAAGACCTAAGAATGAATATCTGATCTAGTTACAAAACTTCTCCCCTTCCTAAAAACCTCCCTGTTCTTCTCCAACTAATTCCTCACACTAATTACGGTAAGTACTAAACTGGAAGGAATTTGACTGCCATGTGGAGGGAATGTAAGAAAATGTTCTGGAAGGAGGTAAAGAGAGTCAGACAGGGTGGCAATGAAGTTAGTAGGGGAGTGAAAGATAAAAATGGTAGATTACTAGTTGAGAAGGGAGAAAAAGTGAGCAGATGGAGAGAACACTTTAAGGAATTGTTGAACATAGAGAATGAAAGTAAAGCAAGAATAAGTGGCTGGGGAATGGCTGGGAGAAGAAGGGAGGTGAGAAGACAGGAAGAAATCAGTAGGATGGAAGTTGTGGAAGCAATGAAGAAAGTCAAAATGGGGAAAGCCCTACGAGTTGATGGAGTGTGTGGAGAAATGCTGAAGCATGGGGGAGAGATAATAGTGGAATGGATGTGGAAGATGTGCAGACTGGCCTGGGAGGAAGGCAGAGTCCCAGAGGATTGGAAGTCAGGTATAATTATTCCCTTGTACAATGGGAAAGGGGAAAAAGAAGTGTGTGGTAATCATAGGGGCATTTGTCTTCTTAGTGTAATAGGGAAAGTATACGGTTGGACACTTATTGACAGTTAGGGAAATAACAGAGGAATTAGTTGGAGAAGAACAGGGAGGCTTTAGGAAGGGTAGAGGTTATGTAGACCAGACATTAATTCTAAGATCTTTAGTGGAAAAGTTTCTACAGAAGGGAATGAAGTCGTATGCGGCCTCCATGGATTTGGAAAAAGCACATGACAGGGTGGATAGACAAGGATTGTGGAAAGTATTAAGAATATAATTATGGAGTAGATGGGAAGTTGTTGAATGCTGTGGAGAGTATGTATGAGGGTGCTATGGCTGCAGTGTATGTGGATAGTGAACTGAGCGAGTTTTTCTATCTGAAGGTTGGGTTGAAACAGGGATGTGTCATGTCTCCATGGTTGTTCAATCTGTATATGGATGGGGTCATAAAAGAGATACAAGGTAGGGCAGTGGATGTTGGAGTGGCCCTAATGAGAGAGGGCAGTGTTTGGAAACTCCCTGTACTGTTGTTAGCAGATGAAACTGTGTTGTTAAGTGAAGACAAAGGGGAGCTGCAAGGCCTGGTGGATGAGGGGAGTGTGTGTAAGTAACGGAATCTAAAGGTGAATGTAGGGAATAGTAAAGTTATGGTCTTCGAGAGAGGTGAAGTCAGTGAATGTACAGTGAGGCTGGATGATAGAGAAATGGAAAATGTGAGTACGTCTAAGTACTTGGGTAGTGTGATGAGTAGGGATGGAAGTTTGGAGAGTGAAGTGCTTGAAAGGGTACAACAAGGAAGAAAGGTTGCTGGTTCCTTGAAGGCAGTGATAAGAAACAGGGAAGTGAGAAGGGAAGTGAAAAAGTTTTTACATGACAGTATTGTGATACCAACTGTAACGTATGGAAGTGAAGCTTGGACATTGTTGGAGGGACACAAGTCAAGAGTGAGAGCAGTGGAAATGAGTTATTTGAGAGGAGCCTGTGGAGTCACATGGAGAGACAGACTGACAAATTAGGATGTGAAGGAGCGTTGTGGTGTGGATGTGGATATGGATGTGATAGGAAGCGTTAGGAGAAACACATTGAGGTGGTTTGGCCATGTGGAGAGGATGGAGAGTGAGAGACTGACGAGGAGAGTGTATGTGAGTGAGGCGGAGGGGAGGAGAGGGAGGGGAAGGCCAAGGATGAGATGGAGGGATGGAGTGGAAAGGTATATGAGAGGGTGTGTGTGAATTGGGAGCAGGGCAGTGAAATGGCAGGGGACAGGGTGACGTGGAGGGGATTTGTTTGTGGCCACCTCGTATAAGAGATTAAGGCATCTGGCAATAGACAGATAGATAGACTAAACTGGTGAAACACTGTAATTTACGTAAATTATTCATCAACACAACAATGCAAAATATAACTTTCCACTTCTCCAACCTTCTCTCAGACTAAATACAGTATCCACCAGTGGTGGGCAGCGCAAACGAAGAAGGACCTTGCGCAAGTGCAGTGCGCAATCCACAGATCACTACCTTGCACAAGCGCAAGTGCACAATTTGACAAATATTTAGCTTGCGCAATATCGCAAAGCGCAAGCGCAAACCATTTGCATATATTTGTGGGAATTGTTTTAAAATAAAATATTTAGATATTTACATAATATAGCATACTTACTTCCTTACTTTTATTTATTATTATTTTCTAGTATTTGTACTTTGCGCAAGTACTCAATCTAATATTTAGCTTGCAATGTCACAAAGCGCTAGCATATATTTGTGGGAACTGCTGTGAAATACTGAGATATTTAAAGAAATTAACATACTTACTTACTTTTATTATTATTCCATCTATCTATCTACTGCCACACGCCTTAATCCCATAAGGGGTGGCCGCTGGCCACAAACAACAAATCGCCTCCATGTCGCTCTGTCCTCCACCATATCACTGCCCTGCTCCCAGCTCACACGCCACTCTCTCATGTACTTCTCCACTCCATCCCTCCATTCCATCCTTGGCCTCCCCCTCCCTCTCCCCCCCTCCACCTCACTCACATACACTCTCCATGTTAGTCTTTCACTCTCCATCCTCTCCATATGACCAAACCACCTCAGTGTGTTTCTCCTAACGCTTCTTATCACATCCACATCCACACCACAACGATCCTTCACTTCCTCATTTGTCAGTTTGTCTCTCCATGTAACTCCAGTTGCTCCTCTCTAATAACTCATCTATATCCACAGCTCTCACTGTTAACTTCTGTCCCTCCAACAAGGTCAAAACTTTACTTTCACACATTAGAGTTGGTATCACAATACTGTCATGTAGTAACTTTTTCACTCGTGTAAGTTCAAACAGAGAAGTGAGCGGGCTGCGAAGCAGAGGGACGGAAAACAAAGACTGTGATGTTGCCAGTTTTGCTTTTATCTGCATTTTCACAAGATGTTTTATTTAATAATTTAATACAGATATATAATAGCTTACAATTCCTTACAAAAATCATTAAAACATATTATTTAAATCAAATATCCACAGCCTAATAAATTATTAGGTTGTGGATATTTGATTTAAATAATATGTTCTAATGATTTTTGTAAGGAATTGCATATGCTACTCTTAATAAATAATGCATATGTAATTTACTATTATTTACTACTACTAATAATTTTAAAAATATTAAAATAAATTATCTCTGTTGAAGCATTTTCAGAAATGCTACTACCCTCCGTTCCTCCCGCCTCTCCCCAGCAATCCAGAACCCTCACGTCCCGCCCGAGCCTGCCCCATCCCTTGTCCAGACATACGGGAAGCTCCCAAGACCACATGTCCCTTGGACTGTGCAGTGCACAATCCACAGGACAGGTGTGCAAGGCAGGTGTGCAAGTGCAAATTTAGTTGTGCAAGTGCAACTAAATTTGCAATTGCGCACCTGCCTTTTCATGTGAAAAACTGCAATTTTGCACATGGTCTTGTGTGGTGCACAATGCACAAACAATATTCACCGGAGCGCAACGGTGTGCATTTACGCTTTTCACAAGTGTTTACACACCTGCCCAGCACTGGTATCCACCAACAGTCACTTCTTCATTTTCCATGTCTTAGTTCTTGCACTTGGCAGTGGGCACTGTACATGCAAGTTGGTAATATTCAGCAAAATCAGTACTATATTTTCTACAGTATTTGCAAACTTCTAGAACATGCTTACATGCATTATGCAATGAGTTTCCTTTGTATCTTATCACGTAATTAAACAGCACTTACCTTATCACCCTCCTCTATCATAGCAATGACTTCACCGGTGGATGGATTAACTGTGGGAAACTGTCGCCCACTTTCTGCCTTATGAAACTCATTGTTGATAAATACCTGCAAAAAATTTCCAATCATTAGAAGACAATGTGATGCTATATTGTATTAAAAATATCAAAAAATCTTAGCAGACACTTTACAATATACCGGTACCAGAACTATATTAGCATTCACAAAAAAGGTGTCTAGCCATTTTGTAAAAATGGCCAGACACCACTCACTCTTGCAAATTGGGATCTTTGAGTAAAATTGCAAATTCGATTTGGCTCTAGAATCTAGGTATTCCAGCAGGTTACTTCTCAGATTGCCTTGTTTTAATGAATTGTGGATATTTTATATAGTTTTCAAGGTTAGTCCATCTGGCCATTACATAATACAGTAATCAATTAAAATGTTGGTGGTTCCTAACCCAGTTTATTTTATGTCCCTGTACATAAAAATTAAAAGTTACTTTACTTGACTACCTCTCTCATAAAGAACTGTAGGAGAGATCATTAATGTAATTACATAAGTACCAGCAATGACACACAGCTTGAAAGTTCATTCCAACCAAACATTGTGATCACTGTCACCCTTTCAAGAAATGACAGTGCTTAACCCGTTCACTGCTCATAGCAGTTATTTGGAGGTGTTCGTGGTGCGCAGACATAGAGATAAAAATGAAATTTCCCAAAGGCCAAATTTTGTCTTAGGAATTGAGAGAACACATGCCAAAGTATATAGTGACAATATATTAGCTCGATATTTACCTTGGTAAAGTCATGGATGAACATCGAAGTGTCTGATTCCCTATTGGAATGTATGGTTTTCATTTTCTTTTTCAGTTTCGGTTTTGAGGGCTAAAACATGCTTGCGTGGGTTGGCCTTGGTCACCATGGCACTATATTCGAAATTCACCTGCGCAGCCAGGGCTGTATTAAGCAGTTGCACTCGGAACAGCCCAGGCTGTATAGAGCAGTTAACGGGTTAATTACCTTACTCATTTGCTACTTCATGAATAAACATCTCTTATCCCTCCAAAATACAGTTTTTGTAATTCAGTACCATTCTCATATTAATCATTATCTAAACATAAATGAATTTTCCTGTGCCATATGAGTTTGCTTTCCATTTTCCCAGCATCCACAGAACATATATATTCCCACTTTTTTGGCGACTGTTGGCAAAATCTACTTTTTCTTTTTGGGATGGACTGATGATGGAGACTAAGTTCAATTAATTTATCTTTTAATCCATGATCAATGAATTACAGTAGATGCTTGACTTAACGAACCAATTCAGCCAACCCCCATTCAGTTATCTTGAATTTTCCGCTAAATTGAACTCCATAACCAAGGCTCAAGATAATGGAAAATTTTTCGGTATTTCAAGCTATTTTCCACTAAATCCTTGAAGGCAACCCAAACCCAGCAAACTATGCTAACTCTCAATGCTACACGTAGCAGTCTGAACCCATAATTGATCCATCCATCCATCATCCAATTCTAAGTTGTCCCACGAGGAGTGTAGGAGCCTGGGACTAGGGAAGTTGGTCATGACATTTAAGATGAGAGTGACCAGTCTCGCTCATCCCTGAATGGCCTTACATGAGCAATAAATCCCAACCAACCCCTGGATATAAACATACACCAGCTCAATCAGACTGGAGCACCTTAGTTACTCACTAAACCACCAGGTTCCATGATACAGTTATATGGTTACCATCCAGCGTAGTAAATACCCACAGAAATGCATTATTGTGTACATAATTTCCTTAACAGAATTATGCTCAATTTAACATAAAGTTTCCACTAAGTAGGGCAAAAATACCGGAAAAAAATAATTCCGTTACCTCAGGCTTCCTCTAAATCTGTGTTTGTTAAACCTAGCATCTACTGTATCATAATGCCTGACAACAAATCTGAAGTCATTTACCAAAGACACACCATAAGCAAAAATTGTTTAGGGGCATTACCATATGTCTTCAGATGCAGGTTGACTAATAAGCATTAATGAATATTATACAGTACCATGTGGGTAACCTATTCCTCACCATCATCATAACTCTCTTTACCATTTACATGAGATGGACAGAATCTCAGAATATGTAAAGCACAAAAGTAGAACTATCTAATGGGCCCCCCAAATTCTTGGTTCCAGTAACAAGCCAAGCAAAACACACAAAATTGTGCTTCCATAATACATTACCTATGAGATGGAGCCATTCGAACGACTGTTAGGTTAAAAAGGGGTTGCAACCCTCGTCATATGCACCTCTGTACATATCTCATCCATCTAGTAATTGCTTTTGTCATTTCTTTTGGTTTCTCAACTTCTATACTGTACCTCCTCTAACACAGACCCTGTTTACACAGTGCCCGTATGATGTGCCAAAATTTGATAAGGTGCTTCAAATATCCACATGGTGACATCATGGCCAGGAACTTAATTTCTGTAAAAAAATTTGAGGGGTCTGAGGTAAGCATCTACCCCTTTAGAGGCACTGAGGTCACTGAGGGTCTATAGTTGGCAGCTTGAAGTCTACCATGGTCACTGGTTAGACTTTTCCCACTTTTTAAATTCCTTTAAGCCTTATTGTGTCACTGTCTCATGCCTCCCTTATCTCCAGACAGTAGGCTGTGCCCTTCGGAAGCACATCTGTAGTCTAACTGGGGTCACAGAGGGGGTTTTTAGCAGACAAGCTAGGGTGTGGAGAGAGACTTGGTTAACATATTAGCTTCATTATAATGAGTTATACAAGCCTGCTTACAAGGATTCTACACACTGGGTTAACACATCAGCCATAAAGAGGAGATACAATTGTACATTATTATTCACACACTGATATTATTAATCGACTTTTTATTTTTTTTTTATTTTTTATTTTTTTTTTTAAGCCTTCCACACTACCTCCTATCATCAAACACATTCATAAACTGGTAAAACAACACCCTATTCTACCATTTTTTTTTTTTTTTTTTTTTAAATACCACAACGGAGGAAGGAAAAACAAATGGGGAAAAAAAAAAATCCATACACCAGACTACTGGTGTCCTCCATTCATAAAATATCTGTAACAGTTAGACTTGAACAGTTGTGGGTTGAAATTTGGAGGAAAACAACTCTGGGGAAGCAAGTTCCAGAGAGATGCAGTTCGGGGAATGAAAGAATTCTGATAGGCAGAAGTTCTGTGATATGGTTGAGTGACATTCCAGTCATGAGCGCTACCAGATGCCCGTGTAGCACGAGGGAAGGCATGGAGAGGCGGCACCATGGACACAACCTCGACTGAGCACTTGCCAAAAAAATATCTGTAAAATAATGCAAGGGAGGCAACATTCCTTCTTACTTGCAGGGGAGGTAGTTTATATGTAATGGCAGAGTTGTTAATGATTCTAACAGCTTTATTCTGAATTTTGTCCAGTTGTCTCAATGCAACCTCTCCACAACCATTCCACAAGGGTGAGCAATATTCAAGCTGAGAGCGCACATGACTCTTATAAATTATAGCTAACTGCTCATCGGTGAAGAAGTTACGGACTCTGTACAATAATCCAAGTTTCTTTGAGGCGGCCTTAGCAAGTGATCTGACATGAGAGGTCCAGTTGAGGGCACTGTTAAGTGAGACACCAAGAATTTCAATACTTTTGGAGATGGGAATATTAGTAGCACTGAAGGTAATGTATGAATCTGGCAATATCTGTCTATTAGTAAACTGTACATATTTAGTTTTACTAGCATTAAAAGAGACAAGGTTGTTTTGTCCCCATTCACTGATTGTAGCTAGATCTTGATTTATGGAGATGGCTGTACTGAGTTGAGCGGTAGAGATATCAGACTTTGTAAATGGATGTCCGAGTGTGAATGAACTATGTAGTGTTGAGTCATCTGCATATGAGTGAAAGGGATTGTGAGTGACAGATAAGAGATCATTAATATGAACCAGAAATAGGGTTGGCGCCAGAACTGATCCCTGCGGCACGCCGGCGTTAATTGAGTGGAAATTCGAATATACATCATCTACTTTTACTCTTATTTTCCTGTCACTAAGATAAGAAGAAATCAAAGGAACAAAAGACGTTAGTCCATAGCAAGGGAGTTTGGACAGCAGGGAACGGTGCCATACTCTGTCAAAAGCTTTAGAGATATCAAGAGCTACTGCATGAGTTTCTCCAAAAAGATCAATTGATTGATGGATGGTATGAGTTAAGAGATTGAGTATGTCAATGGTGGATCTTTCGTGGCGAAAACCGTATTGTCTATCACTAACCCCTTAACCGCGGGGCGTCACTTTCGTGACGCTTGGGAGCAAGGGATCATACTGCGGGGCGTCGCTTTTGTGATTCTGTGTTATTTTGAATTCACCCGGGCTTCCAAGTGGGGGCTTGTATCATCTATCAGTACTGCCAATGTCCAACACTAGTCAGCACTCCTAATCTCATCTGTACTCCCATCCATTGTTGACGATTTAGCCATTTCTCACCGTTCTTGACTCCCCTCCCTACCCCCCCTCCATTACCCTATCCTCTCGCCTGACCGGCCATGCTACGCTAAGTAAATCTTCCCTGGAATTTTTCACTGATTTCATCCATTGAAATAAGCCCTACGTCCTATTCTTATACCAAATAATATATACAAGAAAGAAATAAGGTAAGTGAGAGTGCCATACACCTGGAATTGGCTAATTATCACCTGACAACACCTCACGTGCACTCGTTCGCTAATTTTCGCTGTTTTTTTCCCCTTGAATTATGCCGTATAATCTATTTTCGTAATAAATATACATGTAAGGAGGGAAGGGAGAAGCCTAAGTGATATTTACATTCACCTGGAACTACCTAATTTATAATGTATTGTCTAGATTTCCTGCCAATCATTTCAGTGCTAGACAAAGCTGTTTCAAGACCTAACATTGGTAGCTCTGAATATCTCCTAAGTAGGCCTCTAATCTATTTTCGTAATAAATATACATGTAAGGAGGGAAGGGAGAAGCCTAAGTGATATTTACATTCACCTGGAACTACCTAATTTATAATGTATTGTCTAGATTTCCTGCCAATCATTTCAGTGCTAAACATAGCTGTTTCAAGAGCTAATATTGGTAACTCTGAATAACCCCTAAGCAGGCCTCCACCCCGGCCCTCCGTTATCAGTTTACTCTCATCTTCCGAAGCGAGGGTACCTATGTTTCTTCTTGCTGACTTCAAGGCCTTTTTTCACCCCCATGCAAAGGACCCTGTGACCTTTACCCCCTACTAAACCTCGTGTGGAAAGAGGTAAAGGGCTGACAATTGATAAAAGAGTGACTACGATCTTTCTATTGAGTAAAACAGTGCAAGTGGAATTGTAAATAATGTGTAAATAATGTGTAAACAGCAAGTGAAAGTAATGAATGTAAATATACGTGAACAATGGAAAATAGTTTTATAAGTTACTTCAAGTGACAGTGCATAACACAGTGTAAATAAAATAGAAATGTAAATAACGTAAATAAAATAGAGAACGTAAATAGAAATGCAAATGAGTAGTATTATAAGAATACGAGTATATACCCTAGGAGTAATGAAACTGAAAGTTTCACTCTAGCATGTCTGAATACTATGAGTTATGAGAGTGAAGATGAAAGTGACATTCACTCTCAATGCCAGTATACAGGACGAGAAAGTGAATGCTACGTATTTTTCTGAAAGAAACTGAATCCCTACAGTGACAATAAACTAATACTACTGAAGGAAACTTATGGATAAAGACTGTAGATATATATAAGTGTTATATAGTAACAGATATATAAAGTGTGAGGGGTTTTATGAATAATACATGACAGTGTACCAAGAGCGAACTAGTGCCAGTGCGACGATCAGACGCGCTCGTAATTTCCATTGCTTTCACACTGTTTTTTTTTTTGAGTATGGATCCCAAACTACTTGAAAATTGTAGAATAGTGTTTATAGTGTTTGTATCTGGCTGTGGTAATCATATTACGGGTTGTCGGGAAGTGTAAAGTGGAGACTTCGTTACCCTACTTCAGAGGTCTCCACAAGTCCTACGGTAACCGACGAAGGCTCAACAATCATTCCAGGAGAAAGCTGAAGGTATGTGCCATAAGCATATATAATTTTATTATTCTAGGACTAATAACAGATTTTTGGCAAATATTTTTTGAGAGTCTGTCGGAGCCCAAATAACCCCACAGGACACGCAAGTCATTGGTAAACAAGCCCGCGGTGTAGGGGCTAATTAAGTTGTTGGATTCAAGATGTTTAACAATATGCTTATTAATTAAAGTTTCAAATACCTTACCTAGAGAAGATGTGACAGCTATTGGTCTGTAATTGGAGGGGTCAGACGAACTTCCTTTCTTCGGAACTGGGTGGATATTGGCTTCTTTCCATGAATTTGGGAATAAAGAAGTACGTATGCATAGTCTGAATAATTTGGCTAGGACAGAGGCAAGTTCAGGGGAACACTTTTTCAAAACAATTGGAGGAATTCCATCTGGGCCTGGAGCTTTGTTGGTAGGTAAATTGTCTAGGATGGATTTTACGAATCTTGTCTGTATTTTAAATGGGGCAATTTCGGGAGAATCAAGTTCCAGTACTGAGACATTCTGGCTGGAATCATCTATGGTAGAGTTTCTTGCAAAGGTACTAGCAAAGATATCTGCTTTCCCACGTGGGTCATTTGTAATAATGCCATCTGAAGATTTTAGTGGGGGAATGGAAGATGACTTGTTGAAGTTATTATTGAAAGAATTAAGAGTTGACCAGAATATTCTATTGTCATTAGGGTTGTTAAGTAGTTTTGATGCTTGCTTTTGAAGAAAGTTTGATTTAGATAGATTTAATACAGCTTTTGCATGATTTCTAGCAATTTTTAATTGGGAGAGTGATTCAGATGTTTTTGATTTTAAGTAAGAGTTATATGCTAATGACTTTTGGGCTGTTGCTCTGGCACAATTGCCATCAAACCATTTTGGAGAGTTTGATCTTTTAGTGAACTGTTGACTTGGTATGAATAAATCCATACCAGCTAGTATTAAGTCACAAATGTGGGACTGGGTAGTATTGGGATCACTAGAGAAGAAAGACTGCCATGGAACATCAGGAAGATAATTTCTAAATCCATCCCAGTCTGCCCTGTCAAAGTGCCATCGGGTCACCCTGACAGGTTCGGAATGGGGAGGTGTAGGAGGGTTAACTAATGAGGCTTTGATGAGATTGTGGTCAGAGGATCCAAGTGGTGACAGTACCTTTATCCTGTATTGATCTGGATTATTTGTCAAGAATAAATCCAAGAGATGGGCATTATGGTCAGGATTATCAGGTATTCTGGTTGGTTGCTTTACCAACTGGGTGAGATTAAACGATTCCCCAAACAGCTCGCATTCTAGACCAGCATCGTCAGTCCGGGCAGAATGCAATAACCATTCAACATTGTGTATGTTAAAATCACCCAAAATGGTAATTTCATTGCCAAGGGCAAGGTCAAGGTTACTCAACTGAGTGGATATGGAATCAAATACACTGGGTTCCGAAGAAGCATTGGGGGAACGATAAACCACACAGATATATTTGGTAATGTTTTGGAAATTTAATTTATATAATGAGTAATCAAAACTGGATGAATTGAAGTTTAAAATAGTATCAACTGCATATTGGGATTTGATATAACAACAGGTGCCGCCCTTGTTTCGAAAGTTTGTAAGGAGATGGTAACCGAGAAAACAAAATGGAGATATATCGGTAGAGGGTGAGATTTGTGGTTCTGTGAGGAAAAGGGCCAAAGGGGATATGGACTGAAGGAAAAAATGAACTGAGTTTAAATTTGTGGTAAGGCCGCGGATGTTGGTAAAGAATAAGGCCGCACCGTCACCTCTTCGCCGACGAGCATTCCCGGAAATAGAAACAGTCGCTGACGGCACAGTCGCTTGATGACGACCGGGAGGACCCTGTGCCTCCAGCCCTACCCTGCCGGTGGTGGCAATCCGAGGTACCACCTCATTTGATTGTAAGATTGCAGCGGTCCATACTATGTGCCCATATCATGTGGGTGCACACCTTTACATCAATAAATTTCCCAACTCCATCTCTCATATATACTGTATTTGTAAGTCTTATCCTATACAACCTATGAAACCCCATTCCCATCAAGTCCAACTGCCATGCTCTCTTAACTTCTGATGCTCACACCATACCTATTACGTGCCATGTAGGGATTAATACACATTCCTGCAACCTCTGTACCCTGGTACAGGTGGCATTATGCAGCTTTGCTGATTCTGCCAACACTTCCAGGTCAACTTTTTATTTACGGTGATGCCCACAATGCCCAGGAGCTAGACGTCTTCAACCACTCAAAGGATATAAGGATCCAGTGTAATGTCAGGAAGTGGAATGTTTGTCCCCATGTTGATATTCATCACCACTGCCCTGGCATGGTTGATGTTGGTGGTCCACTCTCCTAGACTGATCATAACAACCTGAAGAGCACCAAAGTCAGGTGATGTGTTGTCAATAGTGATAAAGGTGGAATCATCGAAATATTGCCCTCGACGATCAGTGTCCCTCAGAGCATCATCATGAGCATGAAAAAGCACAGTGAACCCGTCTTGGTGCCCTGTGATACACCCCAGGAGAGGGGAAGGAAGGTTAAGGTGACACAGCAATATCTAACTGCCTGCTGACTACCTGATAGGCTGTAGTCAACCAAATAACCAGGCTCCCTCACAGCCCAAAGTCCACCACCTTCTGTGGGTTTGCATTGTTCCAAATTTTGATAACCAAAGTCCAGGAAACCAACAATGCAATGCGTGGCAGAAGAAGAATTCATATTTCCAAACTGCTGAGAATCTACTGAGTCAGCGATGTCAGTGTAGGCCCAGTCAAATGCAAACCCATCACAAATAAGATTGGGTATGGGTGTTAAGGACACAGGACACAGTTTGTCGAGGGTTCTGGATTTAGTGATTTTGGAAGAGGAGTCACATATGATGTATTCCATGCTTTAGGGCATCAATCTATCTATAGCCCGACGTCCTAATCCCACACAGGGTGGCTGCAGACAAAATGCCTCCAAGTCACTCTGTCACCCACCATTTGACTACCCTTCCCCTAACTCACCCCCCCTCCCTCATATATCTCTCAACTCCATCCCTCCACCTCATCCTCGGTCTACCCCTCCCTCCACCACACCTACATACACCCTCTTAGTCAGTCTTTCATTCTCCATTCTCTCCACATGTCCACACCACCTCAGTGTATTTTTCCTAATCTTCTCAACCACATCCACATCCACCCCACAACGTTCCTTCACTTCTTCGTTCGTCAACCTGTCCCTCCATGTCACTCCATATGCTCCTCTCAAATAACTCATTTCCACTGCTCTCACTCTTGACTTGTTCCCCTCTTGCAAAGCCCATGCCTCACTTCCATACGTCAGAGTAGGGATCACAATACTATCACTGCTTTCAGTGAACCAACAACCTTCCTTCCCTGCTGTACCCTTTCATGCACTTCATCCCCCAAAGTTCCATCCTTACTCATCACACTACCCAAGTACTTGAATGCACTCACATTCTCCATATCCTCACCATCCAACCTCACTGTACATTCTGTGAATTCATTCCTCTCAAACACCATAACTTTCCTTTTGTTTACATTAACTTTCAGCTTCCTCCTCCTACACACTGTCCCAAATTCATTCACCAAACCTTGCAACTCCCATTCATCTTCACTCAACAATCCTGCATCATCAGCAAACAGCAACACCAGAATCTTCCAAATCTCACCCTTATTCATTAAAGCCACCCCCACATCCACTGCCCTACCTTGCACCTCCTTTACAATCCCATCCATGTATATTTTAAGCAGCCGTGGAGACATCACACAACCTTGTTTCAGTCCCACATTGAGATCAAAGAACTCAGCTCACCATCCACTCGCACTGTAGCGCTAGCTCCTTCATACATACTCTTCACAGCACTCAACCATTTCCCCTCCACTTCATATATTCTTAATACCTTCCACATACCTTGCCTATCTATTATGTCATAAGCTTTCTCCAAGTCCATGAAGGCAGCATACACTTTCTTTCCCTTTTCTAGATACTTCTCCACTAAACATCTTAGGACAAATATCTGATCTACACACCCTTTTCCCTTCCTAAATCCCCCTTGTTCTTCTCCAACTAGCTCCTCTGTCATATGCCTAACCCAATCAATGAGTATTCTACCATATATTTTACCACCTAACCCAATCAATGAGTATTCTACCGTATATTTTACCAGTCACACTAAGAAGGCAAATACCCCTACGGTTACCACATACTTCTCTCTCCCCTTTTCCTTTGTATAAAGGAACAATTATACCTGATTTCCAGTCCTCTGGAAGCCTTCCCTCTTCCCAAGCCAATCTACACAACTTCCGTATCCACTCTACAACAATCTCACCCCCGTACCTCAGCATTTCACCATACACTCCATCAATTCCTGGGGCCTTTCCCAACTTGATCTTCTTCATTGCTTCCACTGCTTCTGCCCTACTGATCTCTTCCTCCCTCCTCTCATCTCTTCCTCCCTCCTCTCATCTCTTCCTCTCCCAGCCTTTCCCCAACCACTTATACTCGCACTGCTGTCACTCTCTACATTCAGCAAATCCTCAAAGTGCTCCTTCCATCTCCTCAATTTCTCTACCAACAATCTATTATTCCTATCTTTCACTCCCCTACTACTTCCCCTTTCACACTGCCTTACTTTCTTTACCTCCTTCCAAAACAATTTCTTACTCTCCCTCCATTTCACACTCACATTCCTCCCAAACTCTTCATCCACTTTCCTCTTACTCTCCTTCATCAGTCTCTTCACCTCCCTTCTCTTGCTCACATATACCTCTCTCTTCTCTCTCTCATCTTCTCCCCTACCTCTACTCGCTAACCATTCGCTATATGCCTTCTTCTTTTGTTCCACAGCTCGTTTCACCTCATCATTCCACCATGCTGTCCCTTGCACATCTTTGCATCTCCTCCTCACTCCACAAACCACCTCACACGCTGCGCCTATCTCTTCCGTAAATATCGTACATATGTCTTCCAACCCTTCCATCTGCTCTAGCTCATGCCTTTCCAATCTTTCTTCCACTATGCTCGTATACTCTGCCATTTTCTCACTATATTGCAAATTCTCCACTCTTTGGGGCATCTGACTTTTCTAAATAGGGCATTGATTATGGAGGTGAGGGGTATGGTTAGTTGAAATGCAAATTCCTTGTACCCTTTACCTGGGAGATCAATGGGTGTGGTTGAGTGTTTGCTTCTCAAAGACTTAACGAGCTTTGCAACTTGATACTCCTCCACTTTGCCAGGGGGAGAGGGGGCAGGGAGGTATGCTGGCAGAGAGTTGTGGCCAAATGACAGCAGCTGCTGGCATATTGCTCAACACAAGGGAGGGAGAAGTTCTTGTTTGTTGAAACCAATTAGGTTTCAGGTGCTGGATTCTGGAGGGGTAGTAAGCCTCCTTTGCAGCTCTGATTTCATACTGAATACTGTTGATTATTATCCTAAAGTCATGGTTGTATTGCTTTAATTTTTGAAGGCTCCAACATGCTTGCATGCATCAGCCTTGGTCACCTAATGGTGGCTCTCCCTGCTGCTTGATCTATGGCAGCCTCCCTGTTCAGTCCCTTAACCCTGAGGTCACACTAAATGGCCTCGTCCCACGTCTTTCTCGGTCTACCCCTCGCAACCCCATCCCCAATATTAATGCTGCTCACTTTCTGCACCCAATTATCATCCCCCATCCTCTTCACCAAACCATCTCAATATACCTATCCTCATCAAAACACCAATACACTCCATTCCCATCCTACCTCTCAACTCTTCCATCGTAAACCCAACTCCCCCATGCCTTGCACACAGGGACACACTGCACATCCACCTAATCAATGTCATTTCTGTACATTTGAGAGTGTGAATATCCTCTTCCTTTACTGTCCAGGTCTCACTACCATGTAGTATTACACTCCTAACACATACTGCATACAACGACCCCTTAGCACATAAGGAGAGTCCTCTAAATATCAGAAGGGGCAACAGCTCCCTAAACTTCTTCCAACCACTGCTCACTCTAGCCACAGAGCTAGCTCCAGCCCCACCTCCAGCACATAACATGTCTGCCAAATAACAAAACTCTTCCACACACTCAAGAGGCTCACCAGCAAGTTCAGTCCTTTCATGCCTGACAATCTTCACTTGCTCTCTCCAGCATGCCACACACATAAAATCAGCATTACCTCGCAGTCTATGCATTTTTTTTTTTTTTTTTTTTTTTTTTTTTTTTTTTTTAAGGAAGAAGGAACCAAAGGCAACGAGCCAGCAAAACTGTTCGTTCCAAGAGAAAAACAAAATACAAGAGAGAGCCAAATTCAAGATCCGATCATTTCGAGATGCTTGGACACACTGCGTTTAAATGACTGGAGATCATAGGAAGCAGGAAATACAGACAGAGGGAGACAGTTCCAGAGTTGACCTGTTGCATATATGAAGGACTGGGAGTAACGGTTAACTCTTGCATTAGAGAGTTGGACAGAAAAGGGATGAGAGTTTGCTGCTAGACTGGTGCTACGCGCCCGACGTAGAGGTGGAGGAATGCATGCAGACAGTTCAGAGGAGCAGTGAACATTGAAGTAGCGATAGAAAAGAGATAAAGATGCAACAGTGTGGTGAAGAGACAGAGGTTGAAGGGAGTCAGTAAGAGGAGGAGAGTTAATGAGGCAAAAAGCCTTTGACTCCACCCTATTGAGAAGAGCTGTATGCGGGGAGCCTCCCCACACATGAAAATTGTACTCCACGCAGGGGTGGATAAAGCCCCTGTATAGAGTCAAAAATTGTGCAGGGGTAAAGAAGGAATGGAGTCGACTTAGCACACCCAATCTCTTGGAAGCAGATTTTACAAGAGATGTAATATGATCTTTCCATGATAAGTCCCAAGTAAATGAAACCCCAAGCACGTTCAAGGATGATGCAGGATTAAGCTGAATATTTTTAAACACTAGTGGGTATACCTGTTGAAGAATTTGTCGGGATGATGGGTGCAAAAACTGAGTCTTTGATGCATTAAAAACAACCAGATTATTTTTACCCCAGTCAGAGATACGAGCCAAGTCAGACATTAGGTGTGCCATAGCCTCATCCCTTGTTTGTTGAAGTAACTGCTGAGACGGATGTTGCAGGAATCGAATGGAAAGGTGAAGGGCGGAGTCATCAGAGTATGAGTGGATAGGGTTAGATGTACAGCTTATAAGGTCACTGATGAATAAAAGAGAGAGGATTGGTGATAGGACAGAGCCCTGAGGAACACCACTGTTAATAGATCTAGGAGAAGAATGATGGCCATCTACAACAGCGGCTATAAAACGAGCAGAGAGGAAGCTAGAGATGAAGGCACAGATAGAAAGATAGAAACCATAAGAGGGCAGTTTGGAAATTAAAGATTTATGCCAGACTCGGTCAAAAGCCTTTGAGATGTTAAGTGCAATGGCAAAGCTTTCGCCAAAGTCCCAAAAAGAGGATGACCAGGAGTCTGAAAGGTAGGTGAGAAGATCACCTGTGGAGCGTCCCTGATGGAACCCATACTGACGATCAGAAAGAAGGTTGTGATAGGAAAGATGCTTTAAAGTTTTTCTATTAAGAACAGACTCGAAAACTTTTGAGATACAGGATGTTAAAGCAACTGGACAATAGAGGGTTGGGAATGGTCACCCTTCTTTGGGACAGGCTGAATGAAAGCAAACTTCCAGCAAGAAGAAAAGGTACAAGTTGACAGACAAAGGGGAAAGAGTTTGCCTAGGCAGGGTGTAAGCACAGAAGCACAGTCCTTGAGAACAACAGGAGGGACTCCATCAGGCCCATATGCCTTATTAGTATTGAGGCCTGTGATGGCAGAATATACATTTGCTGAAGAAATTTTAATGTCAGCCATGAGGAAGTCAGAGGGGGGAAGTGATGGAGAAACAGCACTGGAATCGTCTAAGGTGGAATTGGAGGAGCAAGTCTGAGCGAAGAGATCTGCTTTATCAGTAGAAGAAATAGCTACAGAGCCATCAGAGTAGAAAAGAGGAGGGAAGGATGATGAGGTAAAGTTGTTAGAAAGGTTTTTGGCAAGGTGCCAGAAGGAGCGGGAAGAATTCGAGTTTGACAGTTGAGAGCATTTAGTATGGATGAAATTATTTTTAGCAGAGCGAAAGAACAGCCTTAGCACAATGCTGGGCAGAAAAGTATAAAAGATGTGATTCAGGGGTGAGTTGGCTCCGGTACCTTATATAGGCCCTTTCCTTGTTGTGAACAGCATTAGAACATGCGTGATTAAACCAAGGCTTTCGTGCATTAGTTAAAGGATATGAGAAAGGAATGTATGCTTCCATGCCCGAGAGAATAACCTCCGTAATGCACAAGGCACACCCAGTCCCAGATGGCTCCCGGCCATGAAAGCAATAATCATTCCAAGGAAAATCAAAGAAGTACTGCCTGAGGGCCTCCCAATCCACAGCTCCAAAGTGCCACAAACGAAGTTTCTTTGGAGGGTCTGCAGGCCGTACCGGAGCGATAGGATAGATTAAGGTGATAAGGTTGTGATCGGAGGAGGCCAGCGGAGAGAAAAGATTAACAGTGTAAAAAGAAGGATTAGTTGTAAGGAAGTTGTCAAGTATGTCGGAGCTCTCTCCAAGGCAGTCAGGGATACAGGTAGGGTGCTGTACAAGCTGCTCTAGGTCATTAAGGAGAGAAAAAGTGTACAGTAGGCTTGTTCACCAGGTGGATCAGTGAAAGGAGAGGAGAGCCAAAGGTGGTGGTGAGCATCAAAATCTCCTAGAATGGAGATTTCTGAGAAAGGAGAAATGGATAGAATGTGTTCCATCGTAGAAGTAAGATAGTCAAAGAATTTTTGATAGTCAGTAGAATTAGGAGATAAGTAAACAGCACAAATATATTTAGTCAGAGAATGACAGGAAAGCCGAAGCCAGAGTGTAGAGAATTCAGAAGAACTGAGTTCAGGAACACGAGAGAAAGATAAGTTGTTGCGTATATATACACAACAGCCTTTGGCTTTGAAATGAGTACAGAGAAAGTAGGAGGATACAGAATAAGGTCTGCTGTCAGCTGCCTCAGACAGCTGAGTCTCAGTTAGAAAAAGAAGGTGAGGTTTTGAGAAGGAGAGGTGGTGCTCAACAGAGCGAAAGTTAGAGGAAAGGCCATGAATGTTACAGAAATGAGGAAGAAGAGAGTCAGACAGTGAATCCAGGCATCTTGAGTTGTCCCAGGAGAGGGGCAGAAGGTGGGGGCATTTATGGTCCCCCCCCCCCTCTGGGGACTCCGAGGCTATGTCATTCGATGCCATTTTTTTTCCAACTTTTGAAAAGGAAGTGTGGTGTGTACTGTGCATGTAGTTTGGTGTTGATAGTTAGAGAAACTTGTATTGGAGAGCATGCTGGCCTATTCTCTGTGTTACTGAGACACTGAAAAAAATTCTGTAAAGGGGGATGGTCAGGACCTAGTCCCGAGGGCTAATGAAACGGGAGCTCCAGCTCTCCCTGTCAACAGCTTTCCATCCACCTTGGGAGTACTGCCCTGCTCGACTGGTGCTAAGTCTACCTCTAATATCACTACATCTTTTGTGCACCCACTTATCACAAACATTGCACAAGACAGAATTACTACCAATGTCCTTGTGGCCAATTGCACATAGCCACTCTCCCTCTTCTTTGACAATACTGCCACCAACCCTAGATATCATCACTTGTTTTATCTGCATTTACTCTTAAGCCTTTGTGTCCCATTTTATCTACATTTACTCTTAAGCCCTTGTGCCCCATACCATCTCTCCACTTCCTAAATCTTTCCTCTGCCTCCCTTTCTGCTGGTAAAATGCAAGACTTCGTTGCTGTGACAGTCTCTTAATTCAGTGTGTGATCCAGCGTGTCAGCATGGTGCAGTTTGACTTTCTTGTGGAAAAGAATTATGGTAAGCTTGTATAGGTATCTGATGACATCACTCCTGCATCTGCTCTATGTCACTGATGTCTGTCACCTCCCTCCAGTCCATCTATGTGATTCACTGACCAAAGTGCCTGATTGCTTAGTAAGTGGGACTCTGGGTATTATAAACAAATTTACAATTTTGAAAAACAAATCTTGTCATAAAATTTGCTAATGGGAGCTCTCTTGCAGTCTGTATGCTAGATGTAACTGGTGTCTGAAATTTGTTTACAACAATTATTATCTCCATTACTTGCATCAGCATCGTTGCAATTACCCTACAATATATAGCTTTGGCAAAACTGCCCTATTGGTGCATATAAGGGACTGGCACTATACTGTAAGGGACTAGCACTATACTGTATGTTCAATGCAAAACATTTACATGATTGCCATACCACACCTTAAACTGTCCACAATTACTGACTACATTTTGAAGCATGCAGGCAGGTTTATTCATTTAGCAACAAACACTATTTCCAGCAAATATTTTTGTAAACAACTGATAATAAAAAGTTTCCTTCAAAAATATTACACCCTAACAATTATGAAACATGATGAAGTTTTGGGATTATGCAGACCACTCAGTACTGAATTAATTCCAAATGGTTATGCTACTGTAGTTCAGTAAGTCCTACATATTTTGGAAACCATTCGTATGGTAAATGGACACTTTCAGGTAGCTGACACAATTACCCCCCGACTTCATGTGATTACCCCACTGTACTGTACTGGTAGCTATTGAATTTTTGCCAGCAAACTAACCTATTTCACCTACCTGTACTAAGCCAACCTAGGTTTGGTTTGTTTGCATGCAAAAAAAATGTCTACAGCTGTACAATTTTAAGATATTTGTTCTTGATATATCATTCATGATAAATAGCGTAAAAATAAAACGTAGTGATAAGCTGTAACACCTCAACTTACATCATAATACGTGCCAGTAAATTAATGGGTTCAGTCGTGGTCAAAGAACTATCAGTAGATATGTAATCAGCAATGTACGATACTGTACAGATTTTCTTACCCCTGTGTAATGAACATCTGGAGAAGTTATTGGCTGAGGAATGGCAGTGCTGGAATAAGCAGCAGATGGCAGATTCGTCTTTCCTATTAACTTCAAGACTAAGGACGGTTTGACAGCACAACGCAGCATGGTTACTGAATAAAACAACGAAAAGTGATTCCGGACAGACGAGACGGCAACCGCTTCCCCCCTCGGATGCCTTGGTAACAGCAAATAACGCTGACTAGCTTCTCTCGGCCTCAGCCTCAGGGATTCCACGGGAAATATTTTTTTACCCTAAATATTCTCCCTAAAATGCCCTAAAATTGGGCAAATTACCCTAGATTCATCAAACTGACATTAATAGTGGATTTTTTCTTCACTGTTATTTTTCATGGTTTATAGTTTTTAAAAAGTAATCTATCGATAAAAGACTACTTGCAGAATGCCTCAAATACGACTCAACACACACACACATACACACGCACATCGGGTCGGTCAGGATCACTTGATGGTCGCGATCGTCAGCTTTTACCCTCCCGGAAGGGAGCTGAAAGCTCATATAGTCCGATCTAAGAGCAAGGCTGTGACCTTCACTCACGCACACACCCGTCCCCTTGCTCAAGGGGAACAGTAACCACCCACTTCGTCAGTGAAACTTTTCGCAACCTGAGCGAGGCGCGAACTCCCGTCCACCAGTTGGCAAGCGGGAACGTTACCATTGTATATATATGCGCGGTTGCTGCTCCTCCGTGGGGTCTTTGTGGGGATGTCTGGGAGTTCACAGGGGTACTATTCCACGTTACATTACTCTCAGAATCACCAACATGTTAGTAAATGGAAATTTTACAGTTACCCTAAAATATGAGTGAAATACCCCAAGAAATGCTTGACTACCCTAGATTTTGCATATTTTAATCTTACCCTAAACTGTACCCTAAAGAGGGTCAAAATACCCTAAAATGGGGTATTTTACCCTAAAGTGGAAGCACTGCTCAGCCTGTGACTGCACGACATTCGAGCAGGGTGGGCGGCAACAGCAGTATGCTTCTAGACTATCAGCAACTCAAGGTCAAGACGATAGCGACAGGTGGTCCGGTGCATTACTGTTTTCTGTTAATTGAAAAGCTTAAAGTCTCACGAAAACGATATTAAAAATTCATGTTAGACTGCTCCTGCAAGATCAAGAATCATATACATTGCTTTGAAAAAGTAAAAAAAAATAAATGAGTCAAGCTTCCATAATGTTGCCAGTTCTCCTTTACTTTCATTAGATTTGAAATATTTATTGCTGTAAAAGGTATACAGAGTGCTTATACAACAAGAGTAGGTGGTGGGTCTTGCCACACACCTTCTTCAGCCAATATAGTTGAAATAATACCAGTGAGGCGGGGTGAGCTGGACACCACCACCCCAGGAGGAGAGTACGGGGGAGCAATAGGCCTACCTACCCCACTAGGAGATGACAGGGAGGCTGGCTCACTTATCACAGCTTCCGGGCAAGAGCATCTTATATCCCTCGCGCCCGACGCCCTTCTTCCCCGCAGCCAGACCACCCAGCAGTATGCAGGAAAAGGACACTACACTCCGGCAGAGGAAACGCTCGCCAGAATCGGGGTGGGACTTAAAATGCAGTATAGTGCCACAGAGGGCGACCTAACACCCTCAGAAGGAGCTCACAGAGGAGCACCGACAGTGCGCCGGGACTCAGGGCAACAACGACATATTGTAAGTCTGCCTGGGATGCGTGCCCTTATGACTTGGCGCTCACCCGCTGCCACCATAGCAGGAATACAAGACTACCTTCCGGGCGAACTGTCCCCAACCAACATCCGGGTGGAGCTGTAACTCCAGCTCCAGTCAGGACCCCTGAGAAGGCCGGTAGCCGCTCAACCCTCCTACAGGAGACAGCCTGTAGCCACTCAACCCTCCTGGAGGTGACGGCCTGTAGCCACTCCAGAGGGAATCAGGAGACGGCATGTAGTCGCTCTGAAGGTGCCCCTAACGAGACGGCCTGTAGCTGCATGACCCTCCTACAGGAGACAGCCTGCAGCCGCTCCAGAGGCAAACAGGAGACGGCCTGTAGCCGCTCAACCCTCCTGCAGGAGACGGCCTGTAGCCACTGAACCCTCCTGCAGGAGACGGCCTCTAGCCGCTCAACCCTCCTGCAGGAGACGGCCTCTAGCCGCTCAACCCTCCTGCAGGAGACGGCCTGTAGCTGCATCCACCTTCATCACGAGACGACTTGCAGCCGCTCTGAAGGTGCCCCTGAATCGGCCTGTAGCCGGGCCTTAGCGATGGCCTGCACGCCCCCAGAAGGCCACGGCCAGTAGCCGGGCCCTACGGCAGGAGACGCCTGGTAGTCGCTCCTCTGTCAGATGCTGACTCCCGTCCATCAACCTACGACCCAGAAAGAGCCCCCAGACTGGACGAGTACTGGAGAGGCCCCGTGACCTTCACCGGGCTCTTCTCCCTGCAGCCGGATCCGGAGAGGACTCGGCTGATGGACCCTGACATAGGCCGACGCCGCAGTCCCCTCCTAACAGCGTCTCCGAACACTGGGGACCACAGCCCTCAAAACCTCCTGACCGCGCCCAGGACCCCTGGGTGGGACCTCCCTACACCTTGACGCTGGAGACCCTCGTCCTCCATCAGGCACCTGAGCGAGAAGTTCAGGCAGTTGTTCGGCCCCAGCCCCAAGGGCTATACTCCCGCCCCAAGCCCCGAAGCGCGGGACCCTTTCCCACTTGCAGCCACGGACGAGAGAGGACGCCCCTACACGTGATCCTGTGGCCCCTGAACACAGAGGACCCCCGGCGGAACCCAGCCCCATCAATAGGGAGGGTGGGTCACCTCCGCTGCCCTTGTACCTGACCGCCCCGATGCCCAGACCCGAAAGGAGTGACAGTGAAAAGCACAGTGTCTGTGACTTAGTAATGTGAAGGCAGAGCAGTGAAATAACCATATAAAGGAAGTCAGTGAGACAAACACCAGTGACAATATAAAAGTGGTGGAGTGAATAGAAGTAACAATGAAACTGTGAACATGGGTCTATTGCAGTGAATGCGCTACCATCTAGTAATGCCGCATCATACTTAACTCGTATACAGACCCCAGTGTTAAAGTAGTAATTACCAACAGTGAAATAATACCACCCACTCCACGAATATATAATCTGGACTCCCTGCAATAATAGTATACAAACCTCTGCCCTCAGTGCTATTCACCTTACGCGACCTCGACCTGAGTAGTATCCTGCGTGATACTCATAACCCATATCTAGGCCTACGAATTATAATTGTCCAGTGTATCTGTATTCGTGACATCTATCCGTTCCACTGTAGAATTTAGTAATACACATGTAAGGTTGTTGCCTTGAGTTTTTGTGTGCTGCCTCTCTCTTATTTGTCTAAGCTCTGGTCTAGAAAGAGAACTCTGCTGCACACTAGGTGTTAGAGGGATGGGAAGCCAACCCCAAAACACCTAGCATTACAGAATGGTTGGAGGAGGTTCAGGAAGCTGTTGCCTCTCCTGACATTATGAGGGCTCTCCCAGACTCCCTCTAAATATGGGATTTTTGTATGCAGAATGTGATAGGAGTGTAATGCTGTAGGGTAATGATATCTGAGCATTAAAGGAAGAGGATATTCGTAGGCTCAAACATACAGAAATGACAATGAATAGATGGATGTGTAATGCGTCCTCTCATCTTAAATGTCGGGACCAACTGCC
The DNA here is from genome assembly GCF_032717465.1 of Coenobita brevimanus. Taxonomy (NCBI): domain Eukaryota; kingdom Metazoa; phylum Arthropoda; class Malacostraca; order Decapoda; family Coenobitidae; genus Coenobita; species Coenobita brevimanus. Next base: position 3,490,402 of record NC_137017.1, on the reverse strand, counting down.
TAGCCCCAGGCTCCTACGCTCCTCATGGGGCAATGTAGGATTGGATGATGGATGGATGGATGGTAATGCATCCTTGAACATGGGGCCTGGGAGAGATCAGGTTTACAACTGAAGAGTTGAGAGGAAGGATGGGACTGGAGTGTATTGGTGTTGTGACAAGGAGGGGCAGACTGAGATGGTTTGAGCATGTGGAAAGGACACAGGATGATAACTGAGTGCAAAAAGTGGGAAATGTTAACGTCACGGGTAGGGTTGTGAGAGGCAGACTGAAAAGGGATGTTGCCAGAGATTGAGCAGCATGGACAGCTGCCATTAGGAGACCACGGCAAACGCATGCAAGCACGTTGGTGTCTTTATAAATGATACAACATGATACGAGTGTTTTTTCATTTCAATGGCAATTTTCTCATACGTGTTAGGTCTGAACTCATAATTACACTGGTAAATAAAGTTACAATGCTGCCGCTAATGTTTTGTATCATATTGTTTATAAAAGCTCCAACATGCTTGCATGCATCAACCTTGATCACCAAATGGCAGTTCTCCACATTGCTCAGTCTCAGGCAGCTTCCCAATTCAGTTTCTATTCAAACACAGAAATGCAAAACTACACGAGTCATGGGACTCTACTGTACTCTATATTAATTTATAACACTGTAATTGGGTCCTCTAACTTTTGACAACTTTGGGCATCAGCTTGCCTAAATCCTGTTGTTATTACACCAGGCTCAGCTAAACCTGAATCTGGTAGACTGCAGACTGAAAGCCCATCTTTAGTGGTTTAACATCCTCCTCTCAGGAGATAGAAAGGGAGATGGCACAAGTTTGTATAATTAGGCAGCAATGCCACCCAGTTATATCAGTACTATTGCTGAAAGTGTTCCACTCCAGCAACTGTCTATATCCTAAGCTGCACCAATGTTGAGACATAATAAACTGATCATTGTGAATGCTTGTATGTGGGGGGTATATATACTGTACGTGTTTAAGCTTGTCAGGCTGCAGTATGTTACAATTACAGTATGAAGAACACATTCTAGAAGACAGAGGGGTGACATTAATATAAAGTTATCCAAAAGGTACTCTTGTGGCGATACATATGCATGCACACACCCACAATGATGCATATATGCAGAAACATACAGTACATTGGTGAGGTCAAGAATGAGGATATGGCCTCAAATGCAGAAGGCTGACTGAGGTGGAAGGGAGAGAAAGTGTTGATGGTAAATATGAATGACAGGGTTAAGAAACACACATGGCATGGGTAGGGTATGATATACTGTTCTGACTTTGCCAGTTTTGATAAATATGCATGCATGCATCCATCCATCCATCATCCAATCCTATGTCGCCCCATAAGGAGCATAGAAACCCAGGGCTAGGCAAGTTGGTTCTGAAATTTAAGATGAGAGTGACCAGTCTCACTCATCCCTGAATGGCATTATGTCAGCAATAAACCCCAACCACCCCTTGGATATAAACCTACCCAGGCTCAATCTGAATGGAGCATCTTAATTACCCACTAAACCACCAGGTAGTGGTAGGTGGTGGTGACCATCATCCACTCACTTGATGTAGTGCTGCCTACTTCTTCCTTAGCCTTTATCATTCTTTTTCTGTGCCTGCCCTCCTCTCTTCCTATTTCTCCCATCTTTCCTGTCACTACTTATTGCTTTTCTTTCCATTACAGGTGGCTTTACATTGAGTGACAAGCCAAATGGTTTCCTGTAAGCCAAGAAACCAGTTACAACACTGGGTGGTAACCATATAACCGAACCATACATGCTCCCTACGTGTCAAGTGGGTTGGTGGAGGGTTAGTGCCCCTACCTGTAAAACAAATAACTCAAGAGTCAAATGGCCACCCCGTACGAGATTATGGCATCTGGCAATAGATAGATATATAGATAGACCACCAGGTGCCATAATTTGGTTGTATGGTTACCGACCTGCATAGTAAATGGTTTCCTGGTGTACAGGAAACCATTTGGCTTCTTAATCAGTGTTGAGTCACCCATGGGCAGAAGGAAGAGGAAGAAATGAAGGAAAGAAAGACAGAAGAGGGAGTGTAAAGTCACCTGTAGGCAGAAGGATGAGGAATGAACAAAGGAAAGGAAGACAGAAACATAATTTCTAATATAGTGGAAGTAAATACATTTTCACTTTCATCTTAAATGTCAGGGCCAACTTGCCCAGCCCTGGACTCCTATGCTCCTCATGGGGAAACATAGGATTGGATGATGGATGGATGGATGGTAAATACATTTAACACTGTATACATTATGTCCAAGTTATACACATTATACTAACTTTTTCAACTTTTTATTCATAAAAGTACCATGTTGTGTATGCATCACTCATCCAGTGTATTCACAGTGATCTGCTGAGTGATGTATTTGTTTGTGTTGGCACAATGGGCCATTGTACAGAGAAATCCCTGAATTCAACTAACCCTCCGATCAGGATGGGCTAGAAGCTAGCAACCACATTATTAAAAGTGAGTTTACACAGGGATAGACTCGTCCTCAGATTCTGACAGCAATCTGTCCAGTCCAAGATGAGACCAAGGTGTTTTTGGCTTCTTATCTAACTGCAGAATGCACTATGTTATGTGGCATGCAAAGTAACTTTAGATAATGCACACCTTAGGGATTTGCAGACATCTTCACCTTATCATCTTTGATCATACAGCTGCATGGCTTATCAGCACATAATAGTCTTAGCCTTCCTCCTACAAACAAGGGAGCCCATTTGCAGCCTCCACTTTTCCTAGCGACTTTTCTGCTGGTTTTGTTACCTCTAACAAGAATGCAGTGATGTGAAGGATGGAGGGGGAAGACCTATCTGTGCTACCTGAGTGTTAACATTATTGCAGTCGAGACTTAATACTGCTAGTTAGGTACCATTAGCCTAAAACAGTCAAACAAACCATTATCAGGTGTATGATCTTATCTTTAAAGAGGTAAAGAAACAGAGATGACATGACTACAATTCAGGTAAATCCTGATCCTGCTGACAGAAAACACTAAAGCAAAAATTACTGCAAGTGGAAATGGAGACAGTTTATGCAAGTTAATGACACTCATACTTAAAAATCAATAAACCACTTGTGAACATCCTACAGTTTATGATTTTTACCTAAACTTTCTTCTCACTTGCTACAATTAAATCGTGGTCACACTGGACATTTTTTAGCAATTCTTGCATCTATAATTGCTGGTTTCCTCAATACAGTATATGGACATTCTGAAGTTTTGGGGGTCAATTATTTAAGAAAGATTCTTGGACAGTCGTGTCCACCTGAAACAAAAGAATTCCAGTATGGTAATAATTTGGATCAAATGTTTGCTAATATTATGTTCATCATCATCATCATCATCATCCGGACCTCCTTTCCCACCCTAGGGCAGGGTGAGGAGTAGCAACGTCCAGACAGCCCCAATTTGCCCAATCCAATGGGCCATGCTTCGATTCCCTCACTGAGGGAGTGAATGAATATTATATTATACTACACAAATCTGTAATGTTCATATTTTTGCTTGAACATCACATACAGTAAACTCTCAATTATACGTAGTTGCAATATCCGGCCCAGTGCAATATCTGGGCTGCTGGCTCGGCTCTATTAATGCAACATCCAGTGCTGCTGACTCAGCTCTATTAACGTAACTTTTGGTGCCGAAACTGGAAGTAACCGGCAGTTCTACGCAACATCTGGCACTGAGGCATATCAAACGGCTCGTGAGTGGTTGCCAACCTGCGCTGTACTGCTGTACTGTATCATTATTCTATTGTACTTTATGCTCAGTTTTCATCTTTTACTCATGGGAAAGTTGTCAGGATAGTGGGTTGAGACGGATAGCAACACAACATCTGGCTCGATGCCGAATGTTGAGCCAGTGGAGGGGTACTATGCAATATCCTGCATTTCACTAAATTCTGGGTAGAGCTTGGCTGAATTACAAAAGATAATTGAGAGTTAACTGTAATATATATTAAAATGGATAAAATACTAAAATAATTTTGCAAGCACAGGAGTACTACACAGGTGATGTTGGTATGACTGGCTTTTGTTTACAACCAAGCCAACTGCTCACTCAAGGTCACAGACTTTATGTTGATATCCTCCTTGTCAATGACAAGAGAAACAAGACTCAAAAGACAAAAATACTAGGGTTGACTGTGTCATATCCACTGCCTCGTGGTTTCTGACTTCTCTAAATTAAGTTTGGATCTGTTTATTATAAATGCTCTCATTCTCCTTTTTAGCAAGCTACTTGCTGGTCCACAAATGTTTTTTTAGTAGTAGTCCACTTTCGTATTATGAGCATCAACATAAAAATAATAGCAGCATCCCTGTTAGCATTTATCATCACTGTGTTTACTGCTGTATTCATGTGTGTATCAGTATGACTTATTAAAAGTTAAACGATCATTCATCACACTCACATGGCAACACTTACCTGTTTATTTGCTTGCTGTGGCAGAACAGCTCATGTGACCACCTTTGTGAGAATTTCACTGCTCTTGCTATTGCCCTTTCGATTGTTATTGCTCGAAAATACTGTATCCCTGTGTGACCACGACTTTGCTTTCAGTTACTTGTAAATTATTTTCAGTAGTTCCTTTTTTCTGAATTTTTGGAAACCATCTTAAGCGAACTCAGATGAGATTCTAGATTAATGGAAACCAAGGTGTAAGCATTCTATATTAAAAAAAAGAAAAAAAAAACTGACACAGGAAGCCACTTCAAGAAGCTCTGATGCCAACCTATTATTCACACATCCATAACACAGACATATAGTGTAGATAGAATGGAACATGAAGCTCTGTTGCCAACCTATTATTCATATATCCACAACACAGACATTCATTTTAATGGAACAAATAACTTTGATGTGGTCAATGTCTGTGACTGGGTGTCTACACCAGTGTACAAATTCACACACTCGAGGTTTCTCTGTATTTTTACTGGGGTACACTTATGGAAAAAAAAAAAGAGAGAGAGAGAGAGAGAGAGAGAGAGAAAAGTCAGCAATAATATCCCTCCTTACATCCACTGCTGAAAATTTCTACCTAAAATAGTGGCCATATTCAGTGATGGCCACCTATGAAATAAGCAAACAATCATACTCTATTTATCTTCTCGGCTGCTTCTATATGTAGCCAGACACCTTAAACCCAGAAGGGGAGGACAAACATGTATCACCTCCATGTCATTCCATCCTCCACCATCAGGCTGTCCTAAATTGCATCAGGCATCTCAACTGCTAGCCCAAATTTTTCCTTTTACAGAAACTTATACCCATTACATGCAAATTGTTATGGTAAGTATCAGAAACACACATAGGAGTGGTTAGGTTAATAGAAAGTGATGATAAGGACACAATAAGGAAGAAACATGTGCCACAGTGAGACCTGAGATGGGCTTGAGGTAAGGAGTTCTGAGGCTAGGGGATGGAGAATTAAGTGGTCTCTACTGCCTAGGATAAATTTCTTGAGTAGGGCTTCATATCTGAATCCCTCAAAGCCATCAGAAACCACACATAATGCACCATCACTGTCAGCAGAAACCATCTCAGGTGTGCAATAACAATGTCTTTCAACTGAAAAATGAGCGATAATGGCAGAAGTGCAGATTTCCATCTTGCAGTGAAAATGACAATTGCTATAACCAAGGAATCACTGTACTACTGAACCAAATTAAATATGCACTACCTCAGCACTGTGTTACAGTGTACTCTTCATATCTATAATTCCTACTTGAACCATACTTATGATTCTGTGGACATGGTACACAGTATATGCACGAATTTTAAAAGAAGAAATATTGTAAGTTCATTACAGTATATTTATTTTTTTGAAGAGCTGAATCCACCAAATCCCATAATTTTTGCCATTTCTGGGTCCATACTACCCATATTCATATCTTCTTCAATAGTGGTATCAGCTTTCCTCTTCCTCTCTTTCCTTTTTTCTCTTCGGTATTCCTTTAGCTTCTCCTCCTGTAAAAAAAAATAAAATACTGTAAAATAAATAAAATAAAATACTGTAAATAAATAAATAATAACCTATGAAGAGAGGTCAAAACAGTTAAGTATAGTAATGGGAGTTATGTTATAGCTGTGAGTGGTCAGGTCTGAAAATTAATGTAGGTAAGAATAAAATGATGACTGTTGACAGACAAAATAATTTATTGTATGATGTGTTAGTTAATGAAGAGATGAACCGGTGGAAGACTGTTGTACCTTCAAAAGAAGAGTGGCTACAGCAAGTAATGTGGGAGAAGCTGAGAAATGGAACAGAAAACCAAGTTTGCCAGCTGCTAAAGGATTGGATGAAGCTAAGCTAACACGAATATTAACATCTGGGCCAATCTGTACTTCTGTAATACAAAAGAATATGGGGATTTCTTTTTGCCAGTTCATACATCTCTCAGCACACCACCTTTATTCTCTATGTACCGTATACAGAACGTCACAAGTCTTGTAACTGTAAAGGTGATAACGAAGTTTGAGTGCAAGTGAATTCCACTGGAAGAACTGGCACTCCTGTGAAACAATGATGATGATGATGAAGATGGTTTTATTTTTATTAGTTATTATTATCATTATTATTATTTTTATTATTATTATTATTATTATCTTCAACAACAATATCATCTGGACCTCCTTTCCCACCCTAGGGCAAGGTGAGGAGTAGAACGTCCAGACAACCAAAGTTTGCCTGATGCCATGGGCCACACTTCCATTCACTCATCATTCAAGCTCTCAAAATCCTGGCTCCATCTGACAGGCCAAAATAAAATTTCACCACCTTCTGTAGCTTTGCATGTACCAATATGACAGAGCCAATCTGAATGCTGTCATGTTAAAAAGGGACGCCAAATCCCTGGTCATGCACTTCTCCACACAAAATTCATCAGGTCAGCTCAATCTCTTGTCAGTCCCTTGGCCTCACCAACTTCCATACCTCTCTTCCTCACACACTCATCCACTGTATCCCTCCACCTTCTTCTTGACTTACCTCACCTCCTACCTCCACCAAATTCGTTCAGATATATCCTTTTCACCACTCTATTGTCATCCACTCTCTCAACATGACCATAATATCTCTGTACATTCTCTTCAATTCTAGTGTCCACAGACTTCCACATTCCACATCTTTCACAAATCACATTATTCCGTATCCTGCTCATTCTCTGCAGTTACATAAATTCCTCCTGCACTTGCATACATTCCTCAGAAGTCCCATCTCCACTGCCCTTACTCTTGACTTTTCATTTTCAAGCCATTCCATAGTCTCACATCTGTATGTTACAGGTGGCACTAACACTCCTTCATGTAAGCCTCGTGCAGCTGCAACACTCAGGCCTCTGTTTCTTGTCACAGCCTTCATAGCACCAGCTACTTTCCTTCCTTGTCATTCTACTTTCCACTTCTTTTGCACATTTTCCTCTCTTTTCTATCACCATGCCCAGGTGTTTGAACTCTTACCAATTCCAGTCACTCTCCATTCACTGTAACATCACACTGGTAGTCACCTCTCTCAATAACCATCACTTTACTCTTGTCTACACATACTCACAAGGCACAACACTCACAGACATCTACAAAACTCTGCATTAGTCTACCAAGCTCTTGTCCGGTATTTGCAAGTAGCACTGTGTCATCAGCATACAACAAATTTGAGATACTCCATCCGTCACCATTCATTACCAACGTCATCCCTCTCTCCATTACTCATGTTTTTCCTTCTCTCATCACCCCATCCATATACATATTGAACTACCATGGGGACATCACACAACCATGTTGCATGCCCATACCGACTGTGAACCATTCATTTAGATACCCATTCACCCTTACACATGTCTCACTATCATCTTAAAAACTCTTACACATGTCTCACTATTTATCATAAAAACTCGTGATGACAACTCGCAGCTTATCATCTGCACTGTACATGTGAAAAACCTTTCACAATGCTTCTCTGTCTACTTAGTCATATGCTTTTCCCACATTCATAAATGCCATAAACACCTTATAGTCCTTCTCACAAACCCTCTCCACTACATTTCACTGCAAATATTTGATCCAAACATCCTCTGCCATTCCTACAGCCACCCTGTTCGTCACTCACTAAGACTTCTGATATCTCTCTTACTTTCTCTTAAAATAATTCTATATACCTTCCCTACAACAGACTTACGCCACGATAATTCTTGCACTCACTTTGCTCACCTTTAATTTTGTACAGGGGTACAATCACTGCCTTTTACCACTCTACTGGCACATTTTCACTCATCCATGCCTTCTTACATACCTCCAACAAGCACTTCATTCTGCCCTATCCACTATACTTAATCATCTCTGCATAAACTTCATCAACCTCAGCTGCTTTCCCATTTCTCAGCTGCTTCACAACGTTCTTCACCTCTGCAAGTGTCACGTTTCCTGGCACTACATTTCTTCTCTGTACAACCCCAAAACCAACCATGTTAACACTCACTTTGCTCTCTCCATTCCCATTCATCAAACTTTCAAAATATTCTTTCCATCTGGTCCTTACTTCATCCCCGTGGGCTAATCTACCATCTGCATCCTTCACATTTTCACATTTCTTTTCACTGTCACCTCTACATTTCCACACCTCTTGGCAGAATAACTTCCTATTTTCAGATGCATTCACTTTTCTTCCTAGATCTTGAGAGTTACTGATGCAACATGCGGTTGGACAAGAGGACCACCAAGACATAAAGTAACTTGGTGGTAGGATGAGGGTGTAGAAGCTGCAGTTAAGGAGAAAAGAAGGCTTTTCCGGGAATGGAAGAAGGGTGGTAGCAAGGAGGAATACTTGGCTGCCAAACATAGGGCTTGAAGAGAGGTATACAGGGTGAAGTCTGAGTCACAGAGACTTTTACTTGATAACCTAAATCTTGGGGAAAGGAAAAATATGATATTTAAGGTGGCAAATCAGATGAAGAGGGATAATTGGGATATTATAGGTGAGCAGTGTGTGAAGAATGATGAACGAAGGGTAGTGGTGAAAAGTGAGGATATTAAAGAAGCATGGAGAGAGCATTATACCTGGTTGTTGAATGAGGAGTTTGACTGGGACAGGGAAGGTTTGGAGCCAGCAGATCTAGTGTTTGGCCCTTGGCCTGTGATTGATGCTGCTACTGTGAGTGAGGCAATAGGCAGGATAAAGGTGGGGATGGCAGAAGGTATGTCTGGGTTGACTGCTGAAATGTTGAAGGCCACAGGAGATGTAGGGGTGAGGTTAGTCACTGACCTGATAAATATGATTATTTATGAGTGTGTTGTCCCAGATGATTGGCTAAAGATTGTATTGTAAATGTGTATAAAGGGAAGGGTGGTGCCCTGGAAAGTGGAAATTATAGAGGTATAAAGCTTTTAGATCAGATAAGGACGGTAATGGAGAGAGTTTTAGAAGGTATAATTAGAGAAAGAGTGAATATTGATGAGATGCAGTTTGGGTTAATGCCAAGCAGGGGTACAACTGATGCCATATTCATTGTTCGACAGCTTCAGGAAAAATATATTGGTAGGAGAAGGGATCTGTATTTTGTTTTTGTTGATTTGGAGAAGGCCTTTGACAGAGTCCCTAGAGAGGTGGTGAAGTGGGCAATGAGAAAGTTTGGCTTGCAGGAGTGGTTGGTTAGGGTGGTTATGACCATGTACGTGGGTGATCGCACCCAGGTAAGAGTGAATGGAGATTTGAGTGATGAGTTTTCCGTGAATGTTGGTGTGCATCAGGGGTCAGTTTTGAGTCCCATGCTGTTTATCATGGTACTTGAAGCCCTCTCATGTGACTTTAGAAACGGACTCCCGTGGGAGATGTTGTATGTCGATGATTTGGTGTTGATTGCAGAGAACGAAAGGAAGGTGGAGGAAAGGTTTAGGAGGTGGAGAGATGGGGCACAAGGGCTTTAGGGTAAATGCAGATAAAGCAAAAGTGATGATGTCTAGGGTTGGTGGCGGTACTGTCAAAGACGAGGGAGAGTGGTCATGTGCAGTTTGCCACAAGGGTGTGGGAAGATTTCCATCTTGTTTGGTGTTTGTGATAAATGGGTGCACAAGAGATGTAGTGGTATCAGAGGTAGACTGCGAGATAATGCTGATTTTATGTGTACGGTGTGTCGGGGAGAGCAGGTGGAGATCGTCAGGCATGAAAGGATTGACCTTGCTGGTGAATCTCTTGAGTGTGTGGAAGAGTTTTGTTATTTGGGAGACATGTTGTGTGCTGAAGGTGGGACTGGAGCTAGCTCTGTGGCTAGGGTGAGAAGTGGTTAGAGGAAATTCAGGGAGCTCTTGCCTCTCCTGACATTGAGAGAACACTCCCTATGTGCTAAAGGGTCTTTGTATGCAGCATGTTAGGAGTGTAATGCTGTATGGTAGTGAGACCTGGGCAGTAAAGGAGGAGGATATTCGCCGGCTCAGACGTACAGAAATGACAATGATTAGGTGGATGTGTAGTGTGTCCCTGTGTGCAAGGTCTGGGGGGACTGGGCTTATGATGGAAGAGTTGAGAGATGGGATGGGACTGGAGTGTATTGGTGTTGTGATGAGGAGAGGTAGATTGAGATGGTTTGGACATGTGGAGAGAATGGGGGCTAATAATTGGGTAAGGAAGGTGAGAAGTGTTTATATTGGGGGTAGGGTTATGAGGGGTAGACTGAGAAAGACATGGGACGAAGTCATTAAGTGTGACCTCAGGGTTAAGGGACTGAACAGGAAGGCTGCAATGGATCGTGCAACATGGAGAGCCGCCATTAGGTGACCAAGACCGACGCATGCAAGCATGTTGGAGCCTTTAAAAACAAAACGACGAAACAATCATCATTTACCTCCTTTTTCCTCTTCACTAGTCTCTTTACATGTTTCTTGCTGTCAATATATTTAGTTCTTATTTTAACTGAACCCCTGTTCTATATCCACTCCAGCCACTTCTTCCCTTTTTTCTCCACTACTCTCTGAACCTCTTCATCCCACCATGCTGTACCTAACTTCTTTGTGTTATCCTTGCCACACCACACACTGCTTTGGCATTCCTAATTAAGCAGTCCCTATATTCATTCCACAGGCTGTCCAAATCCATTTCATTCCAATTCAATGATTCTAACTCTTCCCCTACTTTGACCCCATATTCATCTGCCATTTCTTTGATCCTCAGGTTCTCGACTTTCAGTCTCTCCCTAACTGCTTCTCTCCCTCATGGTAAACCTCACTCCTCTCTGCTGCATACCACAATCATATGATCTGACAAACCCGCACACTGTCCTCTCACTGCTCTCATATCAGCAACACTTACCATTATATCATTCACAGGACCAGTGCTTGCTATCTCATTCATGTCACCCATTACAATATCATCATCATCATCATTATTATTATGGCACCTGGTGGTTTAGTGGGTAATTAAGGTGTTCCAATCGGATTGAGCTGGTGAAGGTTTATATCCAAGGGATGGTTGAGGTTTATTGCTCATGTAATGCCACTCAGGGATGAGTGAGGCTGGTCACTCTCAACTTAAATGTCAGGACCAATCTGCTTAACCCAGGGCTCCTACAATCCTCATAGGCAATGCAGGCTTGGATAATGGATGGGTGGATGGATTACTATTATTATTATTATTATCTCACCCTGCCCTAGGGTGGGAAAGGAGGTCTGAATGATGAGGATGATTTTTATCTAATCATGATTATTATTATTACTTTATCAATACCTGATGCCTTCCCAATCATCAACCTATTCACAGCTTCTTCACTTCTGCTAATGCGACAGTTTCAAGCATTACATTCTCTGCCTTCAAACAAACCCAATATCAAGTACCATACTACTGCACTGTTTTCATCATTCTCTTTCATGAGTCTTTCAAAAAATTCATTCTATCTGCTCCTTACTTTACCTCCATTTTCTGATATTCTTCCATTTTCATCCTTCACATTTTCATACTTCTCCCACTCTTATTTCTACATTTTTATTTTTTGTCAAAAATAGTTTCCTATTTCGTTTCATAGTACTGTACAGTACTTACATGCATTTGCAGCATTCAAAACACTATGTCATTATCACAATCCTGGTGGGTGGTACAGCATTTTGTGGGTGGATGGGGGAAATTCAAAAGGACAGAGTGCAAGTGTATAAGCTGACTGCTGAGTAGATACAGTAGGTTTTGTCTTCTTGGAAGCTACCAGACATCTCCCCTCTGAAGAGTTAGTATGCAACCAAATTTAACCCCTCCGCCCATGATGACGCGTTTGTTGTCATATGGGTGTGGCTGCAACTATACAGTCATTACTCGTTTTACGATGGGGTTATGTCAGGTCATACCTTATCATATACCGATTTTATCGTAAATCGGTACACTGAAACCCATTATAAAAGGGAGGTTACGTCAACTCAACTTCCCAAAGTCACCTAACCAAGATTGAACCATAAATGACAACCCACCTTCATTCCTTCCTGTGTTGGTTCCAAGTCATCCCCTCCCCAAGGCTGGGGGACAGCCTGTGCTTACATGCACTAGTGGTCAGCTTCTGAGTCAGACAGGAACAGGTTAGGGGGAAGGGAATCCAGCCCATACCTGCACCAACCTTAGCACTGGGACCCATACCTGCACCAACCATAGCACTGGGGCCTACGCTGGCACTGACTTTACCACTAGGTACACAAATTCACAGTACTGTAGTACGATGTTTGGCTGAGAGGTGACGATAACGGGGGGACACATGAACAAGTTGAAAAGACAGGGCTTTGAAGGGGTGGCGGGACCTGAACCATAACAATGCCTGCACGTCGGGGCAGCCATCTTGCCTGAGACAAGCGACGGTCACCTTGCGTGTGCCTGGCGCTTTCTGATGGCAAAATCATTATCGTGGGAAATTTATTGTTAACAGAATTTTGGGGTGGAACTTTTCTATTATCGTTGTAGCGAAATATCGTAAACCAAAACATCATAAAACAAGTAATGACTGTACTCGATAACACGTTTGTCGTCATTTAAGCATAAAAACCTTTGTCAAAGAAAAGGTTTTCGGCCGATTGGCATAATTTTTGGAGGCGTCATAGTTCACAAGCTTCTCGTCAAAAGTAATGACTTGGCAACTTTGGGGCCCGGGACGTGCAGCACCCCGGACAGGCTGATTAATACCACAGCGGCTGTCAAGGGAGAAGGTGACACGCGGTGGGCCATTTAAATCGTACTCTATTTACCCGTCCTGGGCGCGCGTCATATTCCACTGTTCTAGTAGTGCTTGTGTTTACTTTTTGGGCACTGTTGTGATTAGATTTGGTGTCTGCAATAGGGAATTGGGCTTTTGTGAATCATTCCTGGCAGTTATCAGTCGTTGACCCAACGAAGATTGTGCTGGGCCTGCCCTGTTTTTCGCCATGTCCCAACAACTACATTCCCTCTACCCTGCACCCAATGTGAGTATTCAACCATTGTACAGTAGTGACAGTGAATCAGGTGAATATAGTGTGCAATAGCTTGTGAGGAAGGACATGGTGAAATGTTTAGCAGGGGGAGGCGGGAAACAGCCTGATGACACGGCGTTGTCTTGAACGGAATATTTGCCAAGGTGTTGATGAGGTCCTTGTTTTATGCTGATACATGGTGGATAGTGTTATTGTGCAACAGATAGGAATATAGTGCAACGAGTGTATGTGATGAAATATTGGCTAGGGCAGGGGTCACGTACGCCTTACAGCCACGGCACGCCGTTGTCAGGAGGGGATAAAATAAAGGAGGTTTATGGGGATAATTGATTTTATCATTTTGTTATATTTATTCCATAGGCTTTTTGTGTGAAATAAAACATGACTGTTATAGTGATATGTTTATCGTATGCTTGTGTGGATGAACATAAACACTGCACCACGTGCTCGTCAGAAGATATCGCCTGCAATACCTTAGGTATCGTGGATGTGACATACAGAGCACATTCATATACTGCTGTGGTGAAATATACTGTATTTCTTATAAAATGATGGATCTGATTATGTGAAATAAAATTGTAAACACTGCAGTGTCTTCAGGTAGGGGAAACATCATCTGCTACACCTTAGTGCACAGATAAGGGCCACGTACTTGTACTGTACTTGTTGTGGTGTAATATACTGTGTATCTCATATATTAACAGATTTGGTTGTGTTTTATGTGCAAGACAGTAAAAGACTGACCCAACTGCTCATAAGAAAGAATGCGTCTCGTACATCAGAGTTAGCACAAAGGTAGCGACATGCAACGTGAGGTTAAGAACACGTGCATTTACATTTTATTGGTGAAATATACTGTGTATCTCATATACTGACAAATTTGGTCATGTATTATATGAAAGTAATGTGAAAGACTAGAGCACGTGCTCGTAAGAAAGAGAACGTCTCGTAGGTTACACCTGAGGTAGCAAAATGCAATGTGAGATACGTAACTGTAGATGGTGTAATATACTGTGTATCTCATACAGAGATATATTTTGCGTTAGGTGAAAAGAAAGCAAAAGTGAACCACGTGATCGTCTGGAAATCATCGTCTGCTACATCTTACCGCCCAGGTAAAGGCCATGTAACTGACCTACGGAAGATGTGCATTTACATTTTATTGGTGAAATATACTGTGTAGACTGTGGCGTCTGGCAATAGATAGATAGATCTCATATAGTGATACAATTGGGCTATGTATTATGTGAAAATAATGTGAAAGACTGACCCACGTGCTCATAAGAAAGAGAACGTTTCGTACACCTGAGGTAGCACAAAGGTGGCAAAATGCAATGTGAGATATGTAGTTGTAGATGGTGTAATATACTGTGTATCTCATACAGTGATATATTTTGTTATGTGTTATGTGAAAAGAAAGTGAAAGAGAACCATGTGATCGTCTGGAAATCATCATCTGCTACACCTTACCGTCCAGGTAGGGACCACGTAATTGACCTATGGAAGACGTGCATTTACATTTTATTGGTTATATATTCTGTGTATCTCATAAAGTGATAGATTTGGTTATGTTTTATGTGAAAAGACAATGAAAGACTGACCCACATGTTCGTAAGGAAGAGTGTGTGTTGTACACCTGGGGCAGCATAAAGGTAGCGAAATGCAATGCAAGGTTAGGAACATGTGCATTTACATTTTTATTGGTGAAATATACTGTGTATCTCATAAAAAGTGATAGATTTGGTTATGTTTTATGTGAAAAGAGTGTGAAAGACTGACTCACATGCACATAAGGAAGAGTGCGTGCCGTACACCTGAGGTAGCACAAAGCTAGCGAAATGCAATGCAAGGTTAGGAACGCATGTATTTACATTTTACTGATGAAATATACTGTGTATCTCATAAAAAGTGATAGATTTGGTTATGTGTAATGTGAAATAGAAGCGTAAACACTGCAGAGTGTACTCGTAAGGGAAGCACCATCTGCTACACCTCAGCGCACAGGTAAGGGCCTACGGAACACGTGCATTTACATTTTAGTGGTGAAATGTACTGTGTGTCTAATAAAAATGATAGATTTGGTTATGTGTAATGTGCAAAGTAAATGAAAGAGGTAACCACGTGCTTGTGGCCCCTATCTGTGCACTAAGTCAGGTGTAGATGATGTTTTTCAAGGACATACACATATATCATGAACCTTCGCGTTGTGCCAATGTTGAGCAAAGTTCTTGGCTGGCTGTGAATAAAATATCTTGACTCCTTTATTTCAGCTCACACCCCTACAACAGCATTGGACTACCGCAAGGTCCATCATCCCTTTGACAGCAATTTATTCTCCAGTTGGCTTGCAACAACATCAGTCTTGCAGAGATGAAACGCGGGTTGGCACCACACGAGTGGCATAAGATCCTCGATGAGGTACAGTCAGAAAGCGACATCGATAGTGACTGTTCTGGAGTGGAGGAGGTTGAGCTGACACCATCCGGTCAGCAAGTGGAGCTGCCCCACCGCCTTCCATCACGGGAGACCACACCACCATCATTAGCCGGCTTCACCGAAGAACCCTCCCCACCTCTAGGACCTGCTGGTCCCACTGCTCGCTTCGCTGGCTCCCAATCTCCAGGCCCCTCTGCCCCCCTTGGCGAGCCAGTGTCGCAGGAAGCCGGGCCATTGTTCGTTGTGATGGCCCCTCCACCCAATTCTGCTATGCTGGATGTTACGGTGAGATCCTCGCCGGCCAGGCTGAGGAGACTGGTGTTTCCAGAGCCCTCTGTCTCATCCTCGTCCAAGGCGTTCCCTCCCAGATGAGGGAACCGTGGTCCGCAGCCTGGACACGGGGGACATCCAAGGGGTCAGAGAGCAGGTCGAAGGGTGTCGACAGGCTGACCCGCTGCCACCGACGCTGAAGAGGATCCTGGGTGGAGCAGTGGCCCGTTCACACTGAACCATGGGCCATTCGCTGGATCCCCAGGAATCCAGGTGGATATTCCAACAACTCCCCTGAATTCTTCCAGCTCTTTTTCACGCGGGAGTTGTTGTCGTACCTCACTGTGGAAACCAACCGGTATGTCACATTCCTGGGGACTCAGCTGGATGCCTTGTTCTCCTTCAATGAAGAGATGGCCAAGTTCCTGGGGTTATACCTTTTCATGGGGGTTACGCACATGCTGACCATCAGACACTATTGGAGGAGCTTTGAGCTGCACAACTACCCTAGGGTCTGGCGGGCGATGAGTGGAAGGCGCTTCACTGCCATCCTCAAGCACTTCCACACCTCCAACTCGCTCACCATACCCCACGACAACCAAGATCAGCTCATCCACGTTCGCACGGTCATGGAGTACCTCCTTCAGCGATTCCAGTCAGCATACCAACCCAGGGAGCAGCTCAGCCTGGATGAGGGCTCTCTGGGGTGGAAGGGCCGGTTGTCCTTCAGTGTGTACAACCCCCAGAAGCCCACCAAGTATTCCATCAAGATGTATATGTTGGCTGAGTCGTACTCGTGCTACATCTGGAACCTCGAGGTATACACAGGGGTGCAGCAGGCCCTCGAGAACACCGTGTGGGGCCTCATGGAAACGTTGAAGGACCAGGGCTATAAGTTGTTCATGAACAACTACTACAATTCTGTAGCCCTGTGCAAAAAACTCTTCACTGCAGGCTTTTACGTGTGTGGGACCCTATGGCTGCCTAGAGGAGTGCCACGCCAGCTGCAGGCCATCGCCAGGGCTAAGAGCCTGCCTAAGGGGGGCATGGCGTACAGGCACAAGGACAATGTGCTAGTCCTGCTGTCAAAGGACAAGTGCATTGTGAACATGGTGTCCACCTTCCACACTGTGGACACCATTCTGAAGAGGGTTCAATGAAAGGTGCGGGGTCATGACGGGCGGACAACCTATGTGGAGGTCATTAACAAGCCCGTTGTTGTGGAGGACTACAACAGGTACATGGGTGGGGTTGATCATTTCAGTCAGATGGTTCAGCACTACCCCATCCAATAGCAAACTGTCAAGTGGATGAAGAAGATCACATTCTACTTCACCCAAATGGCACTCTTCAATGCGTTCGTCTTGTACAAAATGTACAGACGAGCGACAATAACTCTCCCTGAATTTGTGGTGCAGATCATCTACGATCTTTTGCATTTCCACAAAGAGGACTGGCCCACATCTGGACACGTACTCCACCACAGCCCAGACCTACCTACCTGGCAGCCAGCACCAGCAACACCTGGCACGCACAATTACCAGAGCCAGGATGGGCCCAGCCACCGCCAGCACCAGCACTGCCTGCAGGACAACCCACACCAGCACCACCTGCAGCAGGCCTATCACAGGTGCCACCATCACCACCAGCACCATCTGCAGGAGGCCCATCAGGGGTGCCAGCACTGCCACGACCTCCAGTTGCTGGTCCGTCGGGAAAACCCGCGCCTGGGCCTGCGACTCCCACACGACAGGAGCACAGCACGAGGGTATCCATGCAAGCGTCACCGGGTGATTGACGACGACATGAGGTTGGATTGCACTCTGGGCCACCACCGGGCGAGGATCTCCAACAAGATGAGGCTCAAGTGTACCTTGTGCTTCAAGTGGGGGTGAGGAAGGACACAAGGAACATGTGTCCTGTATGTGATGTGACGCTTTGCGTGGGTGATTGTTTCGAGCAGTACCATACCGAGCGATACCTTCACTAGTGGAGCGCACACACACACACACACACACACACACACACACACACACACAGTACAAAACTCCTCGCCTCCCAACCGATCTGGTCCTACAGGAAGATCATCGCCACTGGAGAAGTATGTGATATTCTTTTTTTATTTATCTATTTACCTTTATTTATGTCACTATATTTACACATACATATATACTGTATATATTGTTATTTACCTCAACACAAATGACAGGGAATTAAGTACAGCTTCAGTTTCAGTTGCTAGCAACAGGTTTAGTGTTCATGTGTGGTTTCTGAGAGGACTAAAAACAAAACAGAAATAATTATATAAAATAGATGTTGGTATAAAACCAAAGAAAGCATATTGTAGCTAGCAAAGATAAGAGTGTTAGTGCCCTATGGGAAAATAACGTAAGTGAGCATGGCTGATGGCGGTTCAGTGAGCGGGAAAATACACCATAATTTTTTGCATTTTTCTCAAAATTATGAGGCCTAGGATCACCGTTGTTGGCTCAAATGAAAGCAAATGAAATTCTGCATGGGATGATAAAATAAAAACATAACAGTGGCAAGAAAAGTTTTTCAGTAGAGCTCCCCAAATAAAAAATCTGTTGTCTGTTGGAAATGGGTTATACTTTTTTGCTTATTACTCAAACACCATACCTCATATCAAACTGGGACCTCCGGCATTCGAAAGCTAATAAAATTCTCTTTCCAATGATAGTATAACATGTAGAGATTGATTAGTAAACATTCAACATATGATGTTGGAAAGTGAGATGTTTGTTCGCGAATGTTTATTCTTGGGGCCCTAACGTACGTAGTTTTTTTTTTTTTCCCCTTATTGTGTAGAACAAACATCGACGAATAGGAATATATGGGTTTTGTGGCAAAATAAATATGTTTGGGTGGTGAAAATAAGCTGAGAATACACATTTTTGGAGCATGCAGCAGCTGGGAGGGGAGGGGAGAAAAGCCGGTGCGTCAAGGAACAGAAAACTTATGAAACTTATCCGCGTGTGAAAGGGTTAGTACATGTTGGAGATTATGATCTGCTCCAGTAATTAAGACCCTTCCTACCAGGGAGAGAGAGGCACCATCCGTTGTGAGAGATTTTTGTCTCCAAGTACAGCCAACTCCCATGCTTTTAAACTGTGACTTTTGCCCTTCTCTGGCTGTGGGTCTGGAAGGTGGGTGAATCAGAACTATTCAGGGCATATGTCAAAATTCAAAAGCATGGAGATAGTGCCATGTTTGAAAACAAAAACATGCATCTCACAATGGATGGTGCTTTTCCTTCTCTGGTTATTTTCCTGACTATCAAATGCGTATCCATCATTTCAATTTTACATTACACACAAAACCTGAATATCACGTGGATGGTGAAGACAATAATAAGGTATGGTTAATATATACTGAGTTTTAACCATCATATTCTGAAAAGACAATTTTAGTGTTCTCTGGCTGAAGGTTACACAGAGCTTGTTCAAAAAGCTCAACTACCAATCTCACCTATACCAAGGTCAAACTTAGTCTATGAGATGGCATTATATTCAAAATGATTCTGTTGAATATATAATCAAGTTTAACATACCTCTTCTTTTAGCTCCTGCATCCGTTGTTCAATATCATAATCTTTCTTTTTTTCTTCCAACTTCTTTTTGTTCATGTCAAACCTCTTCTTAACTTGGTCAAGTGAAGAGCGCTCAACCCGCATGGACATCCCCAAGTTTCTCTGATCTGTAAGCAAAACACATTAGGGCACAGGCTAAATTCAGTTCAAAATCCACACTTGGTCTGAACATTAAATTTACATTTATTATGAGGAAAGAAGTAAAAGTTATAAATCGCACAATGAATTAGACACCTGCTAATATATACTACACAGCAACCTATGGACTTGGGGCTATACACAGTCTTGCCTTCCTCATCAGCAGCCAGCTGAACAATACGACAATTACAAGGCCCACAATTCAGAAAAAACACAAAATGCAGAACAAGAACAATGCCCCAGCTTTGCTTGTCTGGCAGGTGATGTAACTAGCTGTTATGGGTTTCCTTGATTTGCATGCTTTATTTCATACACCATTTATAATGGCTCCAACATGCTTGCATGCATCACCCTTGTTTGTCTCTATGCTGCTCCATCTCTGGTGGCCTCCCTTTTCTGTCCCTTATCCCAGAGGCCACACTCTATGACCTTGTCCCAGGACTTTTTTGTTATGCTTCCTGCAACTCTACCCCCGACATTCACACTTATCACCTTCCACACCCAACTGTCATCCTCCATCCTCCCAACATGGCCAAACCATCTCAATCTACCCCTCCTCATCACAACACCAATACATTCAAGTTCCATCCTTCCTCTCATCTCTTCAATTGCAATCCCAGTACCTTCTGGCCTTGCATTCAAGGACGCACTACACATCCATCTAATCACTGTCAATTCTATACATTTGAGCCTATGAATTTCCTCTTCCTTACTGCTCAGATTTCATTACCCTACAGTATTATGCTCCTAACACATGTTGAATACAAAGATCCCTTAGCACAGAGGGAAAGCCCTCTCAATGTTCGGTGAGGCAGCAGCTCCTTAAGCTTCCTCCAACCATTCCTTACCCTAGTCAAAGCACTAGCTCTTGCCTCACCTCCAGCACATAAACATGTCCTCCAGACAACAAAACTCCTCCACACTCTCACTTTTCAGCAAGATCAATCCTTTCACACCTGGCGATCTCTACATGCTCTCCCTGCCACACCACACACATGAAATAAGCATTATTTTGCAGCCTACCTCTAATACCACTGTATTTCTTTTGGCTCCACTTATTACACATGCTGCACAAGATAGTGTTACTTACCATATCCTTGTGACAAACTGCACATGGCCACACTCAAGTAAAACATGTATATGGAAACAGGCAACCAGAATTCTCATGCAACCAACAACTGGACAGACAACTGAATGCTGGTTACTTTGAACTTGTCTCCACTGCCACGTGCTTACCAACATGCAGATGGCAGAGTGTGTCATACTGTTGCTATTATGATGTTCAATCCTTTACTTTACACTTTGTTTTTTTTCTGTATAATTTATTATCATACACTAAGGCAGGTGAGGAGTGAGGTGCCCAGTTGGGGGGCTGAGGTGAGGAAGGAATAAAGGGTAGCATTTAGGAAGGTAGAAACATAAGTAGGTACAGTAAGTAGGTAGGTATGCTGGCAGGTAAATGGGTAGTTAAGACGTAGAATACATAAGTAGACAGGTACGTATGTAGGTAGGTGAGGGTAAATGGGGAGTGAGGAAGGTGAGAGGTGGGGCAGGGAGAGAGGTAGGTGAGAGGGGTGGATGGGATAGGTTGAAGTAGGGAGCTAGCAGGTGAGGCAGGTGAGATGGCAGACCAGGGAGCAGGGTGGGGAAAGTTGGAATGTGGACCGATCCCTAAATCATAATTCAGCCCATGACTCAGAAAGGCTGTCCATGTCTGCTAAACGGCACAGCTAAATTTATCTACACCAAAATGTTCTACATTTTTTTTTAAAGAAGGCTTGAATCCTGGTAAAAAAATGGTAGTCGCTCTTCTACCATTCCTTCCTTCAAAGACTGAGTTTACAGCAAACAGGAATGCCTAAATTAAAATATGAAAACATGATAAACTGCAACTTGATGTAGTGGTGCCTACTTCTTCCTTAGCCTTTATCATTCTTTTTCTGAGCCTGCCCTCCTCTCTTCCTATTTCTCCCATCTTTCCAGTCACTTCTTATTGCTTTTCTTTCCTTTACAGGTGGCTTTACACTGAGTGACGAGCCAAATGCTTTCCTGTATGCCAAGAAACCATTTACAACGCAGGGTGGTAACCATATAACCAAACCATAAGTGCTCCATACGTGTCAGCAAGTGGGTTGGTGGAGAGTTAGTGCCCCTCCCTGCAAAACAACTCAAAGTCAAATGGCCACCTCTTACAGGATTATGGCATCTGGCAATAGATAGGCAGAAAGTCTGTGTAAACTGTGTGGCACAGAATGGAACAAATAACATATAACAATCATCATCATCATCCGGACCTCCTTTTCCACCCTAGGGCAGGGTGAGGAGTAGCAATGTCCAGAAAGCCCAATACAGTATACTGTATATATTTTTTTAAGGTCTGTCCACAAAAACAAATCTATCTATCTATCTATCTACTGCCAGATGCCTTAATCCCATACGGGGTGGCCACAAACAAATCACCTCCACGTCGCCCTGTTCCCTGCCATTTCATTGCCCTGCTCCCAATTCACATCCCCCTCTCTCATATACCTCTCCACTCCAAGCCTCCATCTCATTCATGGCCTCTTCCTCCCCCCCCCCTCCACCTCACTCACATACACTCTTCTCATCAGTGTCTCACCTTCCATCCTCTCCACATGGCCAAACCACCTCAGTGTGTTTCTCCTAACACTTCCTATCACATCCACATCCACACCACAATGCTCCTTCACATCCTCATTTGTCAGTCTGTCTCTCCATGTGACTCCACAGGCTCCTCTCAAATAACTCATTTCCACTGCTCTCACTCTTGACTTGTGTCCCTCCAACAACGTCCAAGCTTCACTTCCATACGTTACGGTTGGTATCACAATACTGTCATGTAGTAACTTTTTCACTTCCATGCTCACTTACGTTTCCTATCGCTGCTTTCAAGGAACCAGCAACCTTTCTTCCTTGTACCCTTTCAAGCACTTCACCCTCCAAACTTCCATCCTTACTCATTACATTACCCAAATACTTACATGTACTCACATTTTCCATTTCCTCATCATCCAACCTCACTGTACATTCACTGGATTCACTTCTCTCGAAGACCATAACTTTACTCTTCCCTACATTCACCTTTAGATTTCGTTTCTTACACACTTTCCCAAACTCATCCATCAAGCCTTGCAGCTCCCATTCGTCTTCATTTAACAACACAGTATCATCTGCAAACAACAGTACAGGGAGTTTCCAAACACCACTCTCACTCACTAGGGCCACTCCAACATCCACTACCCTACCTTGTATCTCTTTTATAACCCCATCCATGTACAGATTGAACAACCATGGACACATAACACATCCCTGTTTCAACCCAATCTTCAAAGAATAAAATTCACTCAGTTCACTATCCACACACACTCCAGCCTTAGCACCATCGTACATACCCTTCACAGCATTCAACAACTTCCCATCTACTCCATATATTCTTAATACTTTCCACAATCCTTGTGTATCTACCCTGTTATATGCTTTCTCCAAATCCATGAAGGCTGCATACAACTTCTTTCCCTTCTCTAGAAACTTTTCCACTAAAGATTTAAGAATGAATATCTGATCTACACAACCTCTTCCCTTCCTAAAGCCTCCCTGTTCTTCTCCAACTAATTCCTCTGTTATTTCCCTAACCCTGACAATAAGTATCCTACCATATACTTTTCCTATTGCACAAAGACAAATGCCCCTATGATTACCACACACTTCTTTTTCCTTTTTCCCTTTGTATAAGGGAATATTTGTACCTGACTTCCAATCCTCCGGGACTCTACCTTCCTCCCAGGCTAATCTGCACATCTTCCACGTCCATTCTACTACTATCTCTCCCCCATGCTTCAGCATTTCACCACACACTCCATCAATTTCTAGGGCTTTCCCCATTTTGACTTTCTTCACTGCTTCCACAACTTCCATCCTACTGATTTTTTCCTGTCTTCTCACCTCCCTCCTTCTCCCAGCCATTCCCCAGCCACATATACTCATATTACTTTCATTCTCTATGTTCAACAATTCCTTAAAGTGTTCTCTCCATCTGCTCACTTTTTCTCCCTCCTCCACTAGTAATCTACCATTTTTTTCTTTGGCTCCCCTATTAACTTCATTGCCACCCTGTCTAACTCTCTTTACCTCTTTTCAGAACATTTTATTACATTCCCTCCACTTTACACTCAAATTACTTCCAAATTCTTCATCCACTCACTTCTTACTCTCTCTCTTACTAATCTTTTCACCTCTCTCCTTCTTTCTACATGTAACTCTCTCTTCCATCTCTCAACTTCTTCCACATCCCAATTTCTCATCCATTCATTACATGCTTTCTTCTTTTGTGTCACAGCCTGTTTCACCTCTTCATTCCACCATGCTCTTCCTTGCACCCCCTTTTGTCTTCTCTTCACCTCACACACCACATCACATGTTGCACATATTTCTTCTGTGAACATCTTGCACACACCTTCCACGTCCCCCATCTGCTCCAATACATATTTACCCAATCGTTCCTCCACTTCTCACTTATACTCTGCCTTTTTCTCATCCTCTTCTAACCTTTCCACTCTCCTTGCAACTACTCCTTTCTCCCATCCTTCCCTTCTTCTATTTCTCCATTTTACTTGGTCCTTGATTCTGACCACCACTTGGTGGTGGTCAGAAAGTCCACTCCCCCAACCTCTATATGCTCTTGCATCCATTAAGCATCTTCGCATCCTTTCATCCACACACACACAATCAATCACTACCTTCCTTTCATTCAGTTCACCACCTACCCTTCTCATCACTCGCCATGTATACCTGTGGATCATTTTATGCCTAAAGAGGGTATTGGCTATCACCAACCCCCTCCCGGCATAAATGTCCACTAAAGCACTGGCATTTCCATCTATCTCAGAAGGAACACCGCATTCACCAACTATTCCACCCATCTTCACATTCCCTACTTTACCATTCATATCACCAATCAAAAACACTCTCTCATTCCTTTCAAACTTTTCCATGCACACTTCCACATTTGTCCAGAACTCTTCTCTCACTCTGCTTGCACGATCTTTCGTTGGCGTATACACGCACACAATTGCCCACATTTGTAGTCCAACTTTCAATCTTACCCACACAATCCTTGAGTCAACTGATCCATACTCTCTTATATTCTCCTTCCATCTGTTACTCACAACAATACACACTCCTCCTTTTGCCCTCTCATTCTCACCAACTCCTGCACATATACCCCATCCATACTCTCATTCTGTCACTCTCTCTCCTCACCATTTAGTTTCAGTTAATCCACATACATCCATTTCTGCACCCACAAGTATCTGGACAATCTCTCTTTCGCCTCATCATTTGCACCCCTTACATTCCACTTCACCATCCGCATCATGTCCTTTGTTTGGACCTCATATATGTATTCATTATACTGTGGCTAGAGAAAAAATATATAAATAAATAAAAAATGTATAAACATTAAAAAATATGAAACCTCACGTTTTTTGCCATTGATGTGATCCAAAAAGTTTATCGAGTCCTTAACAACACAGTCACACACATTGCAGTAGTATCTGAAAGAGAGAGAGAGAAAAAGAATCTATTATACAATCATTGTGCAACAGAGGTATGGGCCTACATTAAATGAAATACAAAATTGAACCAATTTGCCATGCATTCAGTCTCATTTGCATAAACTGTACCCAGTACTTTAAAAATTATAAAAAAAAAAAAAAAAAAAATCACACACACACACACACACACACACACACACACACACACACACACACAAAGCCACAAATAAAATGATAAACTAAATATCACAGAGTATAATACAGTACTCTTTTGTGTGATAGATAACCTTACCCTCCTGACTGAGAAGCTGGTGTTGTTTTTGTGATGACCTGGCTCTTGCCAAGCTTTGAGTCAATGTCAACTTTGTAGTCACGTTGTTTCAACAACTCACGCTTTATGGGGGCTGTCTTCTGGTTCTGTGCTGTGTTGATCAAACAAAATGAGGAAAAAATATTTAAAATATTACAACACACACTACAGTATTAGAAAAAATACACTTACGTTTTGAAGAAATGTAATTATGACAAGTACTGAACAGGAATTCAGTTTCAACCCCTTATGAAAATGTAATACTGTATAACAAAGTGGAACATTTATATACATATATATATATATACAGTGGTGGGCAGCACCAATGAAGAAGGACCTTGCGCAAGCGCAAAGCGCAATCCACAGTTCACTACCTTGCGCAAGCGCAAATGCGCATCTGACAAATATTTAGCTTCTGCAATGTCGGAAAGCACAAGCACAAATCATTTGCATATAGTTTTGAGAATTACTGAAAAATATTGAGATATTTAAATAAAACAGCATAACTACTTACTTATTTTTATTTATTATTATTTTCTATTATTTGTAATTTGCGCAAGTGTGCAATCTAACGTTTAGCTTGTGCAATGTCGCAAAGCACTGGCACAAATCAGTTGCATATATTTGTGGGAATTACTGTAAAATATATATTGCAATAATTAAATAAATTACTAAATTAGCAACCTGCCCACCACTCGCTGTGACTGAGGTACAGTAGGCCACTGTCCAGGAAAAACAGCATATATTTATCAGGGCATTGGCAAAGATCACGTGATTACTGTATCATCAACTCTCTCTCTCTTTCTCTCCCACAGAGGAGGGAGGGAATGGAGAATAAGAGAGAGGAGGGAGGGAATGGAGAATAAGAGAGAGAAGAGGGATGAAGTTTATGACTTATCTCCTCACTCAAAGGGGCGCTCCTTTGCCATTCCCGTATTTATTCTCTCTCTCTCAAAATAATGCTCTTTATCTCTCTCTCTCTCTCTCTTGTCTTGTCAAGACAATTTATTTAATAATTCTATAGATATACAATAGCATATGTAATTCGTTACAAAAAATAAAAAATCACGAAAACAGAGTATTTAAATCAAATATCCACAGCCTAATAATTTATGAGGCTGTGGATATTTGATTTAAATAATATGTTTTAATGGTTTTTGTAAGGAATTGCATATGCTAATCTTAATAAATAATGTATATTTATTATTATTTACTAATAATAATAATTTAAAAAATATTAAAAATACATTATCTCTGTTAAAGCATATTAAGAAATGCTACTACGCCCTTCCCTCCCGCCTCCCCCCACCAACCCACCCTCGCGACCCATCCCAGCCTCCCCCATCCATTGTCCAGCCATGCGGGAAGCTCCCAAGACCACGTGTCCCCTGGATGACCATGTGTCCCTTGGATTGCGCAGTGCGCAATCCACAGGGCAGGTGCGCAAGCGCAAATTTAGTTGTACAAGCGCAACTAAGTTTGTGCTTGCGCACCTGCCTTTTCATGTGTGCAAGCGCAAAATTGCGCATGGTCTCGTGCAGTGCGCAATGCGGAAACGATATCACCGGAGTGCAAGGGTGAGCAATTGTGCTTTGTGCAAGTGTTTGCGCACCTGCCCAGCACTGTATATATATATATATATATTATATATATATTTATATATATATATATATATATATATATATATATATATATATATATATATTATATATATATTTATATATATATATATATATATATATATATAAAATGGCACTAGCCACTTTTCTTCTTTGAGCCACTCTACTCTCCATTTCCTTTGTACATTTACCTTCCTTTTCTATTACTGCACCAAGGTACTGTATTGAAACTTATTCACCAATTCATCTCTCTCCATTTATCAGCACATCACACCAAGTTACTTTCTCTCTCTACAATCACCACCTTACATTCCACTGTAATGTAACTAACTGCATACCAATCTGTCATTCCTAATCTCACCACAAAATACTAAGTCTTCATAACATCCTCAAAAACACCAATCTACATATAAAAGATTTTACTGCCTCCAATGACTCCTTTCTGTCTGCAATTCTTGCCAGACATCATTCAAGCCAATCTCATCATATATTCATCCAGATCTTAAATTTTTTACAACATTAAGGAACATCTGGTATCTCTGTGGGTTCTCATTAAGTTGGTGGTGTGGAATGACTCACCCTGCACAGCCTCTCGTTCGGCCCATAGCCTTTGCTGCGCCAGGGATTCATATTCATCACGATCCCATTTCCTTCTGAACTCCGGGGCTGACTGTGGGCAATACAATAATGTATTAATTATACAGTATTACATCATACCACAGATATAAGTAAGTGGAAAGAAAGAAGACATCAATTAAGAGTTGGAATGAAAAATAAATAAGTTTCTCTACAATATGAAAATAAAAATTTTTCCAAGGGCAAAAAACCTTTTCACTCAGTGTGAATGAATTTGGACCTTGAGGAAAAGGCCTACTGGTCATTTAACAAAACCATCCAAGCATTTTGAATTGTGACAGAGAATCATCCCAGACTTTGAGAACTGAAGATAATGTGTACTACTTCTACCTGTCAGTTAATGTGCCTTGAAAGGAAATGAGACCTCTCCCCAAAGTCAACATCTTGCCTGCTCATTCAAACGTAGCACAGTATGATGCACTTCCCATGCTTTCCTTGCATTTTATGCCAGGATCTTTACTCTTGCTTGGTAATTTAGTCACTCCCATCACTTTTTGCATCTGCAGCTTTGCTTGGTGCAATGGAGAAGGAAGAGAAAGCTGAGCTACCTCAGGATGCTACAGCTTTGTAAAGCAGGTGTCATGTTCACTGAGTGTGAAAAGTAGATTTTTGGCCTTGACTATTTTTACGGTCTGTCCTCCCTCCTTTTCTAGACAGATTAAGCTTCCTAACAATAATCAGATAACACCATAATACCCGGTACAGTACAGTATAAGCAAAGCTCAAGGGTATTTACATACATATCAGAGTATAATGGCAGTAAATAATGGAGCCAAAATAAAATAAGCATAATGATGACTCAAGCAGCAGTTGCAGGACCTGTGTGTCATATGACCAGAGAGTGCATAGCAGTGGCTGGGCATCATGTCATTTCACTAGCCACTTAAAATTTGAAAGAAAATGCAAAAACATAAAAGTAACCAGGAAATACATAGGAAAACAACAAACTGATAAGCATGGCTAAAGTGTGCCACATACTGACCCAGCTCCACAGCCAGTCCTCACTTTGCTAAATGGGAACAATTTCTTGTGTGGAGGGACAGTACTGGTATGCAGCACAGGGATTTGACAATATATGTAGGGATGACAAAGTATGGTGGATAGAGGCTTCCTGATAAAGCATGGTCAGTGATTCTGTGGTATCTCGGATTGCCACCACCGTCAGGGTAGGGCTGGCAGCACAGGGTCCTCCCTGTCGCTATTAAGCGACTATGCCGACAGCGACTATTGCAGTTCATGCATGTCAGTGAAGAAGCGCAGGTTCAGCCCTATACTTCAGTATCTTAGTACCAATTTGAATCCAGTTCAATTTTTTCTTCAATCAGTATCCCCTCTAGCCCTGTTCCTCACAGAATCCCAAATCTCACCCTCTACTGAAATAGAGTACCTCAGTTTTCTTTTCCTGGCTACCAACTCCTCACAAACTTCCATAACAAGGGTCGCACCTGTTATTATATCATATCTGAATTAGCAGTTGACACTGTTTTGAATTTCACTTCAACTAATTTTGATTATTCACTGTATAAACAAAATTATCTAAATATTACCAAATATCTCTGTGTAGTCTACCGCTTCCCCAGTGCTTCTTCAGAACCCAGTGTATTTGACTCCATATCTACGGAGTTGACTAATCTTAACCTCACCCTTAACACTGAAATTACTGTTTTGGGTGATTTTAACATACATAATGTAGAATGGTTATTGCATTCTGCTAGGACTGATGATACTGGTCTAGAATGAGAGCTGTTTGCAGAATTGTTTAATCTCACACAGTTGGTAAAGCAACCAACCACAATACCATATAATCCTGACCACAATGCCAATCTCTTGGACCTATTCCTGACAAATAATCCAGATCAATACAGGATAGAAGTATTGTCAACACTTGGATCCTCCGTCCACAATCTCATGAAAGCCTCATTAGTCAGTTCCCTCAAACCTCCCTGTTCTGCACCTGTCAGGGTGACCTGATGGCACTCTGGGGCAGACTTGGATAGATTAAGAAATTATCCTGCTGACTTTCCAAGGCGGCCTTTCTTCTCTAGCAACACCAATTCTACCCGGTCCCACATTAATGACTTAATACAAGCTGGCATAGAACTGTTCATACTAAGTCAACAGTTCACCAAAAGATCAGACTCCTCAAAATGGTTTGATAGCAACTGTGCCAGAGCAATGGCCCAAAAGTCATTACCAGATAACTCTTACTTAAAATATCTGAATCACTTGGTCAATTTAAAATTGCTTGAAACCATGCAAACGCAGTAATAAATCTCGCTGAGTCAAACTTTCTTCACAACCAAGCATCCAAACTACTAAACAATCCTAATGACAACAGAATATTCTGGTCAACTCTCAGTTCTTTCAATAATAACTTTTAACAAGTCATCACCCATTCCCCCACTAAAATCTTCACATGATAACAATACAAATAACCCGCGTGGTAAAGCGACTATCCTTGCCTGCACATTTGCCAGAAATTCTACATTAAAGGAAGTCAGCCAAAACGTCCCAGTACTAGAACTTGACTCCAGAAATTGCTCCACTTAAAATACTGACTAGATATGTAATATCCATCCTAGACAATTTACCAACCAACAAAGCTCCAGGTCCAGATGGAATTTCCCCAACTGTTGTATAAAAGTGCTCCCCAGAACTTGCTTCTGTTCTAAACAACCTATTCAGAACATGCACATGTACTTATTCATTCCCTAATTCTTGGAAAGAAGCCAATATCCATCCAATTCTGAAGAAAGGAAGTTCTTCTGACCCCTCTGATTACAGACACATAGCTATCACATCTTCTCTCAGAAAAGTATGTGAAATCGTAATGAATAAGCATATAGTCAAATATCTTGAATTCAATAATTTAATTAGTGATAGACAGTATGGTTTTTGGCACAAAAGATCCACTATTGATAAACTTTATCTCCTGACCCACACCATCCATCAATCAGTTGACCAACAGGGAGAAACTCATGCAGCAGTGCTTGATATTTCTAAAGCTTTTGACAGAGTGTGGCACCATTCCCTGCAGGTCAAACTCCCTTGCTATGGCCTAACATCTTTTGTTCTTCTGATTTCCTCATATCTCAGCAACAGAGAGATATGAGTAAAAGTAGATGATGTATATTCCAATTTCCACTCAATTAACACTGGTGTGCCACAAGGATCAGCTCTGGTTCCAATCCTATTCCTAATTCATATTAATGATCTCTTATTTGTCACCCATAATCCCATTCATCCACAGATGACTCAACACTTCACAGTTCATTCACACTTAAACATTCTTTCACAAAGTTTAATATTTCTAACTCACAACTCAGTACAGCCATCTCCATAAATCAAAACTTATCTAGGATCCCTGAATGGAGACAAAATAACCTTGTCTCATTTAATGCTAGTATCATCATCATCATCATCTGGACCTCCTTTCCCACCCTAGGGCAGGATGAGGTGTAGCAATTTCCAGACAGCCCAAATTTGCCCAATCCAATGAGCCACGCTTCCATTCACTCATCATTCAAGCTCCCGGAATCGTGGCTCTATCGGATACCCCAAAAACATTCACCATGTTCTGTAGCTTCACATAAATGTATCTGACAGAGTCAATCCGGATGCTGTCATGTTAAAAAAGGGTGCCAAATCCCTGATCATGCACTTCTCCTCACATTTTCATCCAGCAAGCTCGATCTCTTGTCAGTTCCATAGCCTCACTGACTTCCAAACCTCTCTTCCTCACATACTCATCCACCGTATCTCTCCACCATCTCCTTGGCCTACCTCGCTTCCTTCCTCCTTCAAATTTGCTCAGATATACCTTTTTCACCACTCTATTGTTATCCATTCTCTCCACATGACCATACCAAGGCCAATATGACTACCAGGTCACTTCACCCAGGGGTACTATGCGGATGTGGTGACGTCACGGTGTGGAGGACTGTCTCCTCCCGTTTTTCTCTCCACTCCCCCACTCACCCCCAGCCTCTGCTGGGGGGTGAGTGGGGGAAGCTGCACTTGTGACAGATATGGGAGACATACCGTGACTCCAAGTTTTTTTTTTTTCTTTTTCTTTTTTATCTGTTCAGTAGTGTCGTCTCTTATTATTTTGGTCTAGTTATCATCAGATGAATTTACCCAGATTAGAAAGGGACTGTGGATGAAAGCAGTAGTGGATTTAGCTAAAGTATAACGAGAATGATGTAATGGTGAGGAGTTAATGTACCTATTAGACTCTCAGAATACTTTCACCTCCCTTCAGTTCCTTAAACAATCATGTATTCCATGTTTTAATATACTTAACTGGAGCATGGAAGCTGAAGTTAGAATATATAATTTGCCTCATTAAACAGAGACCTGAGAGAAAGGGGGAGAGACGGGAGAGAAAGGGGGTAGAGAAAGGAAAAGTGGGGGGATAGTTGCCAAACATTTCCAAATTACTGAACACCCCAAATCAATTTAATCCTACTGTATGTAAATACCTACTAGAATGCACATTAGGTTGAACAATAACGGTGATTGCTAAGCTTATAATTTAAAATTGCCATGACACGGGCAGGAAATGAAACAGTTTATGTTGTGGAAAAATATGAACATTAGAAACTCACTTGACCATTGATTCTTTTTTGTCAAATTTTGCTAAATGAATGCATGATTGAGTGATTATTCACTATATTTAAATGTTATACTCCACAAATATATACATGCACAGCAATGCACTAGAAAGCTATCACTGAACATAAGATGAAACAATTTATCACTGTTTATCACTGTCTGGCAACCTCCTTTCAGGTGTATCCACACTGTGATGGCATGCATGAGCTGGACACAAATTTGCTCTTGTATGACAAGACCTGGTAGTGTTATTGGCCTTGGACCATACCATCTCAGTACACTCTCTTCGATTCTGGTGTCCACAGACTTCCTCACTCCACATCTTTCACGAAACATATTATTTCGTATCCTATTCACTCTCTGTACTCCACATACATTCCTCAGCAGTCCCATCTCCACTGCTCTCACTCTTAACTTTTCATTTTCACGCCACACCATAGCCTCACATTCATACCGGCAAGTTAAAGTTGGCACTAACACTCCTTCATGTAGGCCTAGTGCAGCTGCAACACTCAAGCCTCTTTTTCTTATCAAGTCCTTCATTGCACCAGCTACTTTCCATCATTGTGTCACTCTACTTTCCACTTCTTAATAATAATCATACCGGTAATAATAATAATAATTATTGTGGTAAGTGGGGGCACTCACCATCCACTCACTCAATGTAGCGCTGCTCTCGGGGGTCTGTCCTTTCTTCTCCTCCATCCTCCTCTGTCTTTCTTTCCTTCAGTCTTTCTGCCTAAGCGTGGCTTTAAACTCCCTCTTCTGTCTTTCTTTCCTCTTCTGTTTGTGGGCGACTCTACACTTAGTGGCAAGCCAAATGGTTTCCTGTACACCAGGAAACCATTTACTATGCTGGGTGGCAGGCGCTCACTATCCACTCACTCAATGTAGTGCTGCTCTCGGGTGTCTGTCCTTTCCTCTCCTCCATCCTTCTTTTCTTCCATCCTCCTCTGTCTTTCTTTCCTTCAGTCTTTCTGCCTAAGCGTGGCTTTAAACTCCCTCTTCTGTCTTTCTTTCCTCTTCTGTTTGTGGGTGACTCTACACATAGCGGCAAGCCAAATGGTTTCCTGTACACCAGGAAAACATTTACTACCCTGGGTGGTAACCATATAACCAAACTTTGGCGTCTGATGGTTTAGTGGGTAATTACTGTGCTCCAAGCGGATTGAGCCGGTGAAGGTTTCTGTCCAAGGGGTGGTTGGGGTTTATTGCTCACGTAATGCCACTCAGGGATAAGTGAGGCTGGTCACTCTCATCTTAAATGTCAGGACCAACTGCCTAGCCCCGGGCTCCTACGCTCCTCGTGGGGCAACGCAGGATTGGCTGATTGGTGGATGGACAATAATAATAATAAAATAATAATAATAATAATAATAATAATAAAAAATAACAATAATGATAATTAAAATAATGACAGCAACAATAATTGTTATACTGTACTAGGATTTTCCTAGTCCGGTGGGGCTCTTCTAAACAGGGAGGAACACCAAACCTCAGCTTGATAAACCTTATGAGTACAAGGTAAATACAAAAACTCCTGTTGGAAAGGCAAAAGATTTATTATGACACTAGGTTTTACATATAGTTTTATGTCCAAGATCATGAAATCTATCTTGAGGAAATGGCCAGTTGGGGCGAAGGGGAATT
The DNA here is from genome assembly GCF_032717465.1 of Coenobita brevimanus. NCBI lineage: Eukaryota > Metazoa > Arthropoda > Malacostraca > Decapoda > Coenobitidae > Coenobita > Coenobita brevimanus. Next base: position 3,456,081 of record NC_137017.1, on the reverse strand, counting down.
GAGGAAGGGGGTAACTGGAGGGAGATGTCCTGGATGTGACACTTACACTCGCCGCCAGGGTATTCTCTGGAAAAGGAAGGGGGCTGGGGTTTAACTCTACATCAGTACGAGTGTTGTAGTGTGGCGAATTAGTGGCGATAAGGCTACAGGGATGATAGGCTACGACCTTGGATCCGGAAAAGTGGAGGCTCAACATCTGGCTCTTTCTCCCTCTTAGTATGGCATTAGGGTTTTGTGCTTTGTGCCCAGAGTGGGCCTAGGAGTGAAGGGGACATAGGCTATGACCATGGGTTCAGAAAAGTGGAGGCCTGATATCTGGCTCTTTCTCCCTCTTCGTCTGGCAATAGGGTTGTGTGATTTGTACCCAGAGTAGATCTACCAGTGAAGGGAAGATTGGCTACAACCCTGGCTCCGGAAGAGTGGAGGCCCGACGTCTGGCTCTTTCTCCCTCTTACTCTGGCAATAGGGTTGTGTGATTTGTGCCCAGAGTGGGTCTAGCAGTGAAGTTAGAAAGGATCCGAGACAGCCGAGACAACAAGTTTATGTCACCAGGCCTGGGATTCCTTTTCCACGGGTAGGAGGGCACTCTCTACCTATGGGAGAGGATGTGTGTGTGTGGGGGAGGAACTGGCTCCAGCTTCAGCATCATGTTGGGGAAGCCTAACGGACTCTAGGGAGTGCGTGACCTGGAACTCTTGGTTGCCAAGCCGCCTCTAGCAAGTTTGGGGTTGCTGCATCTGGCAGGCACTCGGGAACACAGGAACTCCTCCACTGCCAAGGTGCCTCTAGCAAGCACACTGGAACACAGGAACTCCTTCTACGATGCCATGCTGCCTCTAGCAAGCTCGGAGGTGCCACATCTAGCAAGCACACTGGAACAATGGAACTCCTTCTGCATTGCCAAGACACCTCTGGCAAGCCTGGTTGTGCTGCCTCTAGCAAGCATTAAGTTGACAAGCCCTCATTGCTGCTGGTACTGTTGGCTCGATTGGCAAAATGGGGAGTGTGGCAGTTCCAGGCTAGAGGGACTTCCGGCCGCAGGGTGCGCCAGTTCCCTGAGTCCTTCTTGAGCAGACACTCAAACCCCTGTGAGTCAGTTGTGGCAGTACACGTTTTCTCCTGTCCCCTTTTTAACCAGAACTGCAGTAGATCTTTCAACTTGTCGTGTTGGGGCCCCAGGTATTTTACCACCCCCATCGTCTTGTAAGTCACGTCCCTGTGGCAGGAGGTCGAATATTTGCTCTTGGCTGGTAATGTTGGTTGGTTTGAGTTTGTGGAGGAGGCGGTACCAGAAGTGATTGCTCATCGGGTTCTCTGGTGGGGTCTTTGACGAGGATCATGGAGCTGGGGTGGGGATGGCTGGCTAACAACTGGGGCCAGTGCTGGGGCTTCTGAATTCTTCTTTGCTGCCACTGTTGTGAGATCCAGGAGGCATATCAGACAAAGATGCAGACTTGGTTTGGCCATGGCTGGAATGAGGAGATTGCGGTGATTGTAGTGGCTGCAGTCGTGCCAGGGTGCTCGATGGTGACCTTTGACCCAGGGATTGACTTGTCATCTGTGGAAGTGGACGCAAAAGTACTACTGCAAGGGGGAGAGACATTGGCGTAGTAGAGTGGATGTGAGTACTGGTATGTGTTTGTGAGGGACTGGATTTCGGTGGGTTGTGGTGTTGTGCGAGGTGAGGGAATGGCAGTGGGGATTGGTGGGGATGCCGTGGATGAGGTTGTGGGGTGTGGTGGGGCTGTATCTATCTGGAGGTCACAATTGCCGGCCCGATCTGGTGAAGATTGGACAACGACTCCATTGGTTGATCAAGCAAGAAAAGGAGGACAGGGAGCTGGAGGTTGAGTTGGGGCTATGAGGGGATGGAGATGGGATTGAGGCAGGCTGTGATAGGTAGGTGGGGTAGAACCTATGGACCCCTGGATTGAAACACAGAGTGGGATGGAGTGGTGGTGAGTTGAGACGGGGATGAGGCAGTGCTAGGGAGGTCAGGGGAGGGGTGGAGTAAAGGGGTGGTTTTGGGGGAGGGATGGGGTGATGGGGTGTTTGGTGGGGAGCATTAGGTTGGGGATCTCAGGCTGGTTGGTGTGGGTGAGTGGCTGGGGTTTTGTGGAATAGAAGAGCTGGCTGGGGGGTGAGATAGAGGCCGGCAGCGACCCTAGCAGGGGAGTCGTAGGACTAGATGTCGGTGGAGCAGATAGGGCAGGTGGTGAGGCAGGGAGTGAGGTGGTGGTGGCTCCAGGAGGGGAGGGGCAGGGTGAAAAGTTGAAGAGGGGGGGGGGATCAGAGTCGGTTGGCGACGGTGTTGGGTGACATGAACTGAAGTGCTGCTGTTATGACCTTCTTGTGATATGTACAGTATATACATTTATACCTAAACAGAATCTGGTACCTGGTCACCCGAGGATATTAATTAACCTTGAAGGCAATAAGACAACACATATTCCCTCGAAAGTATAAAAATTTAATAAATTTTTAATACCAAGGTGCAGAAGTAAAGATGACTAGTTCCCACAGCTGTGGTCCAGGATTGTCACGACATGCAAACCTTGTTCTTTTACCCCTCTACATCATAATAATCATTAAAATCATAAAAAAGCATGGATTTTGGTGGAAAAAATACTAACAGCATACATGGTGCACTCAACCAATGTTCTTACGATGGGCTTCTGGGTTAGTCAAACAAAAATATCTAAAACTCCCCCCAGAACTGACGAACTGTCATAATACTTGGCATAACTACTTAAAAGCCTGCCTGAAGATTTTTTTTTTTTTCTAAAAATTTTCACACATTTCATCCACATATTCCAATACTCCCCTTCAAGTAAAACATACATTTAGCAAACGGAGGTCACAACTAAAGTAAGGGATGAGAATGTTTTATAAATAACCAAACTTTTTTGGGAAAAATAAAACTTTTGGGGCATTCACCCATAAAGTTTCCAAAAACCATAACACTAAATAAAGAAAAAAGTCTTGTAAACAGACACCAACAACCAGTACGGTATGTATAATTACTCCATATAACAATTCCAAACTTTGTATAACTTAAATATATTGGTTACGTTTTATAAAGGAAAAAAATGTAACAGTATTGAATGTAGACCTAGTAGATTACTATCAGGTTCGTCAACAATTGCTCATTAAATTACTAAGAGCTATGAATTAAAAAAAATAAATAAATAAACAATTACTCATTAAATTACTAAGAGCTATGAATTAAAAAAAAAAAAAATTATCACTAACTGATCCCGAGGCTGACATGATCTTCGTCTCCTAAGGGCTGGCTTCGCTTTCTTAGCAACTTCGATGGAAGGACGAAGTTTTCTTCAATATCCAGTCAGTACGAAACGTGTTACAGGCTCTTCCTTAAGCTATAACCGTCTTCTACTGATTTTTACCAACAAAAAACGGCAACAATAACAACTTCACGACGCGAGCGGTTCGGAAAGAAATGCCGAACTCTCCTTTCCCTTAACTCATCTAACTGCGTTTGTTGACGAGACGACATTGATCAAAAATTTACCATTACTTTCTGCCACCTAGGCTTTCCGCCATAACGGAAAGTTGGAAACCTTCGGAAGACGATAATCCCGAAAATGCAATTATATTAAAAGACTAATACTAACGATTAATAAACCTTTATGAATAATGTACAAAACGCTAGTGTTAATCATTCAATGCAGAATCCTTTCGGCCGTCCAAACTGGCAAACGACCGAATCGCCATACTGACCTCTGTAGTATGGAAAGTCTTTCTCACTGGTAGCACCGTGTAATTTATGTAGCCGTCGCCAGGGCAGCGCTGATATAGCGGCAGCCAGAGGTGTTAATGAACAGTACAGAGCCCTCAAGAACAATCTCCTGAGAGTTACTGATGTAACATGCGGTTAGACAAGAGGACCACCAAGACATACTGTTAAAGTAACTTGGTGGTGGGATAAGGGTGTAGAAGCTGCAGTTAAGGAGAAAAGAAGGCTTTTCCGGGAATGGAAGAAGGGAGGTAGCAAGGAGGACTACTTGGCTGCCAAGCGTAGGGCTACAAGAGAGGTATACAGGGCGAGGTCTGAGTCACAGAGCCTTTTACTTGATAACCTAAACCTTGGGGAAAGGAAAAATATGATATTTAAGGTGGCAAATCAGATGAAGAGGGATAATCGGGATATTATAGGTGAGCAGTGTGTGAAGAATGATGAAGGAAGGGTAGTGGTGAACAATGAGGATATTAAAGATGCATGGAGAGTGCATTATCACCGGTTGTTGAATGAAGAATTTGACTGGGACAGGGAAGGTTTGGAGCCAGCAGATCTAGTGTTTGGCCCTTGGCCTTTGATTGATGCTGCTACTGTGAGTGAGGCAATAGGCAGGATGCAGGTGGGGAAGGCAGCAGGTGTATCTGGGTTGACTGCCGAAATGTTGAAGGCCCCAGGAGATATAGGGGTGAGGTTATATCATTTTCATTCATTCATTCATTGCCAGACGCCATGTATCCCAGACGGGGTGGCCAAGGGCTTAAAGTTAATTGTTTTACAGGGAGGGGCACTAATCCTCCACCAACCCCACTTGACACGTAGGGATGCCAACAGCATCTGGTGTTCCCATATATATATATATATATATATATATATATATATATATATTGTGTGTGTGTGTGTGTGTGTGTGTGTGTGTGTGTGTGTGTGTGTGTGTGTGTGTGTGTGTGTGAGTGTGTGTGTGTGTGTGAGCAGCATTTGATTATTTGTTTGTCCTTCAATCACGTGTAAATCAAGGGCCAGAGACCCCCAGATCCACATATATTCTGAATCAGGGTGGCCCAAGGATTGTTTATGGGTGTTAAAATTCAGACCGGGGTCATTTGAGATCACCAGTAAAGTGTTCGTTTTCTTGGCCAGAGCAACGCCGGGTACCCTTTCAGCCCAATTTTTGGCATGGAGACTCACATGACCTCCAGCTCGGACATAGACTACGTGAGGTTGACCTCCGAGGTCATTTGAGGTCGCTAGTCGAAGGTCATTTGAGGTCACCGGTAATACACGCTCGAACGACTTGACCCAGCAGCCTAGTTTTTGTCATGGAGACTCAAATGACCTCCAATTCAGACATAGGCTATGTGGGATTGACCTCCAAGCTCATCCACACACACATAATCAATCATTGCTATTCGTTCATTCAGTTCACCACCCACCCTTCTCATCACTCGCCACGTAGGCCTGTGGATCATTTTGTCGAAAGGGTATACAGAGTACATAATTGTATACAACAAAGTAGGTGGCGGGTCTTGTCCATTGAGCTCTAAAATAGAGCCCACACCTTCATGAAACACAGTCAGTGGTTACAAATCTGTGCATGCAGTAAAAAAAAAAAAAAAAAGAAAAAACGAAAAAAACGAAAAAGAAAAGTGGGTCTTGGCACACACGACTTGAGCAAACGGAGATGGAGTAACAAACGTAGTAAATGCAGTGTACATAGACTATAAAATACGAAAAAATTCATGTCACGTACAGGAGAAAAGTGTGTGTATGTTACGACGGTAAAATTTACATCAGTGTTCTGTAACAGGCCTACTCATTTATCTTGCCAGTTTTCGTCATATATTGTAGGCTCCTGCTATTTACTGTAATTTGCAGTGTTTATATATAGTCATCACTACTGAAATACATTATGAACAAACTCAATGTGATGCATCAATGGAAAGTATAAGCTGAGATTTACAGCACAGCGAAGCGAAATATATATATATATATATATATATATATATATATATATATATATATATATATATATATATACACTGGATGAGGCATGACGCGTACGACTTGCGGGCGGCTAATGCCTGCGCGAGGCGCGGCGGCCATCTTGGTGGTCCCATCGAGCCCAAGCACCCGCATGGTATACACATGTAACGCGATCCGAAAAACGGAGAACTTCCATCAGAACTGAGGCACTTAAGTTATTAATTTGGGAGTTTCTCATTTACTGCCATAAATAAGTCACTGGGAAAGAAAAACCCACTTACTATACCACTGCCGCCCTTTATGGTGTCATAATAGGAATGATGCCAATCGGATTATCAGTGTCTCGTCGGTACACTCCCGATTAGCTGGATGCATCGACGCCGGCCTTTTTCGTGCTGTCAAATATTATTTAAGCGTACGGCCTGTTTTATAACTCAAATTGTACACAAACAATCACAGTTTATTGAAGCGCAAAAGCCAACTATCCGAGGTTATTGCGAGCGAGTAGGTGTAACTGATGAAGTTATATATCGGTGGAGTGGCGAGAGATTGTATATAGCGCAATACAATAGTAATAACAATCCATCATATATCAACAGCATACACAATCAGTCAATCATGTCTGAAGCGGATAAACTTGGACAGTTGTTTCCTAAGTGATGGTCCATTCAACTTCGTGAAACTCGGGGTTGTCAAATACTGCCTAATCAAACTCTGCCTGTATAATAATCAAACAACGGAGTTTAAGCACCACAATTATTTGTAGTGTGCAACAATTTTAATTACATTAAATTTTTGGTGTGAGTGACCACTGATTATCAAAATAGTCACAAGAACCATACTTTGTTGTTGTTTGCCCTACTATTAGAAAATGCAACCAACAAATACGCTGAAAGAGAGAATAGAGAAGCATGGATAAAGAATCCAGTGCCAGTTATGCCGTATCACGGTAATTTTCTAGCACATGAACATGTGGTAAGGCAAAACTGAACAATTTACTCAGATATCTCATTAATCCAATTTTTCCAAAAGACCTCAGCCAGGACACTGTATGTGTTTTACGCATTCCTTGGTGCCTTAAGATATAAAACATGGAAGAATACACTGAGATAGGTAGGTAGTTGATGTAAATTAGCTATAGGCATACTCATCGATGAAACGTCTGTCCACGGTCCTTTAACCGTCTGTTGGTGCAGTTGATTGCAGCACACGATGGCATGGTGTTGAATATTAACTACATCGGTAGTTTTATCTCCAAACTGGCATGTGTAGCCTCAGCTTCAAGCAAGAAACACAAAAACTTTACTGTTGAAAGCATAAACACGTACGTCGACGATCGTTTTGGGACCACCAAGATGGCGGCTGCTGACCTTAACTCCAGAGGCCGATGCCGTATCCACTTCACTACACAGTGAACTGTGTTCTGGGTGGCGGAAGGGCAAGATAAATGTATTACTTTAGGGTTCAGTTTGGGGGTTCGGGGAGAAGTGAGTTCGGCAGATATCCATCATTACTGTACATTACTTTTTCCATTAACAGTCAATAAGACAAAGTAATATGCCACGAGATTTCATACACTGATATATGTATATGGCTGAGTTGTTTTTCACTCGGACTCAGGTGAACATTTTTGTTCGCTCGGGTCGTGTCCTAGTTATAAACATAAAATTCATTTTATCGAGATTCTTGTCAGGTTATTCAATGCGACGCAGTTTCCAGAAAATATATCAGTATTAATATTTATTACAGACCTCATCTTGCGAATTACTGATTACAGTCTAGATAAAAGAATATATTGGAACGTGGGTGATGGGTCCACATTTATAGTTGTATATAATTTTCAGAGTATCATTAACTTTAGACTTTATCACCAGGATGCAATTGTATACTTATGGATATTAATGAGCTTTAGTTATGTAAACAAGAACCATTGTACTAGTTAATGGCTGACTTTTGTGTTGTGCCCGTTATCGGAGCTGTCAGCTTCATACCCCATAAGTTTTTCACAAGTGCGCTCTGTTGACTTCATTTTCCAACCTAGCATTTTTATATTTGTTTAGAACCTTTTGGTTATGCTTAGATTATTGATAGTTACATAACGATGTAGTGTGACGATGCTTGGTCTGTTCCCATTTTTTTTTTTTCTTTCGTTCAACAGTACTTGTGATTGCAGGGAAGTTTTAGAGTAAACTGGCCAGCTTCCCCCGGTTTACTAAGCCTAATTTTGATTAGTTCGTAAGATAGTTAAGGATAGGAGAGTACAGTACAGTATTTAATTTTCACCTTCATTCGGTATGGCACCCTTCATTCCTGGAAGGTCTGTTGATTAACATTTTCCTTACTGATCAAGTAGTTGAATACATAGGAGGAAGTACAAATGAAGTTAGTCAATAAAGAATGGAGTGAAACTGCAGTGAGCCCTCATGCATAAGTTAGAATTTACTTCTTTTTTTCTGCAAAATTATGGCTTCATTGTTACAGCTATAACAAGGCGCAAAAATATGTAATTTTGAAGATATGGGCTATACAGCCTCATCAGTTTCACATGCAAACCATGGCAAGTGGTCATCCACCATGGCAAGTGGCCACCCACCATGTCAGACTACAAGTTGATCATCATCACTGTCGTCATCATCATCATCATCATCATCATCATCATCCGGACCTCCTTTCACACCCTAAGGCAGGGTGAGGAGTAGCAACGTCCGGATAGCCCAAGTTCGCTCAGTCTATTGGGCCACACTTCCATTTGCTCGTCATTCAAACCCCTGGAATCCTGGCTTTATCTGATACACCTTAAAACATTCACTACATTCTGCAGCTTCACATAAACATATCCAATAGAGTCAATCCGGACGCTGTCACATTAAAATGGGATGCCAAGTCCCTGGTCATGCACTTCTCACAATGTTCATCCATGTAGCTTGATCTATGTCAGTCGCTTAGCCTTACCGACTTCCATACCTCTCTTCCTCACATACTCATCCACCTCCACCTTCTCCTTGGCCTACCTTGCCTCCTCCCTCCTTCAAATTCACTCAGATATACCTTTTTCACCACTATATTGTTATCCTTTCTCTCCACATGACCATATCATCTCAGTATGCTCTCTTCAATTCTGGTGTCCACGGACTTCCTCACCCCACATCTTTCACGAATCACATTATTTCGTATCCTATCCACTCTGTGTACTCCACATACATTTCTCAGCAGTCCCATCTCCATTGCTCTAACTCTTGACTTTTCACTTTAATGCCACACCATAGTCTCACAACCATAGGTTAAAGTTGGCATTAACACTCCTTCATGTAAGCTTTGTGCTGCTGCAACACAAAAACCTCTGTTTATCATCAAGGCCTTCATAGCACCAGCTAGCTACTTTCCTTCCTTGTGTCACTCTACTTTCCACTTCTTTTGCATATTTTCCTCTTTTCTCTCACTGTACCCAGGCATTTGAACTCTTACCAAATCCAGTCTTTCCATTCACTGTAATATCACAGTGGGAGTCACCTTCTATCTCAGTTATCATCACTTTATACTCTTTTCTAAATTTACTCTCAAGGCACGATGCTCACAGACTTTAGCAAAACTCTGCACTGGTCTACCAAGTTCTTCTATGATATTTGCAAGTAGTACTGCATCATCAACATACAACAAATTTATGATATTCCATCCATCATCATTCATTACCAACGCCATCCCTCTCTTCATTTTTCGTGTTTTTATTTCTCTCATCATCCCATCCATATATGTGTTGAACAATCATGGGGACATCACACAACCTTGTTGCATGCCCACACCGATCGTGAACCATTCACTTAGATGCCCATTTCCATGCTTCACAACCATCATAGAAACTCTTGACGGTACCTAGCAGCTTACCATCTACACCGTACCGGTACATGTGCGAAACCTTCCACAGTCCTTCTCTGTCTGCTTTGTTGTATGCTTTTTCCAGATCCATAAATGCGTTAAACACCTTATAGCCCTTCTCACAAGCCTTCTCCATTATCTGTTTTACCGCAGATATTTGATCCACACATCCTCTGCCTCACCGAAAAGTTGATTTTGCTTTAAAATAAACCCGTCAGTGATCATTTGTCCCTACAAAGCTGTCCTGAAACAGCCTAATGTACCGGTAATTACTAACCTAACTTAACTAATCAAAATGATTTAGGGACAATTTTTGGATATGAATCAACCCACTGACCTGGAGTATGTCACCACTGATGTCAGCAAACCTAATTTGGTGCTTTTTAGTAACATAAATGTTTCTCTAGAATTTGTGTGTAATAAATGTGTTAAACTCCTAATGGTCAAGCATTTGACCACTCTTCTTTGATACAGATATTGATAAGAGCAAATAAATGCACTGTGGAAAAAATATCCCAAGGCAGGACCAGATTTACAAGAGGTATGAAAAGGATCTAGGGATCACTGTCATCAAGAATCTAAAGTTCTCAAAGCATATTCAGATATTGTGATGAAAAAGAAACCAGATGATAAAAATAATGAAGTACTCATTCGACTGGGTGTGCAAGGAAAGCTCTATATTACTACAGTATATATATAAGAGCTTTGTCAGACCTCATCTGGAGTATGTGGTACAGGTGTGGTCCCCCTATTTGCAGAAAGATTTAAGAACTATCTGGATGCTGCTACTACTCACCCTGCCCTAGGGTGGGAATGGGGATCCTGGCTGTTGATATAAGAGCACTGGGGGGGGAGGGAAAAACAAAAACAAAAACTACCAAACAAGTACTGGGAATCAGTCACCTAACTGTGAGGAGAGATTAAGAGAACTGTAACTACTGACACTGGAAAAAGAGGAGACCAAATAATTTACATTCAAAATAAGGAAAGGAATAGATAGTGTGAATGAGACACTAGAAACAGTAGCAACTCCCACAAACTTTATAAACATAAGAAAGATATTGGAAAACCCTGCTTCTCACAAAGAGTACAGTAATAAATTATTGAAACAGATTACCCATTAATGTTCTAAGCAAAACTAATGTGCGTTAATTCAAACATGTTTTTGATTAGTACAACACAAGTAAAGGGCAGAAACAGTGTAAGATGTGGGCTTAAAAGTGCCAGTAGTTGTTAATGGCCCTGCTAAATTAGGCTATACTAGTAAGTTATACTGGTAATGATAGATAATCTCTGTCATCAGTTTTCATCATTTGAAAGTGTGAGCTTTCCCGTAGGTTGTCTGAGAAAGGAAGGGCACTGCAGTATGTAACAAATTTGCTGGACCCGCTTGTCTTGTACTGTAGAAGTTTACCTTGGGATATCACTAGAAGAAACTTGAATATTTAACTTCTTGAGGAACTGATTGGGGCTCAGAATGAGGGGATGAAATATGTCAAAGGTTGCAGCTTTATGGAATGACTTGATCCCACCCACAGATATATGTTAAAGCACATACAGCTTGGATGTTGTTGGAAGGACACAAGTCAAGAGTGAGAGCAGTGGAAATGAGTTATTTAAGAGGAGCCTGTGGAGTCACATGAAGAGACAGGCTGATAAATGAGGATATAAAGGAGTGTTGTGGTGTGGATGTGGATGTGATAGGAAGCGTTAGGAGGAATACACTGAGGTGGTTTGGCCATGTGGAGAGGATGGAGGGTGAAAGACTGACAAAGAGAGTGTACTGTATGTGAGTGAGGTGGAGGGGGGGGAGAGGGAGGGGGAGGCCAAGGATGAGATGGAGGGATGGGGTGGAGTGGTATATGAGAGAGAGGGTGTGAGTTGGGAGCGGGGCAGTGAAATGGTGGGGGACAGGGTGACGTGGAGGCGATTTGTTTGTGGCCACCACGAATGGGATTGAGGCATCTGGCAATAGATAGATAAATAGATACACATACAGGAAGAAAAAATATTAAACTTTATTGGTAATACAGTGTACCGATATGTTTAGTTTTTCTTGTGTAGTGCCAGAGGAGGCAGCATTTTGAATTTACCATAGATAATGTGTGAATGATTGTGTGGCTGATTTGTCTTTATTATTTGACATTTCTTCTTTTGTGCCATCCTGTAATCTAAGGGCAGAAAGAAACATACACTCTCCACATAGCTGTATCAGGTGCATCAGTCCGGGATTGTGCAGCATTGTAGTGATATCTTTTGCATCTAGGCCTAAGCATTCTATTCTATGTACCGGTGCTGCATATCTTTTCAGTACCTTGAAATACTGGTACTCAGTTGTTTATAATTCACTGAGATCATTCACTGTCATTACCGGTACTGCCATTGTTATGAAAATTGTCATCACTCCCACAGTTGGGTGCAGAAGGTGAGAAGTGTGAATGTTGGGGTTGGGTTGTGAGAGGCAGACCCAAAAAAGGACGTGGGACAAGGTCATAGTGTGTGACCTCAGGTAGAAGGGACTAAATAGGGAGGCTGCCAGAGATCAAGCCGTATGGAGAGCCGCCATTATTCTACCAAGGCAGACATGTGCAAGCATGTTGGAGCCTTTATAAATGATATGATAACACCAAGTTCAGGCGAAAAATCGCCTGGTCTAAATTATACGGCCCATTATTCGAAGTGATTTTTCTTCCACATGTAGGTCACCATTTTCCTGTGTTGCATCTGCACAAAATTAAAGGCATTATAGTTAGATAACATGGCAGTAGATTGGTTTAATGCCAACACAGACTTTTCTAATTATTTTGGGTAGATTGTTTTACCGGTATTTTATTTTATTATTTTTAATAATTTTCTGCATAAAATGGAGGCTGCCAAATCAACCCATGGGAAAGACACTAGTTTAATTAATATCTCAGAAATGGTTAATTTCCAGAGGATGTAATAGCAAAAAATTTTCTTATAAGTAGTACAGTATATATAATGTAGGCTTATTGTTTTTTTCAAGCTTGAAATTGGTGTAAAGAGAAAAATTTACCTCAACAACATTCCAATGGCGTACCTGAGGGGCGGCAGGGGGGGGGGCTGTTTGAAACTGCCCCCCGGACCCCCCAAAAGCCTTAAAAATTTATAAGCTTTTTTATTAATATTTAAAAATATATATATTTATCATCCGGACAATCCCGGCTGAGATATTAGATAAGTTTTGAGAATGAGGGGGGCTAGGTTCTTTGTGGGGGCCCCCATCCAGGAGGGGGGCCCCGCAAAGAACCTAGCCCCCTGGGCCCCCAGATCTCTGGGTACACCCCTGCAACATTCACAGTAGTCACTGTTAGTAAATACAGTACTTTCATCATTCTCTCTCATCTGTCTATAGCCAGACGCCATAATCCTATAAGGGGTGGCCGTTTTTCTTTGAGTATATACAGTAATCGTAGTTGTTTTACAGGAAGGGGCACTAACCCTCTGCCAACCCACTTTTGACACCAAGGGAACACATATGGGTTGGTTATAAGGTTACCACCCAGCATTGTAAATGGTTTCCTGGCTTACAGGAAACCATTGGGCTTGTCATGCTGTGTAAAGCCAGCTGAAAAGGAAAGAAGGTAATAAACAGTGACCGTAAAGATTGGGAAATAGGAAGACAGGAGGGCAGACAGAGAAAAAGATTGATACAGGGTAAAGGTGAAGGAAGAAGTAGGCAACATTACATCAGGTGAGTGGGCAGTGGTTGCCACTACCACCAAAATCATTATCACTACCATCATTATGATTGTTCATTGCCACTATCACCATGGCTGCCTCATCTTTCACTAGGTTTGGCTGAAATAGAATCAAAACTGTTTGAGAAAACAATACACTGCACAATATATGTAGTACATATATACAGTACAGTACTTAAATACTGTATTCATTGATGGAGTAACATGTTGAGATGCTGGTTAGCATCTAAAAAGGACAAAACCTTCTATTATAGAAATGAGGCATAAAGCTAGCAGTGAAGGGAAAAGAAGTGACAATGGAAGAGAAGACATCGGGCTAGAACCTGGCAAAAGTGGTAAAGGATTTGAGGGACATTATGGAGGACATTGTGATACATAACTGTGGTGAAGACACCTCACAGTGAAAGGATTGAGGTTACAAATTACATGTTCATTGGGAGGGAGTAGAAGACCTTACTCATGAGAGGTGCAAGTTTTATTACTGACATGAAGGGACACAAATATTGGACATTTAAGTAAAAAAAAAAAAAAAAAAAAAAAAAAGAGGATATATGGCAGTAAGTTTATCTTTAAATGAAGGTTTTCACATGTAGATTACTCATATATGCCATGGCCAGTAATGCATTTTGTACATAAATATAAAAGATAACTCCATTTTACCAACTTTTATGCCTTATCTTTAGACCTAGGGTATTTTGCATTTATTATTGCTACCTTCAGCTGGTTATTTTCACCTCAACAGAAACTGTTAAACTAGAAAGGTTAGGTATATAGTGTGTATTCTTCATTAACCCCATAAGTGCAAGAAGTCTTCCCTAAATTAAATAAGATCATCCAGATATAGCAAGAATAAAATGCAATATACCGTACTTCCTTGGACTGAAAGGTTTAATAGTCATGTCACACCCATCCTGGCATTTTTAATGTATTGATATACAGTAATAGTGACCACAGCTGTGTCATCTTACATCCACTGGCTGAGCCCTTCAGTTTAGTGGGGGATATTTTATTCTTAATACTGTATATATCTCTAGATTATTTGTGTTCAACTAAATGAAGACCGTTTGAACTGCAACAGTTAGATACAGCCTTCTTTACAGCATTCTCTTTAAGAGGTCTGCTAAACAGATTAAAATTTAATATAAAGTGGCAGAGGAGGGGTGGGTAACTAGGTTGCCTTTCATTTTACTACAACCACATTGACATTAATCTTTACCCTGTATTTATTTTACAACAGTACTGTTATAATGCCTTGAATTGCAAAGGTATGATGAGTAATAGTTGTTTGTTTCAGTGATGATGTGAGTTACATCCAGTTTTGACATTTTGTTTTAAAATCCTGTGGTAGCTTATATGTCAAACTTACGCCCATCACGTCATTTTTTTTTGTTTTTTAAATTTGTTCATGCATAGTTACACAACTAAAAAACATTGAGCTTATTAAGTAAGTCACTAGATTGTTTCATACAAGCATCTCTTTTTTTCTATGTGTTGGTTTACTACCCATCTTATTACGTAGATACCGGTATGTATAATCTATCTGTCTATCTATTGCCAGACACCATAATCCTGTAAAGGGTGGCCATTTGACACTGAGTTAGTTGTTTTACAGGGAGGGGCACTAACCCTCCACCAACCCACTTGTTGATACGTAGGGAGCACGTATGGTTTGGTTATATGATTACCACCCAGCGTTGTAAATGGTTTCTTGGCTTACAGGAAACCATTTGGCTTGTCACTCAATGTAAAGCCACCTGTAAAGGAAAGAAAAGGAATAAGAATGACAGGAAGCATTGGCTTATTATTGATAGGGATATAATTTCCTGTAAACTAGGAAATCTTTGACAGTGTTGGGTGATAACCATATAACCAACCAACACGTGATCTCTACATGACAACAAGTGGGTTGGTGGAGGGTTAGTGCCCCTTCTCGGAAAACAACTAACTAAAAATACGAGCAAGAAGCCTTGGACCAGAACTGACCAACAGGTGACGACTGAGGACTGAACGAAGTATATGGTACGGATTGCAACGTGGAATATATGGGGTGCAAATGATGAGATGAAAGAGAGAGAGATTGTCCAGGTGCTTGAGGGTGTAAAAGTGGATATATGTGGGTTAACTGAAACTTAATGCGGAGGCAAGAGTGTGACAGAATGAGAGTATGGATGGGGTATATGTGTGGAAGTGGGTGAGAATGAGAGGCCAAAAGAAGGAGTGTGTATTGTTGTGTGCAAGAGATGGAAGGAGAATATAAGAGAGTTTGGATCAGTTGCCTCAAGGATTGTGCGGGTAAGACTGAAAGTTGGACTATGAACGTGGGCAGTTGTGCGTGTGTGTATGCGCCAACACAAGATCATGCAAGCAGACTGAAAGAAGAGTTCTTCACAAATTTGGAAGCATGCATGGAAAAGTTTGAATGGAATGAGAGAGTGTTTTTGATTGGAGATATAAATGGTAAAGTAAGGAATGTGAAGGTGGAGGGAATAGTTGGTGAGTGGGGTGTGCCTGCAGAGGTAGATGAGAATGGCCGTGCTCTTGTGGATATTTGTGCCCAAAGGGGGTTGGTGATAGCCAGTACCCTATTCAGGCACAAAATGATCGACAGGTATATGTGGCAAGTGTTGAGAAGGGTTTGTGGTTAACTGAATGATCGGAAGGCAATGATTCATTACGTGTGTGTAGATGATAGGTTGAGAAGGTGTGTAATGGATTCAAGAGCATATAGTGGTTGAGGGAGTGGGCTTTCCAACCAACACTTGGTGATAGTCAGAATCAAGGTTCAAATGAAATGGAGGACTAGAAGAAAGGAAGGCCAAGAGAAAGTAGTTCATACAAGGATGGTGGAAAGGTTACAAGAGGATGGAAAAAATGCAGAATATAAGAGAGAAGTGGAGGAACAATTGGGTACAGTAAATACGGATTTGAGCAGATGGGGTATTGTGGAAGGTGTGTGCAAGATATTCACAAAAGAAAGTTGTGCAGCATGTGAGGTGGTGTGTGGGATGAAGAGAAGACGAAAGGGAGTGCAAGGAACAGCATGGTGGAATGAAGAGGTGAGAGAGGGTGTGGGACAAAAAAAAAAAGCATATAGTGAGTAGATGAGAAACAGGGGTGTGGAAGTTGAGAGGCAGAAGAGAGAGTTATATGTAGAGAGGAAGAGAGGTGAAAAGATTAATGAGAGAAAGAAGAGAGTGGATGAGGAATTTGGAAGGTATTTGAGTGTAAAGTGGAGGGAATGTAAGAAAATGTTCTGGAAAGAGGCAATGAGAGTTAGACAGGGTGTCAGAGAAGTTAGCTGGAGAGTGAAAGATAAGAACAGTAGATTGCTGGTGGAGAAGGGAGGAAAAACGAGGAAATGGAGAGAACACTTTGAGGAACGTTGAACATAGAGAATGAAAGTACTGCAAGTATAAGTGGCTGGGAGATGCAGGGATGTGAAAAGAGAGGAAGAAATCAGTAGGATGGAAGTTGTGGAAGCAGTGAAGAAAATCAAAATAGGGAAAGCCATAGGAATTGGGGGAGGGTATGGTGAAATGCTGAAGCATGGGAGATAGTAGTACTGTAGAATGGATGTGGAAGAAGTGCAGATTGGCCTGGGAGGAAGGTAGAGTCCCAGAGGATTGGAAGTCGAGTATAATTATTCCCCAACACAAAGGAAATGATCAAAAAGAACTGTATGGTAATCATAGGGGCATTTGTCTTCTTAGTGTAATTGGAAAAGTATATGGTAGGATACTTATTGATAGAGTGAGGGAAATAACATAAGAATTAGTTGGAGAAGAACAGGGAGGTATTAGGAAGGGAAGAGGTTGTGTAGATCAGATACTCATCCTTAGGTCTTTTGTGGAAAAGTTTCTAGAGAAGGGAAAGAAATTGTATGCAGCCTTTGTGGATTTGGAGAAATCATATGACAGGGTGGACAGACAAGGGTTGTGGAAAGTATTAAGAATATATGGAGTAGATGGGAAGTTGTTGAATGCTGTGAAGAGTATGCATGAGGGTGCTAAGGCTGCAGTGCGTGTAGATAGTGAACTGAGTGAATTTTTCTATTTGAAGTTTGGGTTGAAACTGGGATGTGTCTTGTCTCCATGGTTGTTGAATCTGTATATGGATGGGTTTATAAAAGAGATACAAGGTAGGGCAGTCGATGTTGGAGTGGCCCTAATGAGAGAAGGCAGTGTTTGGAAACTCCCTGTACTGTTGTTTGCTGATGATATTGTTAAGTGAAGGCGAAGGGGAGCTGCAAGGCTTGGTGGATGAGGGGAGAATGTGTAAGAAACGGAATCTAAAGGTGAATGTAGGGAAGAGTAAAGTTATGATCTTTGAGAGAAATGAAGTCAGTGAATGTACAGTGAGGTTGGATGAGGAGGAAATGGAAAATGTGAGTGCATTTAAGTACTTGGGTAGTGTGATGAGTAAGGATGGAAGTTTAGAGGGTGAAGTGCTTGAAAGGGTACAACAACGAGGAAAGGTTGCTGGTTCCTTGAAAGCAGTGATAAGAAACAGGGAAGTGAGCATGGAAGTGAAAAAGTTACTGCATGGCAGTACAGTTTTGCATTACCAGCTCTAACATATGGAAATGAAGCTTGGACCTTGTTGGAGGGACAGAAGTCAAGAGTGAGAGCAGTGGAAATGAGCTATTTGAGAGGAGCATGTGGAGTCACATGGAGAGACAGACTGACAAATGAGGAAGTGAAGGAGCATTGTGGTGTGGATGTGGATGTGATAGGAAGCATTAGGAGAAACACATTGAGGTGGATTGGCCATGTGGAGAGGATGGAGAGTGAGAGACTGACAAGGAGAGTGTATGTGAGTGAGGTGGCGGGGGGAAGTGGGAGGGGGAGGCCAGGGATGAGATGGAGGAATAGAGTGGAGAGGTATATGAGAGAGGGAGTTGTGAGCTGGGAGCAGAGCAGTGAAATGGCGGGGGACAGGGTGACATGGAGGCGATTTGTTTGTGGCCACCCCTTACGGAATTAAGGTGTCTGGCAATAGATAGACAGATAGATAGACATCATCCAGTACACCTTGAATATTGGGAAGAATCTGTCTGTCTATCTGTCTATCTATCTATCTATTGCCAGATGCTTTAATCCCATATGGAGTGACCTCAAACAAATCGCCTCCATGTCCCCCTGTCCCCTGCCATTTCACTGTCCAGCTCCCAATTCACACCCCACTCTCTCATGTACAGTGGGCTCGCACAGTGTGCGAGCGATTCGGTGGTCCTGGTCCTCGTGCAGTGTGAAATTGCTCACTAAGAATACATAATTTTATCGGAAAAATAACATATGGGCGGTACCCCCTCATGCCTGGACATTTTTTGGCCCTTAAAGACATAATAAAGGTCAAATTTTTCAGACGTTGTACTACAGATATACCTACAATAACAAAAATATGGGTAGTCACCTTAACAACAGTAGGCAACAGGCCTGATGGACTTAAATAACAGGGGTTCCGAGGCGTGGCAATACACTTTAGAGTGCCCCCGCCGCCACCCCGGCTGCACCACACTGTTTTAACGGTTGCCAGTGTTGTATTATTCATGGCTTTGACGAAGAAATTTACGCCCTGTCGAATGTTGCATTTCTTCCAGAATGCAGCAGCAGTCATTATGGTGGGGATTGCAGGTATGCCAGGTAAAGCAGATGAGTCAGGTGGGGCTGTGGAGCTGGAGGAGTAGGTGGCTGGTGAGTCAGGTGGGGCTGTGGAGGAGGAAAGGATGGGAGCGGGCGAGTCAGGGGAGGTGGTGAGGGGAGGATCCTCCATCTCCTGCTCACATTTTCAGCAATTTCCTTCATCTCTTCTTGCTTGTCTGTTTCATTCCTCATCTTGTTATGGATGTATTGGCAATATAGCAACTTGGTATTCACGAAATAACCGTCATTATTATAGAAACTAGGTATCTATTCTAACTTACTGTTATTGCCGAAAACGTTATTGTCAAAGATGTTATTGGCGAGATCTTGCTGTAGACTCCTCTTGAGCACCTTCCCCATGAGCCTCTAGGTCACTATTGGTGCAGTGTGTGGGGGGGGGTCGCGTACTCATGGAAAATGGCGTTTTTGAGCCACTCCTTGCCTCCACCTTACGTTTTGTGAGGTAATTTCGCACATTCAAGGTTTTTGGTTATTATTTTTGGTCATTTGCACACAATGCGATTCGTACACTCTGAGCCCGCGCAGTAGGTGAGCCCACTGTACCTCTCCATTCCATCCCTCCATCTCATCCTTGGCCTCCACCTCACTCACATACACTCTCCTTGTCAATCTCTCATTCTCCATCCTCTCCACATGGCCAAGCCACCTCAGTGTGTTTCTCCTAATGCTTCCTGTCACATCCACTTCCACATCACAGCTCTCGTTTACATCCTCATTTGTCAGTCTGTCTCGCCATGTGACTCCACAGGCTCCTCTCAAGAAGAAGCCAAGGTTAAATGCAGTATATAAGCCCTATAAGACCCTGTTTTTAAGGTGATAGACATTTTCAACATTAATGCAGATGGAGTTGTGTGCTGGTAATGTGATCAGGCTTACTGAAAAGAAAAAGTCCATTAAAGTACATGCAGTCTTCAGTACACGTAAGGATGTGTTCCAAAATATCATTACCCTTTCCATACAAGTGGTACTGTAGATTGGTGGAACTAGTGAAACATCTCCATGGGTGGTAAAGTAACTTTAAATGGGAGTCATTTGATAGTTTTATGCAGATCTAATAGAAGGTATTAACATTAAAAAGATGATATATTGAAGATGTGCTTCATTATTTTTATCCTAAAATAATATGAGTAATCTTTGCCTGATCAAACCTGCTTCATTTGCTTATAGTGGTGAGTGAGGGATGACCAGCTGGCTGCGTGAGTCTCCCCTGCGCGTGTCCCTGGGGCGGCGGCGGGGTGTCTCTCCTCTGCATGATGTCGACCCAGCTGCTGCTTTCCACTCTTTCATCAAGCACTGGCAGCAGACATGTGACATATTTGAGCGAACCCACCTGAGGGGGCAGGTGAGGCTTGGGAAACAGGTCTTTCACTATTTTTTTTAGTTTTACACTGATTTATAAGAATACTTTATTCATAGTTATTGTTTCTGTTGAAGGAGAAAATCCTTAAATCATCACCACACTGAGACTGACCAATCTGGAGTAGCCATCTTCATAGGGATTCTTATCCCATTACCATCCACCATCTCCACTTGTCCTGCACACTCCCCTGTACCTAACCTATCATTTTTCTACCTCTCCAGCACAACTTTTAAAAGGAAATTTACTCCCTCAGCCAGTGCTGTGCCTCAGACATGTCGTTCTACCCTACCCCATCACTTTTAGTCTGTCCTACTAATTCACTTACTCCCTTCTGCCCACTTTATGCATTATTTTATGTAAACCTCTATCACATCACAGTGGGCCAACCTACAATCCCCATAGGCCTATTTAGAGGGTGTCTTATCACTGCCCTGCCCCACCTCCCACCACCATCCCTGCCTGTCCCACTCACTCCTCCCAGCTCAAGCTTCTCAGAGAAATTTGTTTCAGCCACCGGTGCTAGTACTTCGTGCAACACCCATCTTCACTGAGTACATGCTTGTCCCATCCAGACCAACATTCATGACCATTCCACCTGTCCATTCACTTTTGCCCCTCCCCCTCTCCTTTTTTTTTTTTCCTCATCTTTTACCTGCAATTTACAGAACTACTTACAGTTTCCATCTGAACAGCATATACTTGTCCTGGCATACTCAGTTATTTGCCACCATCCTAGCTTATCCAGCACACATGTACTGTATTTACAAAACCAGTCTTACTGATTTTCTTTCTGCTATGATGAATATCTTCATGAATGTCTTGACGACCAGCTGACCCACAATTCCCAGTGTTACACATAGGGTATCATCTCACTACCCACCACCATCCCGGCCCATCCCTCCCATATATCAATACTCACCTGAACCAATACTGAAAGACCTGAAATGTAATTTGAAAATTATTACAGAACATCCTTTTGGTTGAATTTTAGCACAGACATAATAAATATGGCCTCAGTGAAGCCTTCTGGAGCCAAGTGGACAATATTCAGTGCTCTTTCCTATAACATGAATAAGGTAGACAGGCCTGAAGCTGCGGTATACGTTCCATGTGTTTCCATTATAAAGGGCTAACCCAGACTGGACATTTTCTAAAGTCACCCTTTTCACCCTAAATCTTACCCAAACCCTCCAAAAAAACACCCTTCTGACATTTACTCTGGTAGTCATACATAGGAAGTTATTAAAAATACATAAGGAAGGTACCTAGACATTAATAAAAAAAAAGTGTAGGTCACTAACCTGTCTGGCTCTGTTGGCCCCATTTGCTGTCTCCGGCACCCCCAGACCCCCCGATGTGGTTGGCTTGTTCCCTTTGTCGTCGGAGTCAAACCCTTCAAAGCAGGGGTGTGGAGTAGGTGTTCGAGTCGTGGAGTTGTAGTTGGAAGCAAATATGGTGATGCTGAGTCGGCGTCAGAGTATGTAAGAAAGTCCTGACCAGTAAAGAAATTTTTAAACATGATTTAGGTGCAGTGCAGAGCTGTTGCCTTTCAAAAAACAGCATCTTTGGTTTTATTTCTTGCTGCTCCAGTTCCTTTTTTCTTTTCTGTTGTTTTCCACATTTTAGTATGGACTTGTTTTCTGTTCTGTTTTGTTTATGCTGAACTTAAACATAGGTGCTGCCATGATCATAATGTAGCTACAACCATTAAAGTCAAACTTTTAAGGATATGGGTTTTAAAAGTATCCTGACGATTCACATGGTTGTGATGGAATGACATCTTGTGTAAATATCATGGCAAATTTATTACAGAGAAAGTCTTAAGGGGTCGAAGTTGGACACACAAGAAATCAAGGAGTCGAAGTCGGACACTCAAGAAATTAAGGAGTCGGAGTTGGACACACGGGAAATCAAGGAGTCGAGGTCGGACACACAAGAAATCAAGGAGTCGGAGTCGGATGTTTTGGGTACTGACCCCACAGGCCTGCTTTAAAGTCCATGGAGGAAATGATGGACATAACCTCTTCGTCATGGTCAGCACTGTCTTTTGGGCTTGAATCAGTGCCAGAAGATGGTTGTTGTGAAGTTTCCTGATGAACCCGAAAAAAGTCTGTGATCATCTTCTGTTGCCGAGCATTCACTGTCTCCTTGAACATCTCTGTGTACTGCCTTATATCATTGGCCACTGTTGCAGCAGTTCGCTCTGCTCAGTCCTTATCTTTGTTCTGGTTGATTGTGACGAAGGTGACCCTCTCGTATAGTTCCACAGTTTCTCTCAGTGTGCTTGCTGCTATCCCTCCCGATGGCCTGTCCTATGGCTCTCCCTGTTCTTCACTGTCTTCCTGCAGCTGGTCCAACAATACCTTGCTGTCCAAGATGGGGTCAGGGGCAAGAAGCTTCTTTATGTCAGCAGTGTCGAGTTGTTCCATACCAGCGACTCTTCCTCCTGCCTCCACCAGTGTATCAACACTTTGTTGCTTGGTCTCTAAGTCAAGCCTGTGGCCTGGCAAACCTTGCAAAATGTTGCACCAGGCATAATGCACCTTGGCCTGCATCAGCTCATTCCAGGCTTCAACAATGGTGTCTGCTTCGTTTTTGATGTTGAACGACTTCCAAAAGTTGTTGATAGACTGTGCCTCCCCACAGTGCTCTGTGGCAGTGGTGGTGGTGGTGAGTCACAGCTCGTGCTGTGGTTGGGTGACTCAGGCCATGGTGAATCTGGTGAAGTTGCCAACTAATCCAAATCTTTGTCGGTGTTGATGGCAACTTGGAACATAGCTAAGGCCTTCGAGGCGTTAGTTGCTTTCAGCACTGCAATCACTTCTTGGTTGAGTGGCTGGAGGAGTGAGGTTGTGTTCGGAGGCATGAACACAACCTTGATGTTGGGGTGGCGATCGTTGAGGAGTGGTGAGTGACTTAGCACATTGTCTAAGAGGAGCAGGATCTTATTGCCAAGTTGTGCCGCTTGCAGAAATCATCTGCCTCTTTGGTGATGCACTTGTCAAACCATTCGAGGCAGACTGCACCTGACATCCACCCCATCTTGTTGAACATCCAGTGCACATTAAGCTTGCCCATGTCACAGTTCCTGTAGACTTGTGGTTTCTTGGCTCGTGAGATGACAAGTGATTTCATTTTGCAGGTCCCAGAGGCATTACAGGTTAGGAGTAGAGTGAGTCTTTCCATAGATGCCTTGTAACCACGGGCATGCCGCTCGCACCATTGGATGTAGGTCCTTGTGGGCATTTTTTTTTTTCTCCTCCCAAAAAAGCCCTGTCTCGTCAACTTAAAAATCTGGTCTTGGTTGTACCCATCGTCTCTGATGACATCTCTAAGAAATACTGGGAAGGTAGAAGCGTGGATACATCAGCACTTGCCCCCTCATCAGTTAAACTAACACTCCTCAGCCCATTCTTCTTTATGAATGTATTGAACCATTCTTTGGAGGCCTTGAAGGGCGTCATGTTCTCCTGGTTTAGCCGTCTACCTGCCTGACTGTATAAATACTTGGCATTGTCATGTAGTGTGGTGCCGTCAGTAGGGATGTTTCTCTGTCTCTGCCTCTCAGCGAACCAAAGTAGAAGTCGCTCCTTGGCCTTCAGTGCTGCATGCCTGATCGTCATTGCAGCTTTTCCTGCTGTTGTGGGTTGCTCTTGATGTATACCTTTATCTTTTCTTGGCCATTCCATATTGTCTTGATGGTGCTTTCATTAATCTTGTGCTTCTCTTCCAAGCCAACTTGTCTCTTCCCACCCTCCAACTCTTGTACAAGCTCTGTTTTCCGGCTGTAGGTGAAGCGCCATTGCTTGTTGGTGGATTCGAGTTGGCTGCGAGGCATAGTACTTTGGTAACAATGCTCTGTACCACAGGAGTAGCTACCTTAGACTTAACCATGAGGTGGGAGACCACCAAAAATCAATGAAGGATGCCCTTACTGGCCATTGGGGATACAGTACAATCCCAGTTAACCGGGTGGCTTGGGGAATTTACCTTCCCGGTTACAGATTTTTCCCGTATTTCTGATTTTCAAGTCAAATCTATACAAAGGCTATCACAGCAGTAAATACAGTTCAGGTACTCACCAGTCACATTAGGGGTTACACTAAGAGATTCCGCCTGAAAAACTGCCTTGTAAACACACACCATGGTCATAACGCACGTGTGCAATGTCTAGCAATTTGCAGTACTGCATTTTGCACCAGTCCATTGTTTACCGAATTACTGTATTCATTATATGTACTGTACTCATAAAAATTGAAAAATAAAATAAAGAAATAAAAGCCTGAACATTTATTAGTGAACTGATGATGTGTTAAGACTGCACTGTAGAATTATCACGACACCTGTGCCCCCACGTGAGTTTGTTTACGTTTCCGACTGTTCTTCTTCTTCCCCACCTGACCTCCATCACTCCACCCCTCACCCGCCACTCAGCTGTTTTGCAGAAAATAAAATAAATGATGTACGTATGAAATGCAGGCATATTATTTATTTATTTTTCTTCCAACAAAGTAAACTTTCATTCCTATTAACATTTATATTCAGCCATTAGCGTTTTACAATATTCGCCTTTTTCAAGTCTGTAGCGTATGTCCAGCTTCTGTTTCAAGGTAAGCACGATACGCTTACATTTAGTTTGCACTTTAGGCATTTTGGAGTGTATAAATTACCGTCTATCAGAGGAACACAATAGCAAGAGAGCTTGTTTACTGTCTGGTGGCAAAATGCAGACTGGTGATTTTTGGAGGGTGTGAAGGATGACTGAATTCAAGTAGGGGAAAGAGGGGGAGAGGAGGGGTGGTTAAGAGGATTTGCTAGGGATTTACATTAGCCGGAAATGCCTTCATCTCGCTTTGTCTGACATCACCCAGCCTCGCGTGACACAATCAAACGGCGGTTTGGTGGTCCATTCAAATTGGCGCACAGTTATAACTTACTGACATTTTTACCAGCCCTTGAATTTTCCCGTTGTTCTGAGTATTCCGTTTGTCTGGATACCGGATAGCTGGGATTGTACTGTACATGGATGTGATGTCATGTGACTAATCACAGTGCATCTCTCGCCTGATGTCATCATGCTCGACATTTGACTTTCGGTGAGCTGTCTGAGAGCTCCAAGTCCTGACAACTTGCTGTGGTATATCTGATTGTGACTGCAGTATATGTTTTTTGGTCACACTGTAGTGTACTGTGTAAGTACAAATCTGTGTTATACTACATTACAGGAGGGAGCACTGCACCAGCTTACTTGACCTGAAATGCCCTGAACTGCCTGAAAAAAATCATCACTTGATCTGCTTGGATTAGAACATGGCTGCAATAAACTAGAATGACTCACAGCTGATGTGGATGGATATGACAACCTGAATTATTCTTATTAGAACCGATTGGACATAAAGGTCTTGAATGAAGTCGTCTGTTCTGATCTAATCTAACTGGATGTGAAAGACATGAATTAACAGCATTGACTTTGCCAGACCTTGTTGGACTCGTGAAATTATGAGAATCTCAGTAACATGATTAAGCCATGTTAGACCTGAGTTGACATAAATTATATGAATGAGCTTGAATTGACAGTAACATGAATAGCTTTAAGTGAATCTAATTTGACCTGAATAATGCAGAGCAGACATAAATGTTATAATTGAGTTTAATTGGATCTGAATAGATCAGTCCATCATTGGTAGGAAGTGGCAAGACCAGCGAGAGAGAGCCTCCCTTCTTGGAGTGACTCTAGTTCATTGATAAGATAGAAAAATTAAAAATTAACACAGCAGAAATTATGTTTTTGTTTTCTTGTGTTTGCATTATTGTTATTATTAATAGCTGTACTTTTTTGTGTTGCAGGTGTTTGCAGATGATGTAACAGCTGTGATAAACCATCTAGCCCAGATGGTGACATTGTTGTTGGTGGACTTAAAGAAGATGATGGTCCACAATGCCCGTACGCAAAATGGGAAGTTACAAAAAAACAGAGAAGGAACCGAGACTGAGACTTACTTTGCTGATACTGCAACTCACCCTCTGGCAGACCCAGTCACACACACTTCACTCCCTACAGATGAGCCTCCTCACACTCCAATCTTTGATCATTTCCTAGGAGAAGAAATTCTTGAGAGAATTTTGGATTGGAGCCTTAACGCAGGGGAATTCATCAGTGCATTGAAACTTGAGCAACTAAAGGTGTGTATTATTTAACAAAAAAGTTAAAACAAGAAGCCTGTTAATTTTTTATGTAAGTAGGATTAACTTTTGTGTCACTTATAAAGGTTTCAACATGCCTGCATGCGTCAACCTTAGTCACCTAATGGCGACACTCAAATGCTGCTTGATCTCTGGCAGCCTCCCTGTTAAGTCCTTTACCCCTGAGGTAACTCTCTATGAATCATCCTAGGTCGTCTTTGGTCTGCCCTTCTCAACCCTGCCCTCAACGTTCACACTTCTCATCCTCCGCACTCAGTTGTCATCTTCCATCCTCTCATCATATCTAAACCATCTCAGTCTACCCCTCCTCATCACAACTCAAATATATTCCAGTCCCTTCCTTCCTTTCAACTCTTCAGTCATAATCCTAGCCCCCCCCGCCCAGGCCTCGCATTCAAGGACACACTACACATCAATGTAATCATTGTCATTTGTGTATGTTTGAGCCTTCAAACATACACAGATGACAACCATACAGCATTACACTCCAAACACATCTCTGTCTATCTATTGCCAGACGCCTCAATCCCGTTCGGGGTGGCCACAAACAAATTGCCTCCACGTCACCCTGTCCCCCACCATTTCATTGCCCCGCTCCCAACTCACACCCCCCTCTCTCATATACCTCTCCACCCCATCCCTCCATCTCATCCTCGGCCTCCCCCTCCCTCTTCCCCCCTCCACCTCACTCACGTACACTCTCTTCGTCAGTCTTTCACCCTCCATCCTCTCCACATGGCCAAACCACCTCAGTGTGTTCCTTATAACGCTTCCTATCACATCCACAACCACACCACAATGCTCCTTTATATCCTCATTCGTCAGTCTGTCTCTCCATGTGACTCCACAGGCTCCTCTTAAATAACTCATTTCCAATGCTCTCACTCTTGACTTGTGTCCTTCCAACAGTGTCCAAGCTTCACTTCCATACGTTAGAGTTGGTATCACAATATTGTCATGTAGTAACTTTTTCACTTCCATGCACACTTCCCTGTTTCTTATCACTGCTTTCAAAGAACCAGCAACCTTTCTTCCCTGCTGTACCCTTTCAAGCAATTCACCCTCCAAACCTCCATCCTTACTCATCACACTACCCAAGTACTTAAACGTACTCACATTTTCCAGTTCCTCACCATCCAACCTCGCTGTACATTCACTGACTTCACCTCTCTCAAAGACCATCACTTTACTCTTCCCTACATTCACCTTTAGATTCCGTTTCTTACACACTCTCCCAAACTCATCCACCAAGCCTTGCAGCTCCCCTTTGTCTTCACTCAACAACACAGTATCATCTGCAAACAACAGTACAGGGAGTTTCCAAACACTATCCTCTCTCACCAGGGCCACTCCAACATCCACTACCCTATCTTGTACCTCTTTTATTACCCCATCCATGTACAGATTGAACAACCATGGAGACATGACACATCCCTGTTTCAACCCAACTTTCAAAGAGAAAAATTCACTTAGTTCACCATCCACACGCACTGCAGCCTTCGCACCATCGTACATACTCTTCACAGCATTCAACAACTTCCCATCTACTTCATATATTCTTAACACTTTCCACAATCCTTGTCTATCCACCCTGTCATATGCTTTCTCCAAATCCATGAAAGCCGCATACATTTCCCTTCTCTAGAAACTTTTCCACTAAAGATCTAAGAATGAATATCTGATCTACACAACCTCTTCCCTTCCTAAGCCTCCCTGTTCTTCTCTAACTAATTTCTCTGTTCTTTCTCTAACTCTGTCAATAAGTATCCTACCATACACTTTTCCTATTATACTAAGAAGACAAATGCCCCTATGATTACCACACACTTCTTTTTCCCCTTTTCCTTTGTACAAGGGAATAATTATACTTGACTTCCAATCCTCCGGGACTCTACCTTCCTCTCAGGCCAATCTGCACATCTTCCACATCCATTCTCCTACTATCTCTCCCCCATGCTTCAGCATTTCACCACAGACTCCATCAATTCCTGGGGCTTTCCCCGATTTAACTTTCTTCATTGCTTCCACAACTTCTATCCTACTGATTTCTCCCTGTCTTCTCACCTCCCTCCTTCTCCCAGCCATTCCCCAGCCACTTATACTCGCATTACTTCCATCCTCTATGTTCAACAATTCCTTAAAGTGTTCTCTCCATCTGCTCACTTTTTCTCCCTTCTCCACTAGTAATCTACCATTTTTATCTTTCACTCCCCTGCTAACTTCACTTTCACCCTGTCTTACTCTTTTCACCTTTTTCCAGAACATTTTCTTACAGTCCCTCCACTTTACACTCAAATTCCTTCCAAATTCCTCATCCACTCTCTTCTTACTCTCTCTTACTAACCTTTTCACCTCTCTCCTTCTTTCTACATATAACTCTCTCTTCCGCCTCTCAACTTCTTCCACGCCCCTATTTCTCATCCATTCATTGTATGCTTTCTTCTTTTGTGCCACAGCCTGTCTCACCTCTCCAGTCCACCACGCTGTTCCTTGCACCCCCCTCCGTCTTCTCTTCCTTCCACACACCACATCATATGCTGCACATATTTCTTTTGTAAATATCCTACACACACCTTCCACGTCTCCCATCTGCTCCAATTCATATTTGCCCAATTGTTCCTCCACTTCTCTCTTATACTCTGCCCTTTTCTCATCCTCTTGTAACCTTTCCACTCTCCTTGCAACTACTCCTTCCTCTCGTCTTTCCCTTCTTCTATTCCTCCATCTTACTTGAATCCTAATTTTGGCCACCACCAAGTAGTGGTCAGAAAGTCCACTCCCTCAGCCTCTATAAGCTCTTGCATCCATTACACATCTTCGCATCCTTTCATCCACACACACATAATCAACCATTGCCTTCCTTTCATTCAGTTCACCACCCACCCTTCTCATCACTCGCCATGTATACCTGTGGATCATTTTATGCCTGAAGAGGGTATTGGCTATCACCAACCCCTTCCCAGGACAAATGTCCACTAATGCACTCCCATTCTCATCTATCTCAGCAGGCACACCCCACTCACCAACTATTCCATCCACCTGCACATTCCCAACTTTACCATTCATATCACCGATCAAAAACACTCTCTCATTCCTTCCAAACTTTTCCATGCACACTTCTACATTTGTCCAGAACTCTTCTCTCACTCTTCTAGCACGATCTTGTGTTGGCGCATACACACACACAATCGCCCACATTTTTATTCCAACTTTCAACTTTACCCACACAATCCTTGACCCAACTGATTCATACTGTCTTATGCTCCTGTTCCATCTTTTACTCACAACTATACATACTCCTTCCTTTGCCCTCTCATTCTCACCTACTCCTGCACATATACCCCATCCATACTCCCATTCTCTCAAACTTTCTTCTCACCATTTTGTTTCAGTTAGTCCACATACATCCACTTTCGCACCCTCAAGCACCTGGACAATCTCTCTTTCTTTCACCTATCATTCGCTCCTCTTACAGTCCACGTTCCGATTACCAAGTCCTTTGTCCGGTCCTGGGTCGTCATCTTTTGGTCAGTCCTCGTCCGAGGCTTCTTGTTTATTTTTTTAGTTAGTTGTTTTCCGGGGAGGGGCACTAACCCTCCACCAACCCTTTTAGTCGCCTTTTACGACAAGCAGGGATACTGGGGGAGTATTCTTGAAAAACCCCCCTACCCCCAGGGGTTAGTTTTTGGCCATTTTCCTGCAAGCATATTATTGTTTGCAAGTAAGGGACACATCCTTGGACTTTTTGAGGTCACCACAAATGTGCTGAATGTAATTTCAGTAAACCATGAATGTTAAGCCCTTGCTGTGTGGTATTTTCAGTTAATGATTGCTGCACGGTTCCTTGGTATTGAGCAAAGAGTTCTTGTGTAGTAGTTCAAAATTTTGATAAAATGGTTCTTTTTTTGCCATTATCATCTTTACTGACCATTTTCCCACTCCTTTAAATACTATTTTCTTCTGGCAGGTTCATGAACAGCTGCTGAGCCACTCACGTCAGGAGATCTTAGTGTACAAGCCAATCATTCGTCCACTACTAAAGCTTCTGTGGTCATGCAGTGGGTGTGTCCATGCTGATGTAGAAAAGCGTCTTGTGGTTCTCCTCAACCAGCTCTGTGTTTCACTCATGCATAATCAGCATCTTCTTGATTTCTTCTTCCAGTTCTCTGATGACCAGGGACCCACAAAGTTAGTATGAATTTAAATGATATATAGGTAAGCCCTTAATTCACGCAAGGGTTACGTTCCTAGACCCTTCACGTATGTGGTAAATTCGCGTAAACATTCTGCCCCTGTGTGCACATAATTACGCATGACCACTAAGTATATTACATCTGAATAATACTGTTTATGCACTACATACACCTTATAAACTAGCATAAAGTATGAAAAACAACAAAAATGTAAGAAATTTAACACTGAAACCTGACAAGCACAAGCGTAGGTGGAGACACTTCAGCAGTCTGGTGCACAAACCCTCACTGCCTCCCATATGCTACATTCTGCCTTCTTTATTGTCCAAACAGTTGACTCATTGACCCCAAACATACGGTTCCAAGCCAGTTCACAGGCGTAGGTGGAGACACTTGAGCACAGTCTGGTGCACTAGTCCTCACTGACTCCCGTATGCTACATTCTGTCTTCTTTATTGTAAGAACAGTTAACTCACCCCAAACACACGGTTCAGAGACAATTCACCCTGAAGTCAATTCACCAAAACATAGACAATTCCCTGTCATTCTATAATTATACTTATTATGGATTAATTAACGTGAAGGTGGATGGAATAGTTGGTGAGTGGGGTGTGCCTGCCTAGATAGATGAGAATGGGAGTGCGTTAGTGGACATTTGTGCTGGGAGGGGGTTGGTGATAGCCAATACCCTCTTCAGGCATAAAATGATCCACAGGTGTACATGGCGAGTGATGAGAAGGGTGGGTGGTGAACTGAATGAAAGGAAGGCAATGATTGATTATGTGTGTGTGGATGAAAGGATGCGAAGATGTGTAAAGGATGCAAGAGTGTATAGAGGTTGGGGGAGTGGACTCTCTCACCACTACTTGGTGGTGGCCAGAATTAGGATGCAAGTGAGATGGAGGAATAGAAGGGAAAGACAAGAGGAAGGAGTAGTTGCAAGGAGAGTGGAAAGGTTACAAGAGGATGAGAAAAAGGCAGAGTATAAGAGAGAAGTGGAGGAACGATTGGGCAAATATGAATTGGAGCAGATGGGAGATGTGGAAGGTGTGTGTAAGATATTTACAGAAGAAATATGTGCAGCATGTGATGCGGTGTGTGGAAGGAAGAGAAGACGGAGGGGGGTGCAAGGAACAGCGTGGTGGACTGAAGAGGTGAAACAGGCTGTGGCACAAAAGAAGAAAGCATACAATGAATGGGTGAGAAATAGGGGCGTGGAAGAAGTTGAGAGGCGGAAGAGAGAGTTATATGTGGAAAGGAAGAGAGAGGTGAAAAGATTAGTAAGAGAGAGTAAGAAGAGAGTGGATGAGGAATTTGGAAGGAATTTGAGTGTAAAGTGGAGGGACTGTAAGAAAATGTTCTTGAGAGAAGTGAAAAGAGTAAGACAGGGTGGAAGTGAAGTTAGCAGGGGAGTGAAAGATAAAAATGGTAGATTACTAGTGGAGAAGGGAGAAAAAGTGAGCAGATGGAGAGAACACTTTAAGGAATTGTTGAACGTAGAGGATGGAAGTAATGCGAGTATAAGTGGCTGGGGAATGGCTGGGAGAAGGAGGGAGGTGAGAAGACAGGAAGAAATCAGTAGGATAGAAGTTGTGGAAGCAATGAAGAAAGTTAAATCGGGGAAAGCCCCAGGAATTGATGGAGTGTGTGGTGAAATGCTGAAGCATGAGGGAGAGATAGTAGTAGAATGGATGTGGAAGATGTGCAGATTGGCCTGAGAGGAAGGTAGAGTCCCGGAGGATTCAAAGTCAGGTATAATTATTCCCTTGTACAAAGGAAAAGGGGAAAAAGAAGTGTGTGGTAATCATAGGGGCATTTGTCTTCTTAGTATAATAGGAAAAGTGTATGGTAGGATACTTTTAGACAGAGTTAGGGAAAGAACAGAGAAATTAGTTGGAGAAGAACAGGAGGCTTTAGGAAGGGAAGAGGTTGTGTAGATCAGATATTCATTCTTAGATCTTTAGTGGAAAAGTTTCTAGAGAAGGGAAAGAAGTTGTATGCAGCTTTCATGGATTTGGAGAAAGCATATGACAGGGTGGATAGACAAGGATTGTGGAAAGTGTTAAGAATATATGGAGTAGATGGGAAGTTGTTGAATGCTGTGAAGAGTATGTACGATGGTGCGAAGGCTGCAGTGCGTGTGGATGGTGAACTAAGTGAATTTTTCTCTTTGAAAGTTGGTTTGAAACAGGGATGTGTCATGTCTCCATGGTTGTTCAATCTGTACATGGATGGGGTAATAAAAGAGGTACAAGGTAGGGTAGTGGATGTTGGAGTGGCCCTGGTGAGAGAGGATAGTGTTTGGAAACTCCCTGTACTGTTGTTTGCAGATGATACTGTGTTGTTGAGTGAAGACGAAGGGGAGCTGCAAGGCTTGGTGGATGAGTTTGGGAGAGTGTGTAAGAAACGGAATCTAAAGGTGAATGTAGGGAAGAGTAAAGTGATGGTCTTTGAGAGAGGTGAAGTTAGTGAATGTACAGCGAGGTTAGATGGTGAGGAATTGGAAAGTGTGAGTACGTTTAAGTGTTTGGGTAGTGTGATGAGTAAGGATGGAGGTTTGGAGGGTGAATTGCTTGAAAGGGTACAGCAGGGAAGAAAGGTTACTGGTTCCTTGAAAGCAGTGATAAGAAACAGGGAAGTGAGCATGGAAGTGAAAAAGTTACTACTTGACAGTATTGTGATACCAACTCTAACGTACGGAAGTGAAGCTTGGACACTGTTGGAAGGACACAAGTCAAGAGTGAGAGCAGTGGAAATGAGTTATTTAAGAGGAGCCTGTGGAGTCACGTTGAGAGACAGGCTGACGAATGAGGATATAAAGGAGCGTTGTGGTGTGGATGTGGATGTGATAGGAAGCGTTATGAGGAACACACTGAGGTGGTTTGGCCATGTGGAGAGGATGGAGGGTGAAAGACTGACGAAGAGAGTGTATGTGAGTGAGGTGGTGGGGGGAAGAGGGAGGGGGAGGCCGAGGATGAGATGGAGGGATGGGGTGGAGAGGTATATGAGAGAGGGGGGTGTGAGTTGGGAGCAGGGCAGTGAAATGGCAGGGGACAGGGCGACTTGGAGGCGATTTGTTTGTGGCCACCCCAAACGGGATTGAGGCGTCTGGCGATAGATAGATAGATAGATAGATGGATTAATTAATACTTTAATAACTAATTTTCAGGGAGATTTTATAACTCATATAAGTGGAAAACTAGTGTACTGTACTTGCTAAATAAACTGGTATGTAAATAAATGACGGGGAATCGTCCTGACGTAGAATTGTCGCCGACATTCCTCTCGTAAGTTTGTCCAACACTTTAACTTTCTCTGTCAGCAACATCACTTTATAAGTCCGTTTTGGTGTGTTACCACATGCATCACTAGCACTACGCTTAGGCCCCATGTTGGCAGACAAGGCAAGCAATCACTGGAAGGCAGAAAAATAAGCCACAAGTAATGATTCGCGAGTCATGCATGGTTCGACCGTCGGATTCAAACTGACTGTGTGGTGCATTGTAGACCGACCTCACACACACACACACACACACACACACACACACACACACATACATATATGTATGCACATGGGCAGCAGGTAGGCATTTTTATATTTTATTTATTTTTTTTGTATATTAAAATTATTTATTTGAATACTATAATTTTGTTTTAATTATTGTACGAAAAATTCGTGAATAACCGAAATCGCATGAAAAAAGTTCACATGAATTAAGGGCTTACCTGTATTGATATTCTGTTTTGTTCATTACCACCAGCTAGTCATTCCTTCCCTTGCTTTGTATTAATAAATAGGATTGTTAACTTAGAGACAGGAAAGCATAATTTTTCTTAAAACATAAGGTGATAATGTTGTGAATATATTTTTGGACAGGTTTGTGATTTTCTCACTTCTGCTGCCTTATGTACACCGTGAAGGTGGTGTGGGACAGCAAGCAAGGGATGCACTGCTGCTCTGTATGGCCCTTTCAGCGTCACACACCACAGTTGGCCAGTACATAGCTCAACACTCAAACTTCTGCCCAGTAAGTTAGCTAAAACTATGGCACTGATATGTTTGTAAGGATATTCAGGATATCCAATGTTGTCTCCATGTAGAGGTACTCAGTTGCTTTCAAGAAGGCAGAAAAGAAAATGGTTGTATGAGCATTAAAGATAGGGTGAGGGGGATGAGCTAAGATAGTGGTGGGTGGTAGGGCTAGGTGGTAAGAAAACACTCTTTGAAGAAAGATAGGTGCTGTATGAGTGGTACCAATGACCATAGGAGAGTGTATGTCACAGTAGTTCAATATGGGGTAGAAAATGATGGGATGGATGGATGGGAGTGGGGAGGATAAGCTGTGCTGGGATGGTGATAAGTGGTGGGGCAGTTTGTGAGTAAGGGGTAAGGTATTGGATCATGTAAAGATACTGTATGCCCGCTGCATAAAGTTTTGTGATACTTCCTAATTATTTTATGGTACAAAAAAAAAAAAAAATATATATATATATATATTGCTAACCACTTGGTATTTGGTGGCTCAGCCTTTACTGTCATTGACCATTTCCAGACTTTTTGCGTGGAATCATACAGATTCAGAAAGAATTCCACACTTTAGTCCTGTATCCACATGTTTTTGGTTGATCAAGTGGGCCATAGGTGAGGCATCCTGATAATGTTCTTTTTCATTTACAGCCTGTTCTCTGGTCATCATAGATCCTGAATCTCGTTATCACTTAACCACTTTTTTTTTTTTTTTTTTTTTTTTTTTTTTTTTTTTGTGCACCATCCTACATAAAGATGTCACAGCTGTGCATGTCATAATCTGTGTGCAAATACTGTTCTAGAACCAACAGATACTGATCACTGTTCATTGTAGTGTTCTGTGGGGGGAAATACAAAATACGTTTCTCCTTAGCACCACTTAAACTGTCCCAGATTTTATTATTGTAGTTTTTCTGGTGTCACACCTGCTGACTGTTGATGGACAACTTTCACTAGCATTACTCAGTTTGCCCACTGCTCTGGTGTCCATTAACAAAAATTGTGGGCAAATTCAAGATAAACGTTGTACATTTTTTCTGTGAGAAATTTTTTTGATAGCACGACAACAGTTCAATCCAACTACAGTAATCCTTCCACTATCCGATGTAATAGAGCCAAAGGCATGTATGGAAAGTGGTCCCATCCGGAAAGTGGGCCCCTGGCTCCTGGACTGGAACTTAAGGACCCTAACCCAGCCTAACTTTGAAAGCCACCTAAATAACTCCCTGCTGGACATGCATAGCGCCTGTTTAAACTTATTTAAGACCCTATTCACACCAATAATGGACATAAAGCATGAAATAAATGAAAAGGAACCAAAGAATGAGGAATTAGAAGTGACTGTACCTCAGCCAGGGTACTTGCAGCATGTCTGTGGCCGCCTTCTCTAAGGCTTTGGCAGTGATGAAAATGCTCTTGAAGCACATACAGTAATCTAGCATTGTGCTGCATTTACAGTAATTCTTTGCACTATGAGTTATAATTGTTTTACACTGCACATTGTTAATTGCACCAAGCCAGTTTCAACTGCCAGTTTGCACTCCACAGTTAATCCTTTGCACCCTAAATTCTAATTTCTTAACACTGCACAAGACTGTAAATTCCCGTGTGCTCTAGTGGTGAGTAATTAGCAGTTTATTCACTGTTTATTCACAAAAAATGAACACGTGCACCATCCATTGTGATAAGCATCTACTCGGAATCGCAGTTTAGCAGTAAATGGTGGTGAGGGAGGAGCAGGGTTGCCAGATCGGAGCTCGGCCACATTACCACACTCCTCAGTTTTCATTACCAAATTCGTAAAGCTAGCATTTATACTTCACTAATTGTATATACAAATGGAAATAAATGTAATCACTCTCCTCATAATTAACAGGATGTTGATTATTTTCACACTATGTAGGCTAGCAGATTAATCAGAGACAGCAAACAACCCACCATCTTCATCCTGTGCATCCTCATACATTTGAAAAATTCGTTTGGTAATGCATTATGCTGATTCATTACCAAATTAGTCCACATTTGGTAATGAAAAATACCAAATGGCGACCCTGACAAGGGAGGGGGGAAGGCGGAGGAAGGAAGGGTTGAAGGGGCCTTGGTGTAAACAGCTGTTCGGTGCCGTGTGGCAATTTCAAATACGGGTGGGGAAAAAATAGAATTTTTTGGGGGGGATTTTTGTGTTTTTTTTTGGCCATT
Source organism: Coenobita brevimanus (assembly GCF_032717465.1). Taxonomy (NCBI): domain Eukaryota; kingdom Metazoa; phylum Arthropoda; class Malacostraca; order Decapoda; family Coenobitidae; genus Coenobita; species Coenobita brevimanus. The sequence goes on along the minus strand of NC_137017.1, from coordinate 3,419,100 downwards.
TTTGGGTTCTGAAGGTCCAGGCCCACAACGTCTGGTAAGTGGGGTGTCCGGAAAGTGGGTGTCCGGATAGTATAGGGATTACTGTAATTTCAGAGATGATGTCGTGTGATGCATGTCCTAGGATATCATAGTGAATCTTTGTAACACATCTGCTGTTATGCAAGGGGTCTTGAGTACTTCTTACCTCAGAAGAGTGTCTATGACCTTAGAAGCCTTGTGTGGTCCACCAGAACACTGTCTTCTTGGTAGGAGTTTGGCAGTTGGCACGTTATGACATGCAACCTTCTCTCAGGAGTGTTGCGCTGAAAGTCTGGCAATTCCTATAACAGGGATCTTATCATCTTGTAAAGTGAGGTTTCTGTCTGTGTCCTTCTGTGACATGCTCTTCCCATACCTCTTGAGCAAGGACTGTAAAAACTAAGAGGAAAAGATAGAAAAAAAAAAAAAAAAAGTGGACTGGGCTGGAAGCAGTGTACATGCAATCCCTTTCCATGGGAAATCCATGAGCACTGAGAGCATGTGGCAGGCAGAATGAGGTAGTGGATCTAGGAGTCACCAAGTACAGGTAGACATCAACTGGTGTATTTTTGAGGTAGGAAAATGCAGACATTTATTCAAAACTTCAGCACAACTTCAGAAGGACAAATGTTGCTAAACTTTTTGTGGTGAGTGTAACCCTTGTAGGTTAGCAAATGTGGATATAGTAAAGATGTATATCAGAACTTTACCCAAAGAATAAGAGTAAGAAGAAACTAAGTATATTGCACATTGGTCTCATGTGCAGCACAGTACATGGCATCTTATGTTGCAGGTACAAAAATCGACATCCTTGCTTTACTCCAACCACCACTGTTGGGAGAAAAACTTGTTTTTTCGTCACCATATATAATTACAGTGATCTATTAACCTTTATCCTGTACTGTGCTGTTGATTCATAAGAAACTTAAAAGACAGACCCAGTTGATGTAGTCTGTCTATCTATTGCCAGATGCCTTAATCTTGTAAGGGGTGGCCACAAACCAATTGCCTCCATGTCACCCTGTCTCCTGCCATTTCATTGCCCTGCTACCAGCTCACACCCCCCTATCTCATATACCTCTCCACTCCATCTCTCCATTTCATCCTTGGCCTCCCACTCCCTCTCCCCCCCTCCACCTCACTCACATACACTCTCCTCTTCAGTCTCTCACTCTCCATCCTCTCCACATGGCCAGACCACCTCAGTGTTTTTTTCCTAATGCTTCCTATCACATCCACACCACAACACTCCTTCACTTCCTTCTTTGTCAGTCTGTCTCTCCATGTGACTCCACATGCGCCCCTCTAATAACTCATTTCCACTGCTCTCACTCTTGACTTCTGTCCCTCCAACAAGGTCCAAGCTTCACTCCCATACGTTAGAGTTGGTATCACAATACTGTCATGTAGTAACTCTTTCACTTCTATGATCACTTCCCTGTTTCTTATCACTGCTTTCAGGGAACCAGCAACCTTTCTTCCTTGTTGTACCCTTTCAAGCACTTCATCCTCTAAACATCCATCCTTACTCATCACACTACCCAAGTACTTAAACATACTCACATTTTCCATTTCCTTCTCATCCAGCTTCACTGTCCATTCACTGACTTCACCTCTCTTGAAGACCATAACTTTACTGTTCCCTACATTCACCTTTAGATTCTGTTTCTTACACACTCTCCCAAATTCATCCACCAAGCCTTGCAGCTCCCCTTCATCTTCACTTAGTAACACAGTATCATCTGCAGACAGCAGTACATGGAGTTTCTAAACACTGCCCTCTCTCACCAGGGCCACTCCAACATCCACTGCCCTACCTTGTATCTCTTTTATAACCCCATCCATATACAGATTGAACAACCATGGAGACATGACACATCCTTGTTTCAATCCAGGCTTCAGATAGAAAAAATCACTCAGTTCACTATCCACACACACTGCAGCCGTAGCACCCTCATACATACTCTTCACAGCATTCAACAACTTCCCATCTACTCCATGTGTTCTTAATACTTTCGACAGTCCTTGTGTATCTACCCTGTTATATGCTTTCTCCAAATCCATGAAGGCTGCATACAACTTCTTTCCCTGCTCTAGAAACTTTTCCACTAAAGATTGAAGAATGATTATCTGATCTACACAACCTCTTCCCTTCCTGACACCTCCCTGTTCTTCTCCAACTTATTCCTCTGTTATTTCCCTAACTCTGTCAATAAATATCTTACCATATAAGTATCCTATTACACTAAGAAGACAGATGCCTCTATAGTACCTTTAATTAATGATGAAATCTGGTATAATATTGGTTGAAGTTTTCTAGATCTTTATAATGTAAATTTAAAGGTTGTACTTGAGAGCTGTAGATATTTATACCAATTTTACTGACTGGATGTTCCAGGTACTGGCAGCTGGTCTCAGTGGCCTGTACTCCATGTTGCCACGGACACTGGATATTGAGTCTGAGGGCTGGCATCGCTTGACTGCTGAAGATATTACAGATATTCCTCAGCTTCAGTTATTTTTAAATTCATTAGAATTCTGCAATGCAGTTGTACAGGTTAGTATCCTAGCTTGCATGTGCTCATTTTTTTCTGATTTGTCCATGACCTCCCCATGTGGTAGATTCTTGTTTTCTGGACAGTCAGTTGCCAGATAAGAGGATTTTTACTGTTTATTATATCCATGGGACTTCACACTTCTTTGTCTGCCATCACCACTGATGTTGAACTATTCTCTCACATACTGTATCAATGCTCCATTACACAGTCTAATACTGTCATGATGACTACAGCATTCATTAATTTGTTTTCCACACCATATATTTGTTTGGCCATGTGAGAGGATGAAGATTGAGAGACTGATGAGGAGAGTGTATGTGAGTGAGGTGGAGGGGGGTGAGAGGGAGGGGGCAGCCAAGGATGAGATGGAGGGATGGAGTGGAGACGTATATGAGGGAGGGGGGCGTGAGTTGGCAGCAGGGCAGTGAAATGGCGAGAGACAGGGCGGCATGGAGGCAGTTTGTTTGTGGCCACCTGTTATGGGAATGAGGCGTCTGGCAATAGATAAATAGATATTTGTGACATCCTCCATAATCCATCTGTGTGTGCCTTTTCATATTCTTATATCAGACTCAGAAGAGTGAAGTACTTTTGTATATTATTTTAGTCTGTGGATCAATGGCAACTCACACATTCATTTCAAAAGTGTACAGTATAATGTGTGATTACAGGTTGCTCACCCACTGGTAAGGAAACAGCTGGTGGAGTTCTTGTACCAAGGTTTCCTGGTACCTGTGTTGGGGCCAGCCCTTCACCAGGTGAGACACACTTCAGTGCTCTTAGCTTTGCTTAGGTGCTCTGCAGAAGAACCTCCCTTTTTACCCTATTTTGTGTGAGTTTCATCCAAACTACAATTTTTTTTAATTAATATTCACCATACAGTATTTTTGGCAAGAGGCTGCAGTGCAGTGGCTTGATTTTGTAGCATGGGAACTTTGCTGCTGTGCAGTCATTAGATCTTGATGTGGTTAAGACTACTGATATTGCTTTGTTGATGAGTGCTCATTTACTCTATACAAAATCTTTACATTGTACAGGTATTAGTGAAAAGTGAGGTTCATGCAGTGCTATAGAAATTGATCAGAACTTCATACTTATCCCATAGTATGCAGTTGAAATAAATTGCCATGAGCTGTAGTGGATGAGAAGTTTCATGCAGTCATTAGTAGCAAAGTGATTGTTAATGCATCATTACAAAATTGCGAGTTGTGTGCATCATTATATGCGCATTTGTTTGTTATTTTGAATAACTTAAATAGATATGAGATTTTGTAATGCTAGTGCATCAGCATTAGTAGCCTCTCACTGTTTGCTTTTCTTAGTGGAACACTTTAGTAGTTTAAATTTAAATTCTATGTGGGGAAGTGTGTTGGGAACAATGAGTGGAAGTATATAAATATTTTGTTGCTTGTACATATATTGTTTTAGGTGTTATTTGGAAATGTTTATGATTGCCAAAAGCATCCTGTTTGTATTTTCGGTTTGTAGGGTTGTCATTAAAATCAACTGCCTTTTGCCCAGAAAAATTGTTTGTTCATACACTGAGCACAAATGAATGAACTGTGCATCGCACTGGGATGCTTTAACTTTCGTAGCTCTGATGAAGGTAAATATGTAAAGGGACTGGAAAGCAGACCTCAGGGAAGATAGGTGATTGGTGCTCTGAGAGAACTGAGTGTGGAGGCTGCTAGAAACTGCATGAAGATGTATTATTGCCCAAGGTATGGGTATGAGACTATTATGGCATGAATTTGATGTGTCAGGTGAGAGCAGTGGAAATGTGACTTGTGGAAAACTGTATGGGAGGACTGTGTAGATTGGATAGGATAAGAAAAATTGGGATTTTAGAGGAGTTTTTAATAAAAGAGTAGAAGAGTATTCAAAGATGGTATGGTTATTCTGGGAGAATTGATGTTGTTAGGGTTTTGGCAACTGTCTTAACCCTATCCTCACACAGTGGGATGTGACACCATATTATTTCCAGCACTGATATTGAACTGCTTATATATGGACACCCCTATACATAGTTACTGCCATCAATTCAAGCTGAACAACATTCCTTACTTATCCATTTACCGCATACACACATAACAGCTTCCATAATCCACCCTTTGTCCAAGATTGTAGATGACTTTTTTTTTTTTTTCCCCCTTCTTTCATTAGAATTTTGTTAATGCATCCTCCCCTACCACTTCTTTTTCATCAACAATGCCTTTTTTCTTCATTTCCCACAAATCTGCTGCCATTTGATTTGCAGATACACCCTTGCAGCACCATACACCACTTAGCATTCATAGCCAACCACTCATTGCGTGCACTCCTCAGCTTTCCCAAGTACAGTATGTTTACTTCCAGTTCATTGACCCACACTTCTTTACTACCTTATACAGGTATTTATATTTTTGTATCATTACTTGATTTTTGAACATCTCTTCTTTCAAGCTTTCTTTTTGAGTGCCGTATAGGCCGACGCGTAAGTTGTCCCATACACTTCAGGTTTAGGCCTATATTCACTGGATAAGTCGACCCGCAAACTAAGGCAGCACCACTTCCATCTGACTGTCAAGAATTTGTTAGTGGTAGTTGGGTAGCCACATGCTAGTAGACTAAAGAGAATTGTGGACAACAAAGACATTACACCTGTGTGTTGCTATCTCAATACTTTGAAAGGTTTATATGTAAGAATACCAGTAATTTTGGTTACAGTAATTACGGTACAATAATCCCCCAGTTATCCGGACATCCATTAACTGGATCATCCATTATCCAGATGCTGTGATCTGGCTGTTCAGAACCATTATTCGTACATTTTTCCATTTTATCCGGACAAAATGCTTGCATCGGGGTGGAAATTATGGCCGTGCAAACATTTTTGTCCAGCTGGGCTTTTTTTTTTTTTTTTTTTTTTTTTTTTTAAGGGCTGTGATGATTGCTTGCCTATGGTTGATGGATCTGGTTGACCATAATTGTTGTATGGCTGTGGTATATAGGTCTTCTTGACCAGGTAGAGTAGTGTAAAACACCAGGAATAAGTGTTGTACGATGTACTGTAGTGGCCCTTTATAGTTGCTTTCAGTGTTAGGGTATGTACAAAGAGGGGCCAGGGGAGAAGCTCACTATCCAGACAGAGCCACTATCCGTACATGCCTTTGGCTCTATTATGTTGGATAGTTGAGGGATTACCGTATTGTGCTGTATCTTCGTTAACCCCTAAACCGCGGGGTTGTTTTGGCGCTCCATGCATGTCCCGCGGCGATATTTGCTCTCTGACAGACTTTGTAAAAATATTCGCCAAAAATCAGTTATTAGTCTTAGAATATTATAATTACATATGCATATGGCACATACCTTTAGCTTTAGAATATTATAATTACATATGCATATGGCACATACCTTTAGCTTTCTCCTGGGATGTTTGTTGAGCCATCGTCGAGTACCGTATGACTTGTGGAGACTTCTGAAGTTGGGTAATGAAGTCTCCCTTTTACACTTCCCAACACCCCATAATATGATTACCACAGCCTGATATTATCATTAGAAACACTATTCTATTATTTTTAAATAGTTTGGAATCCATACTTTAAAAAAAAAAAAAAAAAAAAAAACTTTGAAAGCAATGAAAATTACGAGCGCATACCAGCTTCCCACTTGCGCTCGTTCACCGCTGGTATTCTGTCATTTATTATTCATGAAAACACTCACACTTTATATTTCTGTTACTATATAGCACTTATATATATCTGCAGTCTTTATCCATAAGTTTCCTTCAGTAATAGTAGTTTATTGTCACTGTACAGTAGGCATTCAATTTCTCTCTCAGTAAAATATGTAGCATTCACTTTCTCGTCCTGGATACTAGCATTGAGAGCAAATCTGTCACTTTCACTTTCATCACTCATAGTATTCATACATGCTAGAGTGAAACTTTCACTTTCATTACTCCTGGTATATATACTCGTATTCTTATATTAGTGCTCATTTACATTTCTATTTACATTCTCTATTTTATTTACATTGTTTACATTTCTATTTTATTTACACTGTGTTATGCACTGTCACTTGCAGTAACTTATAAGACTATTTTCCACTCTTCACTTATATTTACATTCATTGCTTTCACTTGCTGTTTACACATTATTTACATTTCCACTTACTCTGTTTTAGTCACCAGAAAGATCGTAGTCACTGTCCATCATTTCCATTGATAAATTATCCAGTTCATGTTCCACAGCAGTCATTTAGCCCTTTACCCCTTTCCACATGAGGTTTAGTAGGGGTAGAGTTTACAGGGCCCTTTTCATGGGGCTAAAAAGCAGTGGGATTGGACAGGCGCGAATCTGACGTAGTTTCACCTTGAAAGGCGACAGTAAACTGAATGCTGTGGTGGCCTAGGGGCAGTGAAAGGCTGCCAATGTCAGCGTGGTGACAGCTGCTAATATATACGCTATGAAATGATTGGCAGGAAATCTAGACAATACATAATAAATTAGGTAGTTCCAGGTGAATGTAAATATCACTTAGGCTTCTCCCTTCCATTCTTATATATATTTTTATTTCGAGAATAGATTATACAGCATATTTCAAGGGAAAATAAACAAGGAAAATTAGCGAACAAGTGCACGTGAGGTGTTGTCAGGTGATAATTAGCCAATTCCAGGTGTATGGCACTATCACTTACCTTATTTCTTTTTTGTATATATTATTTTGTATAAGAATAGGGCATAGGGCTTATTTCATTGGATGAAATCAGTGGAAAATTCCGGGGAAGATTACTTAGCGCAGCGTGGCCGGACAGGCAAGAGGAGAGGGTAATGGAGGGGAGGTAGGGAGGGGAGTCAAGAACGGGGAGAAATGGCTAAATTGTCAACAATGGATGGGAGTACAGATGAGATTAGGAGTGCTGACTAGTGTTGGACATTGGCAGTACTGAACGATGATACAAGCCACCACTTGAAAGCCCGGGCGAATTCAAAATAACACAGAATCACAAAAGTGATGCCTCTCGGTATGATCCCTTGTTCCCAAGCGTCACGAAAGTGACGCCCCGCGGTTAAGGGGTTAATGTCTGATGGAAGTGGCTAGTTACAGTAATTTGTTGGACAGAAACTACCAGTTGTTGGAGGTATTGCATTTGCATCAACTGTCCTGATGGAAGTGGCTAGTTACAGTAACTTGTTGTTGTCGGAGGTATTGCCTTTGCATCAACTGTCCATGTTGGCTTCCACTATGGTGGTTTCCATACTGGTAAGTTCCACAACTCAGTCTTTCTTTCTGTATATCCTTGTTAGCAAAAATACAATAGAAAATTTTCAGTTATTCAGTTAGCATTTTCATGACATGACTGTTACCGATGTGGTATCCAACCGATCTATCTATCTATCTATCTATCTATTGCCACACGCCTCAATTCCGTTTGGGATGGCCACAAACAAATCGCCTCCAAGTCGCCCTGTCCCCTGCCATTTCACTGCCCTGCTCCCAACTCACACCCCCCTCTCTCATATACCTCTCCACCCCGTCCTTCCATCTCGTCCTCGGCCTCCCCCTCCCTCTTCTCCCCTCCACCTCACTCACATACTCTCTCTTCGTCAGTCTTTCACCCTCCATCCTCTCCACATGGCCAAACCACCTCAGTGTGTTCCTCATAATGCTTCCTATCACATCCACATCCACACCACAACGCTCCTTCATATCCTCATTCGTCAGCCTGTCTCTCCACATGACTCCACAGGCTCCTCTTAAATAACTCATTTCCACTGCTCTCACTCTTGACTTGTGTCCTTCCAACAATGTCCAAGCTTCACTTCTGTACGTTAGAGTTGGTATCACAATACTGTCATGTAGTAACTTTTTCACTTCCATGCACACTTCCCTGTTTCTTATCACTGCTTTCAAAGAACCAGCAACCTTTCTTCCCTGCTGTACCCTATCAAGCACTTCACCCTCCAAACCTCCATCCTTACTCATCACACTACCCAAGTACTTAAACATACTCACATTTTCCAATTCCTCACCATCCAACCTCGCTGTACATTCACTGACATACCTCTCTCAGAGACCATCACTTTACTCTTCCCTACATTCACCTTAAGATTCCGTTTCTTACACACTCTCCCAAACTCATCCACCAAGCCTTGCAGCTCCCCTTCGTCTTCACTCAACAACACTGTATCATCTGCAAACAACAGTACAGGGAGTTTCCAAACACTATCCTCTCTCACCAGGGCCACTCCAACATCCACTACCCTACCTTGTACCTCTTTTATTACCCCATCCATGTACAGATTGAACAACCATGGAGACATGACACATCCCTGTTTCAACCCAACTTTCAAGAAAAATTCACTTAGTTCACCATCCACACGCACTGCAGCCTTCGCACCATCGTACATACTCTTCACAGCATTCAACAACTTCCCATCTACTCCATATATTCTTAACACTTTCCACAATCCTTGTCTATCCACCCTGTCATATGCTTTCTCCAAATCCATGAATGCCGCATATAACTTCTTTCCCTTCTCTAGAAACTTTTCCACTAAAGATCTAAGAATGAATATCTGATCTACACAATCTCTTCCCTTCCTAAAGCCTCCTTGTTCTTCTCCAACTAATTTCTCTGTTCTTTCTCTAACTCTGTCTATAAGTATCCTACCATACACTTTTCCTATTATACTAAGAAGACAAATGCCTGTATGATTACCACATACTTCTTTTTCCCCTTTTCCTTTGTACAAGGGAATAATTATACCTGACTTCCAATCCTCTGGGACACTACCTTCCTCCCAGGCCAATCTGCACATCTTCCACATCCATTTTACTACTATCTCTCCCCCATGCTTCAGCATTTCACCACACACTCCATCAATTCCTGGGGCTTTCCCCGATTTAACTTTCTTCATTGCTTCCACAACTTCTATCTTACTGATTTCTTCCTGTCTTCTCACCTCCCTCCTTCTCCCAGCCATTCCCCAGCCACTTATACTCGCATTACTTCCATCCTCTACGTTCAACAATTCCTTTAAGTGTTCTCTCCATCTGCTCACTTTTTCTCCCTTCTCCACTAATAATCTACCATTTTTATCTTTCACTCCCCTGCTAACTTCACTTCCACCCTGTCTTACTCTTTTCACTTCTCTCAAGAACATTTTCTTACAGTCCCTCCACTTTACACTCAAATTCCTTCCAAATTCCTCATCCACTCTCTTCTTACTCTCTCTTACTAATCTTTTCACCTCTCTCTTTCTTTCCACGTATACCTCTCTCTTCCGCCTCTCAACTTCTTCCACGCCCCTATTTCTCATCCATTCATTGTATGCTTTCTTCTTTTGTGCCACAGCCTGTTTCACCTCTTCATTCCACCACGCTGTTCCTTACACCCCCCTCCGTCTTCTCTTCCTTCCACACACCACATCACATGCTGCACATATTTCCTCTGTAAATGTCTTACACACACCTTCCACGTCTCCCATCTGCTCCAATTCATATTTGCCCAATCGTTCCTCCACTTCTCTCTTATACTCTGCCTTTTTCTTATCCTCTTGTAACCTTTCCACTCTCCTTGCAACTACTCCTTCCTCTCGTCTTTCCCTTCTTCTATTCCTCCAACTTACTTGCATTCTAATTCTGGCCACCACCAAGTAATGGTCAGAAAGTCCACTCCCCCAACCTCTATACACTCTCGCATCCTTTACACATCTTCGCATCCTTTCATCCACACACACATAATCAATCATTGCCTTCCTTTCATTCAGTTCACCACCCACCCTTCTCATCACTCGCCATGTATACCTGTGGATCATTTTATGCCTGAAGAGGGTATTGGCTATCACCAACCCCCTCGCAGCACAAATGTCCAGTAACGCACTCCCATTCTCATCTATCTCAGCAGGCACACCCCACTCACCAACTATTCCATCCACCTTCACATTCCCAACTTTACCATTCATATCACCAATCCAAAAACACCCTCTCATTCCTTCCAAACTTTTCCATGCACACTTCCACATTTGTCCAGAACTCTTCTCTCACTCTTCTAGCACGATCTTGCATTGGTGCATACACACACACAATCGCCCACATTTGTATTCCAACTGTTGGAAATGCATATCGTCTCTATCCATGGAAAGCTTATGGTAATGGTGTGTCAGATTCACCATCTTGAATAGCTGTTACACATTTGGTGTTTTTTACATTTGTGGAAGGGTGCACGGCATAGGATATTTCTCACATTTGAAGTGTAAACATCGGTAATTACCGGTAACCATGACTTGTTTTTCATTTAAACTTTGTTCCATCTATGCATCATCTAGTCTTATTTTGCCCAATGAGGAGCATAGGAGACTGGGGCTTGGCAAGTTGGTCCTGACTAGATGAGAGTGACCAGCCTCAGTCATCCCTGAGTGGCATTATATGAGCAATAAACCCCAACTACCCCTTGGATATATACCTGCACCGACACAGTCGGATTGGAGCGCCTTATTTACTCACTAAACCACCAGGTGCCATAATTTGATTATTTGGTTATCACCCAGCATAGTAAATGGTTTCCTGGTGTACAGGAAACCATTTGGCTTATCATACAGTGTAGAGTCACGCATACTGTAGGCAGAAGGAAGAGGAATGAATGAAGGACAGAACGATAGAAGAGTGAGTGTAAAGTCACCCATAGGCAGAAGGAAGAGGAAAGAATAAAGGAAAGAGAGACAGAAGAGGAAGAAAGAAAGGAAAGGGCAGACATCCAAAGCAGTGCTAAATTGAGTGAGTGGATGGTGAGTGCTACAAAAGTCACCCAGGTAAGTAGTAGTACCTATATAAAATGGATCTGTCATAAAAGTTGCAGTACAAGACTGACATGATAGAGTTACTGAAGTAGGCTACCGTATGGCTGTAGACCTGCTGGTAGTGTCACTTCCTTCCGTTGGTATATGCCACGGCCTTATTTTTGTCCCTGGCATGTGTTGACAACTTTATGCTCGGTGTATTAGTTGACCCCAGTTTTTGAGAATTTTTTTTAATGCTTAAAATGTCGACTTATACACTGGCATATACGGTACTTCTCTCGCCCCTAATTCTCCAAGTTCCTGTCAGTTCCACCTTGCATTACACAGCCACATTGTCACACAAACCTTCTGCACAATTCTTGGACCACACTCACATCAGCAGCACCTTCAAGCATATTTTTACGAAATCATACACAGTCAAGCTCATTTCAGTATTCTCTCTTAATAGTTCTTTGTGTTTGAAATTTCAATTAGCTACTGATGCATAACCTTTTTCCTGACACATGTCCTTCATTTGCTTTTATCATTTGCCCCTAGCCCTTCAGAGTGGCCCATTGCATCATTTACAAGGCTTGTGTCAGCTCTTCCATTCAGATCTCATTGCAAAATATTGTAGGCATTAGTGGTATAATTTTAAGCTGCATAAGCAAAAATCAGTGCCACTTTTCAGCATCTCAAACTTGCTGTAACAGGCAGTAGAGTCTCAAGATCTCTACACTGTTGCATTCATAAATTATCAGTTGTGGTAGGTCCCAAATTTCACTTATCAGCACAACTGCTGATGTCCACATAACATTCATGGAAAAATTTGTGGTGATCAAAATAACACTGCTCACTCTTGGACGTCATAACACATTCCCGCATAAACACTGCCAATGCACCGAGTATGAAAGGATGATATAGACACTGAGTGATTTAAACTAGAGCTCAGAGTGCTTGAAGAGCACAGAGTGGAGTGTGTAATTAGATGTGTTACATGTCCTTGTAAAGGAAGAGGGAAAATTTGACATTAAAGGAAAATCATGGACTTTGCTTGAGGGCCTAGAACAAAACAGCTGTTTGCACATATAAACTTTGCATACTGTGTTCCTGAATTAGTTATTTGTGTAGCCTTCAGATGTTAAATACCTGTTGTACATACACCTTGAGTTGATACATTATTGTAATTCATTTGTTTTTGCTCTTCAGCATTTATCAGTAAAAGTTACCACACCCACAGTCATACCTGACCATACACCTGCCACATTCTCATTTATTCACTTCACACCCTGTCATCTTAGTTTAGCACAGTGCCATCATCATCATCATCATAGTCACCATCATCATCATCATCATCATTGTCATCATCATCCTGACCTTTTCCGACCCCAAGGTATTCTCCATTCTGTTCTTCATTCATTTATATTTTACAGTCAAATGAGCCTGCTTACTAGCACAGGACTCTGGTATGAGGTCATCTGTACTATTTCAACAGGGATTTTCAGAGGGTAAGGGGATTCCCTATGCACACCACCTACTCCCTTTTAATCAATGGCACTACATGCAGGGAACACAGGGGCACTATTGTTTTTCCCCTAACCTTAGAGATAGGTTCTGTAAAGTACCTTAGTGTATAGAATAGTTTCCAATGTACAGTACAGGAATCTGGCTTGTCACTCATTGTAAAATTACCTGTAGGTATCACTACATTAGATGTGTGGATGATGGATGCCGCCACCTGCCTTTGTAGTGGAGTAAAGCAGTTGTAAGATGATTTGAAAATTCCGGTGAAAATCTTAATGACAACCTTATCTCCTGTCATTTGTGCTTATTTTTTCTGTTTACTTAGTTGTGTTTAAATGTGGGTTATATGAGATATGATCTTTGATCCTATATGATGGCCTTTTATTTCTATGCTTCGTGTCTTTATATTCCTGGATTGTGTATGACTGATAGCTTTTGTTTGTTATGCGGGCTTAGTAAATTGGGTGTTTTTCTTCTCATTTTTATTTAATTTTTATGTATTGGTTTGATGGACCTTTATGTGACTTGGTACCACAGGGGGAGGCGATCCCTGGGGAGGGTCAGGCCCACAACACTCCTGTCTTCATGGTCAGTACTGCTTATCTGCCTGCCTGCCTGTCTCCTTTCTATTTCTCTTTCATGCATGCATTTGATTGCTGATATTTTTCACTACAATCATTTTCTCATTCCTGTGCCCAAAACTGTATGGAAATACTGTACAGCAACTAATATTTCACGGTATTATTAATCAATGTGCGCTTTCTAAAAGATAAACTTCTGTGTTAAAAGCATGTATCCAATGAAACTGTTGCATGAAAATAACTCATACAGTACTGTAGTTCTCTTTGTTTACCTTACCATGCAACTTTTGAATCTGATATTTTATCAGAATCTTTCATTGTCATGTTTTTTTTTTTTTTTTTTTCATCCCGCATGACAAATACTTCAGGCAAAGAACTGTTAAACATTTGGGCACACTCTTGTGTATAAAGAAAGCACTTGCAGTATGAAAAGTAAAAAAGGCAGCCAGTCTTATATTACTCCATTAGCATCCCCAGAGGACCTAACACACAGGAGAGCCTGAAGATAGGCTACTTTAGTCCAGGTCATTCATGCTGTAGGAGACCACCATGTGTTCCTGGTAGCATTTAGATGACTGAAAAACGTTTAGCCACGTCTTGGATTTCAAATACTGCACTGTTCACAGAATTTACTGAACCATGTTTTGGTCCTTCACTGGTTTGGACAGAATATATGATAGCTTCTTCTGTTTAAGAAGCACTGATAGGTCCATGACATTTATTTCTGATTGCTTCCAGATACAAATGCCCCATAACTCACTCCGTCCCCTGAAAGAAAGGTGGTGGAGTGCATGAAAAAGGCAATTTCACCTAACAGTGACCAGGTTCATGTCCAGATGAGTTTGGGGCTACATCAAAAACAACAGTGACAATGCCCGGACATGTCATTGAATATGCTTGCCAAGTCAGGGATGAAACAAAACTAAGGACTTCTTTTGATACCAAATTGCAGCTGCATAAGCAACAACTGCATGAAATGAACTGTGTTTCCACCTACAGCATAAGGTGGCTGTTTTAGTCCCAGCCAGTTAATTGAAGTTACGGGTACTGTTTTTCCCCATAATATCTCATATTGCAATGGTGTGGATGTGGATGTGATAGGAAGCGCTAGGAGGAATACACTGAGGTGGTTTGGCCATGTGGAGAGGATGGAGGGTGAAAGACTGACGAAGAGAGTGTATGTGAGTGAGGTGGAGGGGGGAAGAGGGAGGGAGAGGCTGAGGCTGAGGATGAGATGGAGGGATGGGGTGGAGAGGTATATGAGAGAGGGGGGTGTGAGTTAGGAGCGGGGCAGTGAAATGTCGGGAGACAGGGCGACGTGGAGGCGATTTGTTTGTGGCCACCCCGAACGGGATTGAGGCGTCTGACAATAGATAGATAGATAGATAGCAATACTCCCAACTAGGGATGTAGCTATTTTTTTTTTAAATGGGGTGACCAAAGGGTGGCCAGACCCACACATAGGGTGTCCCAAGAAGACCTCTTCAGGGGGAACTGGAGTTACTGATATTTGGGGTGGCCATTGGGATGGGTATATTTCAGAGCGACCAGGGCCACTCTGGCCACCCCTCTGGCTATGTCACTGCCCAACACCATCTTACACACCCAACTGATACTAAAGTGTTCCTTAAAGTTTCCTAAAATACAAGCCTACCTATCTGTCAAACTTTATTTATATGTCATGATCCAAGACAAGTTATTATTGAAATTTCATGTAGTACCCTCCCTATAACAACTTCCACCAAATGCTGCACACCACTACTCTCTCTTCCACTGTTACATCACACAGCAACAGCAGCCAAACAAAACACAGTTTCATTGCATAAACCGCACAACAACAGATTTGTACCTATTTAGTCCAAAGAAGTTTTCAAATTTTATCCTTGCCATTCCTGGTGCTTTTATTATGCATTTCATTCATTCATCATCCAATCCTATGTTGCCCCATGAGGAGCATAGGAGACTGGAGGTAGGCAGGTTGGTCTTGACATTTAAGATGAGATTGGCCAGCCTAACTCATCCCTGAGTGGCATTACATGAGCAATAAACTCCAGCCACCCCTTGGATATAAACCTTCACCGGCTCAATCCGATTGGAGTGCCGTAATTACCCACCAAACCACCAGGCGCCAAAATTTGGTTATATGGTTACCACCCAGCATAGTAAATGGTTTCCTTGTGTACGGGAAACCATTTGGCTTATCACTCAGTGTAGAGTCACCCACAGGCAGAAGGAAGAGGAAAGAATGAAGGAAAGAAAGACAGAAGAGGGAGTGTAATGTCACCCATAGGCAGAAGGACGAGAAAAGAATGAAGGAAAGAAAGACAGAAGAGGATGGAAGGAAAGAAGGATGGAGGAGAGGGCAGAGACCCGAGAGCAACAAAACATTGAGTTAGTGGATGGTGAGTGTCCCCACCTACCACATTCTGCCTTTAAAACCTTCTCCAGTACAAGAGATCTTTTTGAAGCTAAATGATATTTTCTAATAACAGCAAGAGTAAGTTTCATAGGATGTCTCCTGGATTCATTGGCTTAAATACATAAACTAGAAGATATTTGTACATACCTGGACTCTGATGGTAGAAGGACTGTGGGAGTAGGTGTAACAACAGAGGGTGGCTGCTTGCCCCCTTGCGTAGTTGAAATGCTGTGCCATCTCCTCTTGAAGCTTTCAAAGTCCTCAGAGGCACAGACATCTTTAACGAGTTTGTCCTATGTTTTCCTCTCCACTTGCTCCAGATCCATGTTGCAACCTTCTGTATCTTCTTGTGGTTGGCAGAAGTAGTTGGTGATTGAATGTGGTGGTGGACATTGACTTGTGCATGATGGAAGTCCTAGTAGAAATTTGCATTCTTGATGGTACTGGCAGCCATTTTTGCATTCGGTTGTTGTTATTGTTGTTTTTACTTTACCCTGATCTGTCTGTGTGAGCAGACACATCAGCCAAAGCTAAGCAACTGCTTCTATTAGGCTGTCCCGCAGGTACAGTACAGTACATTCACCGTGTTGGGATCTAGTGTCCCTTTGTGGTAGATAGTGCCTCACGTGGGTTGAACCAGAGTCCTCCATGGTGAGTTGCAGGGAAATATGAGGAGGTTTGGCTCCTGGGTGGATGCTGCAGATGCATTGCTCCATCCAGGGTACACAGCACAACCATGTGTAGGCTCCTTGTCAACACCTCTGTGCACTGTAATGGAGGAGTTTCTTTAATAAGCTGAGGCAGACCTGCAGAGCATCAGCTGCAGAGAGAGAATTTGATAGGTACTGTGTGTTTGCTATAACAGGGGTGAAATGCAAATGGAGAGTTCAGAAGATGTATAACAAAAACAGTAGTGCTAGAATATACTTACTCTACTATAGATAGAGATGCAACACTTTGGTCATGAGAGAGGCTGAAGGGTAACATTGAGAGGAGAGTTGGTAAGACAAATGCCTTTGTCTGTACCCAGTTAGAACAGTGTTGTAGGTTGTGAATCCTCCTACACATGAAAGTTGTACTTCACATATGGGCAAATAAGGCCCCTGTACAAAGTTGGGAACTATTAAAAAAAAAAAAAATACAGTAAGACCTCACAATAATGGACTAATTGGGGCCCAAGCCATTCTGAAAAAAGCAAAATTCTGATAAAAGCGACATCCGGACTTCCCCCTGCTAGCTCGGACTTTTTCCGATATGTCATAGAGTCTGGATCGCACCAACAGTTTTTAAACTGTTTTCATTACCATTGCAGCACTGTACTGTATTATACCTTCACTACAATAATCAAATAGTTTAACATATATAGTAATACGGTACCGTACACTGATAGATACATCTTTAATTTACCTTGTTTTGGTGAATAGCTGAAGTGGTCAGGCAGTCCGGACTGCTTCTGGTTTTATCGGACTTTTTCCGATATACAGGAATTTAGTCCAGTAGCCCTTCGATTCCGATAAAAGCGAATTCCGATCTATTGAAGCCCATTATATTGAGGTGTTACTGTACACCTAACCTCCGTGATGCTTGTTTTTTACAGAGTACAGATAGAACCAAGTTTATGATTGAGTTGTGTTGGGGACCAAATGATCATAAATCTATCTATCTGTTGCCAGACACCATAATCCCGTAAGGGGGGGGGGGGCATATGACTTTGAGTTATTTGTTTTACGGGGAGGGGCACTAACCCTCCACCAACCCACTTGTTGACAAGTAGGGAGCACATATTGTTTGGTTATATGGTTACCATCCAGTGCTGTAAATGGTTTCTTGGCTTACAGGAAACCATTTGGCTTGTCACTTAATGTAAAGCCACCTGTAAAGGAAAGATAAGTAATAAGAAGTGACAGGAAAGATGGGAGAAAGAGAAAGAAAGGAGGGCAGGTACAGAAAAGAATGATAAAGGCTAAGGAAGAGTAGGCAGCACTACGTCAAGTGAGTGGATGATGGTCGCCACCACCTACCACGATCAAATTACTGTATTAAAAACTAGCCGGAAAGGTCCACCCTCTGGACGGACTTTTTTTGGCTAGCTCCTGCAGAGGGCTGATTGGGCCTTCAGCCAATATACCTAATGTAACTTTTCAACATATAATTAATCCTAATAAATTATATACCAAAACACTCCCTGGATGATGATGATTCAGAATATGCATCATTTGTGGAGATAGACCCTAAGGGAGCCGAGTTTATAGGTAACAAACATACAAACACTCGCCTTTATCGGTATAGATGGGACATTGACAACATTGATTGAGTGGGGATTACATCAGAAGGTCAGCTTGTTTTTCTCCAAAGTAACTGATGTACCCTCACCTAATACAGTACCAGATACAAGTTAACTGAAGTTCATAGCCACCTAAAGTACTTAAGTAGTGATGCAGAAATGTACGTTATGAACTTGTAATGGAGGACATGCTCAGGTGTTGATTGCTAGTCACTCCCTGACTCCTACCACACTCACTCCTCAGAGTAGGAAAAGAGGTAGTTGTGACTGATAGCTGATGCTTAATATGCACTTCTTTCAGACAGTAATACACAGGGGATACTAACATAATTTCTTTATCATGGCAGTCATTTTACTGGCTTGGGCCTTGATATTCTGAGAAAGGGTGTCAAAAATTGAATATCATTTTACAAGGAAATTGTATCCTGGGACATAACACATTGGGGTCTGTCTATACTGTACAGTTGACCTCTACTATTCACGGGGGTTACCCACCCCCCACCCGGTGAGTAGGTGAAACCCATGAATAATCCACACCTTCCACAAAAATCACTGGTTTTACTGTTTTTGCCTATAGACCCGCCATGAGACCTTTTGGTGCATTTGATGGCACATTAATACTTCCTAAAAAGGCAGTACAGGATGATCTACAAGCCTTTCTGGGTGTACTGTACACCATGTGGTGATGATGAGAGTTTGTTGTGTACTGAATAGCAACATACCTATACAGGGTAACTGCACACTTTAACTGTATAAGACAGCTTTTCTCATGAAAAACATGCAATAAAATCACTTATGAAGCACTAGGAACAGCTGAACTGTGGGAAAAGCATGAAATATCTTCTTGTGAATTTTTGAAGTACAGCAATTTCCCAGAAATATCCGCAGATATGTGAACCCCCGAATTATGAACCTGTGAATAGCAGGGGTTGACTGTGTTGGATTCATTCTTAGATAGATGACAAGAAAAAGAGATGCTAAGGATGTTTAGAGATGATAAAAAATTAGTTGTGTGGAGCCTAAGGTAAGTAGATGGTCATGTGAAAAATTGTGTTGAGTTTAGAAATGAGAAATTAAGATTTGAGGGGCATTAGGTGCAGAAAGGTTTCATTTCCGTTGTTAGAATTAAGAAACAAATCAGGATCCAGGGGTGCCAGAGCTTCATCTCATGGATATTGATTGTTTCATCCCTGATTCTTCGCTGCACATCATGAATTCATAGTAGTGAATGGTTGTGTTTTGTGTTAAGATTGTCCATAAAAAAGATGATAAAATGAAAGCATGATGATTGAGGAATCATTGAAATCCCCTCTCAGAGTTACTAACATAAAGCCCTGCAACACCTTGTATAGGAAATTCATTGTTTTCTCTTGTATATTGTCTTATTTTCATGTAGCATCAGCTTGTTTGCAGTTCATTTTGGGTTTTCTTAATTATTGGCATCATGTTTCTGCTACATATTAAGTTGTAGATGTGTGATGTACTGATTGCTTAACACTGTTGTGTAAGACAAGCCCTAAACTAAGGTACTGGTGCTAGCAGTTTATGCTTGTGTGTGGAGCCACTGTTGCGTCACTTATCTCATGAACTTTCTTTTCAATGATACATGTCTTATCACTGTTTCTTCTTTGCAGCTGTAGAACTTATACAGAGTTTTTATTTCTGTTTTATGCATTGGGAATATTGAAAATATTATCAGAGTGATATCCAATGTATGTAAAGATAGAAATAAAAATAGTGATTTAGTACCCCATGATAATATACAGTAGATACATTCTGAGTAAATGAAAGCAGAACCCAAGGAAGTTAATGCAGGAGTAAAGCATTATTCAACTCACTTTGCACAGTACTGTATATGCAGCTTTGGTGACAGCCTATGTTAGAAAAATGGAATGTATCAAATACAGTGAAATAATTGTGATGACAAGACTTGTTTTCTTTATGTGTATGTGGTAACATTTGTGATACTGTTTAGGCAGTGGTGGGTGAGGTTGTGGCAGCAACAGCCTATGTGGAGCTCTGCTTGCGCACGGTGACTGAGCCTCAACTGCTGCGAGTCTTCCTTGCCTTTCTTTTGGTTCCTCCACCTGGTCCACCAACTCTAGATCCACCTATCATCACCCTTCTTATCTCCAGACTCCATTCAACCAATACCGTAAGAGCATTACTTTCTTCATACCTTGTACACCTATTCCTATACTGTAACTCCATTCTAACCCAGTAACATTTTTATATGTCTATCTGAGTGTTTCTTTAAAGTATTTCATAATTATTTTTTTTCGACTTTTGCTTGACCTCACAACTTCGTTGCACTAAAGTTCATTGAGATATTTAGCAGACTCATCAGTTAGCACTTATACTTCTGCCTCTGGTAAGCAACTCGATGACTTTTGTTTCTTCGTACTTTTAGCACTATGTGACATTATGTAATGTAAAAGAAAGGTAAAATGCCAAAGCAGAAAACTGAGAGTTAACCCAGCTCGAAGGTGTGACTTGACTGAATAATGGAAATGTCTGTGAGCTGCTCCATTACCTGCGAATCGTAGTAATTTCTCTGTTTTACATCTCAGTCTGAGGACCATGCTCATAGGCTGTACATGAGCACCTGGTCTTTGGCACATCTTGGGTTGGACCAGTGTGTTAACACCCACATCTGTCTTGACTATTTAATCTCTGTTTTCTTTTCCTCTTTGAATCCTCTCATATACAGCAGCAGAAGGCCTCAAAAATGATTTGATGGTAGATCATCATCATCATCATCATCATCATCATCATCATCATCATCATCATCATCAGCTGTTTGAGTATCCACTGCAGGACCGGCCTATCCCGACCGAAGTCGGAATGATACAGCCAATGCATCTCTACCAAGTGGCCTAGGCTGTCTGGTAGAGAGTGTATGTATGGTGAGAAGTGCTTGTAAGTGTAATTGTAGTGTTGGAATGGCTTTGGATGTGTGTGTAGTCTATGAACCAAGTGTAATCGACCCGCGCAAGCTGACTGGGTGCAAGCATACTTTATAGTAAGCGACACTGGTTCAACCACAGCACCCTTTATGTCTGCCAATGCAGTAAGTGGCCAGGTGACCACTCCCAAAGTTTATTACCCTGGCGGGGCGTGAACCCTGGCTCACCCGTGTACAAAACGCACACTTTACCGCTGTACCACAGGATTCTGTACTGTATTATGTTTCGGGTTGGAATAAGGAACTTGGGGCCAAATTAGAAATTTGGGAGAATACATTCTATATAGAATAATGCTGCTGATGATACCAGTTATCCATATATACAGTATTGTGTATGTAATATACTGTATATATATAGATCTCTCTCTCTCTCTCTCTCTCTCTCTCTCTACATAAATATATATATATATATATATATATATATATATATATATATATATATATATATATACACAGTAATCCCTCTACTATCCGATGTAATAGAGCCAAAGGCATGTCCGGAAAGTGGTCCTGTCTGGAAAGTGGGCCCCTGGTTTCTGGACTGGTACTTAAGGACCTTAACCCAGCCTAACTTTGAAAACCACCTAAATAACTTCCTACTGGACAAGCATAGCACCTATTTAAATCTATTTAAGACCCCTTTCACACCAATAATGGACATAAAGCATGAAATAAATGATAAGGAACCAAAGAATAAGGAATTAGAAGTGACTGTAACTCAGCCAGGGTATTTACAGCACGTCTGTGGCTGCCTTCTCTAAGGCTTTGGCAGTGGTGAAAATGCTCTTTAACCCCTTAACCGCGGGGCGTCACTTTCGTGACATTTGGGAGCAAGGGATCATACCGCGGGGCGACACTTTTGTGATTCTGTGTTATTTTGAATTCACTCGGGCTTTCAAGTGGTGGCTTGTATCATCTATCAGTATTGCCAATGTCCAACACTAGTCAGCACTCCTAATCTCATCTGTACTCCCATCCATTGTTGACAATTTAGCCATTTCTCCCCGTTCTTGACTCCCCTCCCTACCCCCCCCTCCATTACCCTATCCTCTTGCCTGCCTGGCCGTGCTACGCTAAGTAAATCTTCCCTGGAATTTTTCGCTGATTTCATCCATTGAAATAAGCCCTATGCCCTATTCTTATACCAAATAATATATACAAGAAAGAAATAAGGTAAGTGATAGTGCCATACACCTGGAATTGGCTAATTATCACCTGACAACACCTCACGTGCACTCGTTCACTAATTTTCGCTTTTTATTTCCCCTTGAAATATGCCGTATAATCTATTTTCGTAATAAATATACATATAAGGAGGGAAGGGAGAAGCCTAAGTGATATTTACATTCACCTGGAACTACCTAATTTATAATGTATTGTCTAGATTTCCTGCCAGTCATTTCACTGCTATATATTAGCTGCTGTCAAGAGGCTGACATTGGCAGTAATGCATTTCCCTAGGTAGGCCACCCCGGCCCACCCCTATCAGTTCACTGTCATCTTCCAATGTGAAGGTACGTCTGTTTGCTCCTGCTAACTTCAGCCACTTTTCACCCCCATGCAAAGGGCCCTGTGACCTTTACCCCCTACTAAACCTCGTGTGGAAAGAGGTAAAGGGCTGACAATTGATAAAAGAGTGACTACAATCTTTCTGTTGAGTAAAACAGTGCAAATGGAATTGTAAATAATGTGTAAATAATGTGTAAACAGCAAGTGAAAGTAATGAATGTAAATGTATGTGAACAGTGGAAAATAGTTTTATAAGTTACTTCAAGTGACAGTGCATAACACAGTGTAAATAAAATAGAAATGTAAATGACGTAAGTAAAATAGAGAATGTAAATGAGTAGTATTATAAGAATACTAGTATTATAAGAATTACCCTAGGGGTAATGAAAGTGAAAGTTTCACTCTAGCATGTATGAATACTATGAGTTATGAGAGTGAAGGTGAAAGTGACATTCACTCTCAGTGCTAGTATACAGGACGAGAAAGTGAACGCTACGTATTTTACTGAAAGAAATTGAATCCCTACAGTGACAATAAACTACTATTACTGAAGGAAACTTATGGATAAAGACTGTAGATATATATAAGTGTTATATAGTAACAGAAATATAAACTGTGAGTGTTTTTATGAATAATAGACAACAGTAGCGGCGAACAATCAGAAGTGGGATGGTCCTACGCCCTCGTAATTTTCATTGCTTTCACAGTGTTTTTTGGGGGGAGTATGGATTCCAAACTATTTGAGAATCATAGAATAGTGTTTCTAGTGATAATATCAGGCTGTGGTAATCATATTACAAGTTGTTGGGAAGTGTAAAGTGGAGACTTCGTTACCCAACTTCAGAGGTCTCCACAAGTCCTACAGTACTAGATGAAGGCTCAACAAACACCCAAGGAGAAAGCTGAAGGTATGTGCCATAAGTATATGTGATTTTAATATTCTAGGACTAATAACTGATTTTTGGCAAATATTTTTAGAGAGTCTGTCGGAGCACGAATATGCCCGCAGGAGCCACAAGTCAAAGCAAAACAAGCCCGCGGTGTAAGAGTTAAGCACGCACAGTAATCCAGTGTTGTGCTGCACTTAATTCTTTGCACTGAGTTATAATTGTTTAACACTGCACATTGTTCTTAACTGCTCCACCCCGGTTTCAACCTCCAATTTGCACTCCACAGTTGATCCTTTGGATTCTAAGTTCTAATTTCTTAACACTGCACAACACTGTAAATTCCCGTGCGGTCTAGTGGCGAGGTATTGCAGTTTATTCACTGTTCATTCACAAAAAACAAGCACCTTTGGCTTCCGTTGTGATAAGCATCTACTCACGATCGAAGTTAGGCAGTAACTGTTGATGACAGGGAAACAGAGTTGCCAGATCGCAACGGCCACATTGCCAAACTCCTCAATTTTCATTACAAAATTTAACTTTTCATTACCAGATTCGTAAAGCTAGCATTTATTCTTCACTAATTATATATACAAGTGGAAATATGTGTAATCACTCTCCTTATAATTAACAGCATGTTGATTATTTTCACGCTGTGTAGGCTAGCAGATTAATCAGAGAGAGCAAACAATCCATCATTTCCATCCTGTGTATCCTCATACATGTAAAAAATCCTTTTGGTATAGCATTATTCTGATTCATTACCAAATGAATTTTTCATTACCAAACTAGTCCACATTTGGTAATGAAAATACCAAATGGCAATCCTGGCAGGGGAAGGGGCAGGGGGGAGGAAAGAAGGGGTGAAGGGGCCGTGGTGTAAACAGCTGTTTGGTGCCGCGCGGCAATTTCAAATTATGGGTGGGGAAAAAAATCAATTTTGTGGGGGATTTTTTTCTTTTTTTGGCCATTTTTGGGTTCCGAATGTCCAGGCCCATATTGTCTGGTAAGTGGGGTGTCCGGAAAGTGGGCGTCCGGAAAGTACGGGGATTACTTTATGTATATATATATATATATATATATATACAGTAAACCCTCATTGTACGATGGGCTTCCGTTCCTGAAAACCCCATCGTATAGCAATCCATTGTATAGTGAACCTGTTATAACATGTAGTCAATGGGGATACGTTCCCAGACCTGCCTAAACTCGCACATTCACACACCTTAACACTCACATACATGAAATATCCTTATATTTAAACATGTAAAGTAATACATTAATAATGAATAAAGAGGTGAAAAACATGAAAATAACAGTATACATAGTTCTTACTATTACTTAAGTAAATAGGATTGTTGATGTCCCCTCCGAGGCTAAGGGACAGTTAGGGCCTCACAGCCCTCACTCATCACTGTCAGAACTGGCTGACTGGGCAGGGCTGTCTGGCTGCACGGGGCTGGCTGATGAGTCTGGACTGGCAGATGAGACTGGGCTAGCTGGCTGGGTGGGGCTGGCTGATGGGGCTGGACCAATCGATAAGACTGGGCTAGCTGGCTGGGCAGGGCTAGCTAATGAGGCTGGACCGGTGGACAAGTGTGTGTGGTCTAATGCCGACAGTGTGAGGACGTTTTTGTTGCGTTTGCACATTCACTGTTCACTGAGCTGCGGATGATCCATCGTTGTTGCAAATCGTTCCCATTGTATAGCGGGCATAGGGTACTAAAATTTTGACATTGTATAAGCGAAATATCGTACAATGAGGCATTGTATAATGAGGGTTTACTTATATATTTCATTATCGTTTTCATTTTTAAAGGCTCCAACATGCATGCATGTGTCGGCCTTGGTCACATATGCAGTAATCCCTCCAATATCCGACGTAATAGAGCCATAGGCAGGTCCGGATAGTGGTCCTGTCCAGATATTGGACCCCCAGCTTCTGGACTTGTACTTATGGACCCTAACTCAGAAAAACACCTATACAACTCCCTCTGGACATGTATAGCACCTATTTAAGACCCAAATCACACCAATAAGGGACATAAAAGACTGAAATAATTCCAAAAGAAGCATAAAATGAGGTTTTTGAGGTAGGTTCATACAATATTCAACATTCTGGGTACGTACAAGTCCCTGGCTCCTGGACTGGTAGTTATGGACCTTAACCTAGCCTAACTCAGAAAAACACCTCCCTACTGCACATGCATAGCACCCAAGACACAGCATATTCACACCAATAAGGGACATAAAAGAGTGAAATGAGGTGTTTGAGGTAAGTATAATATGGAAAATACAGTAGAGTACAGTATGAAACATTCTGCCTACTTACAGCAAGTCCATGGGCATCTCGATGAATAACTGCCTCCTCTCAGACTCTGACAGTAAGGATATCCTGAAGCACTTGCAGTACACTGTTCATGAAGTCTTGCACTGAACTTAGTCATTTGCATTCAGAAGTCCATTCTCTTCACAGTGCGCACTCTTGTCTAACTTATGCTCCATTGTAACTTAATAAGTCTTGCACTCTGCACTTTAAGTCTTCCACTTTTATAACCATTTTCTAAAGCAAAAACACACAAGTCTATTTACGTTAAATTTAGTCCAAAAATTGTTTGTCTTTTCACTCACAACTGTAAATCCTTAACACAATGCACTGTTTTTTTCACTGCACAACACTGTAAATTCCCGTGTGGTCTAGTGGAGAAGTTCATGGCGTCTCTTCACTGTCAGAGTCCAAGAGTATCGCTGGCAGGTGACCTAGGGGTGTGTCGCTGGGTTTTGGTGATGGCGTACCCACTGCAGACGACTCTGAAGACAGACGCAAACTCACGTCGAGCGGTGACTCCACTGTGGCTGATGTGCTGGGCTGTGGCTTGGAGCATGAGGGCCTGTCTTGGGGAGGCAACGGAGTGGAGCCAGGGCTGGGCACAGTGGGGGTCACGGGTCTGAAAAAACTGTCAATCGTTGATCGACGCAAGGAACGACGATTCTGACAATTAATGATGTCCTGACTGAAAGCATGCACTTCCTTCACAAATCCCAAGGGCCCCATCTCCCTGTCGCAGTCCGGGTGTTCCAGGTAGTCCAGAACGAACTCTAGGTGTTCTCGGAGTGCGCTCAGCTTGGGGATGGCTGGAGTTGTGTCATGCTGAGAGGAGTCCGCATCATCGTCGCCGTCCTTGTCGGAATCTTCAAGCTGGGTACTGACACCTGCAACTGAAGATGCAATCTTGATATCAGACAGGGTCTGATACCCAGGATTGCCCTCGTCGTCATCCAACCACTCACACACATCGTTCACATCAACATCGTCGCCATGCGTACGTAGACGTGCATGGAAGTCATCCACGTCAAAACCTAGGAAATCGTACTCCACATCCGTTCTGAGAAGCAGATGAGACCAACCATTTTCTAGAGTCTTGACAGGGATTTCCTTCCATGCACTGGCCCAGTTGTAGATTGCAGACTTGATGTTGTAGCGGCGAAGGTTTTCCAAAGTCCACTGGCCTCGCGTGTCCCGTCCCTCCCTGCGCTCGTCCTCGTCCTCGAGAACAACCATCACCTCGTCCAGGAACTTCCTTCGGTACAGCCTCTTCGTTGCCACGATCACTCCTTGGTCCATTGGTTGGATGAGAGCAGTCGTATTAGGTGGCAGAAACATGCACCTAATGCGGCCATTCTCAGCCACCAAGTCCTTGTGGCATGGGTGGGCAGGTGCATTGTCGAGGAGAAGGAGGGCCTTTACCTGGTCGCGTGGGATTCCCAGTTTCTCCGTCTGGTAATATATGACCTCCTTGACGAAATGGCGGTGGAAACAGTCTTTGAAGATCTGGGCTGTGAACGCTTCTCCGTCTCCTCGGCTAGAGTGTTCGTTGGCAAAGAGCGATAGAATAAACCAATTTCATCAGCGTTGTATACTTTACCGAGAGTGAGACCCTCCCTGTCAATCAAGCCCTTCAACTTGTGCCGAAACTCGTCAACTCCATCCTTGTTAGCGTCCAAAGCTTCGCCATGAGCCTTACGGTTGGTAAGGCCATGCTGCAACTTAAATGCGAAGAGCCAACCCTTGGATGCCTTGAAGTCTAGGGCGTCGTGAAGCCTGGTGAACTTCTCAGCAGCAGCCTTCAGCTCCGTACCACGTACCATCACACCAGCAGCACGTTGCTGTTGATTCCAAATCAACGTGGAGCGGTCAACTTCAGCAAACTTGGGAGTAAACATCACCTTCCTCTCCACGTTGTGTTTGCTTCTCGATGAGAAGTCAGCCGTGTACTGCATGAGTTTGTCTCGGGGTCTCATAATATCAAACAAAGTAGATCGGGCCAGGTTAAATTCGCGGAGGATGCGTGAAGAAGACCACCCCGCATCTACTTTCTCCAATATCTTCCGCTTCTTCTCTAGAGTCAGCACCACTCTCTTCCTCTTCTCAGGCAGCGGGGCCATCATCACACACACGAAGGAGAGGCACGAGAGCAGCAGGAGTGCCTGCAGCAGGTAAGGCACCACCACAAAAGCGAGCACGTGGGCAGCCATGACGACGAGCGTTCACTCGCGACGAGAGACAGGCAGAAAGTGGGGAGGATGCAGGGATGCTCTAGCGGACGTTGGAGGAATGACGCGCCACAACAAAGCTGTCCCGCACCCTGTGCACCAAATTCAAATTATGGGCGGGAATTTTTTTTTTTTTTTCCCCCGAATTATTTTGTGGTTTTCGGACCATTTTGGGAATATTGGATCCCGGGACGATTATGTTCGGTTAGTGGGGATGTTCAGATATTTGGCGTTCGGATATTAGAGGGATTACTTATATATATATATATATATATATATATACAGTATATATATGTGTATATATATATATATATATATATATATATATATACACACAGTATATATCTATTTATGTATCTATCTATGTATATACAGTATATTATATATACAGTATATATATATATATATATATATATATATGTATATTTATGTAGAGTAATCCCGTACTTTCTGTACGCCCACTTACCGGACATTGTGGGCCTGGACCTTTGGAACCCAAAAAGGGCCCAAAAAAGAAAAAAATCACCCCAAAATCCGAATTTTTTCCCACCCGTAATTTTATAATTCTTTTTCTGTGCCTGCCCTCCTCTCTTCCTAATTCTCCCATCTTTCCTGTCACTTCTTATTCCTTTTCTTTCCTTTACAGGTGGCTTTACATTGAGTGACAAGCCAAATGGTTTCCTGTAAGCCAAGAAACCATTTACAACACTGGGTGGTAACCATATAACCAAACCATACGTGCTCCCTACGTGTCAACAAGTGGGTTGGTGGAGGGTTGGTGTCCCTCCCTGTAAAACAAATAACTCAGTGTCAAATGGCCACCCTTTGCGGGATTGTGGTGTCTGGCAATAGATAGATAGATAGAATTTGAAATTGCCTCACGTCGCCGAACAGCTGTTACACCATGGACCTTTCACCCCTTCCTTCCTCCCCTCTCCCCCCCCCTGTCAGGGTTGCCATTTGGTATTTTTTATTACCAAATGTAGGTCAATTTGGTAATGAAAAATTCGTTTGGTAATGAATCAGAATAATGCATTACCAAATGGATTTTTCACATGTATGAGGATACACAGGATGGAGATGGTGGATTGTTTGCTCTCTCTGATTAATCTGCTAGCCTATATAGTGTGAAAATAATCAACATGCTGTTAATTATAAGAAGAGTGCTTACATGTATTTCCACTTGTAGATATAAATAGTGAAGAATATATGCTAGCTTTACGAATTTGGTAATGAAAAGTTAAATTTGGTAATGAAAATTGAGGAGCTTGGTAATGTGGCCCTTGCGATCTGGCAACTCTGTTTCCCCGTCACCAATACTCCAACAGTTACTGCCTGACTTCGATCGCGAGTAGATGCTTATCGCAATGGAAGCCACAGGTGCTCATTTTTTGTGAATACAGTGAATAAACTGCAATACCTCGCCACTAGACCACACAGGAATTTACAGTGTTGTGCAGTGTTAAGAAATTAGAATTTAGAGTGCAAAGGAACTGTGGAGTGCATATTGGCAGTTGAAACTGATGTGGTGCAGTTAAGAACAATGTGGAAAGTTAAACAATTATAACTCACAGTGCAAAGAATTAAGTGCAACACAACACTGGATTACTGTACATCAGTGGTTCCCAAACTGGGGGCCATACAGTACTCGTCAGAAGTATTCAGCGTTGTCCGCCAGGCGCGCAATACTTATGGCCCAAAAAGAATCACCCATTCTGGGGGGTAAGAATTGTGCCACAAGTTTGAGCTCCGAGCATGACGTCACGGTAGCCTGGGGCCTTCCGACGCGCTGGTTGGTTCCCGCCTCAGTCGCTCACGGGCTGCCTGAGAGAGAGGAACTCCGCCGAGTGTCCCTCTCAAATTGCGCCATTTTTTACCGAGTGTCCCGCAGTGTTCTGGCCTTCACAACTTTGTTATGGCACCTACCCGTGAACTATCGAGTGAAATCATATCCCAGATCATTGCTCTAAAGGAGGCAGGCCACCAGACAAAGGAAATTAGTGAATTGGTTGGTGTGGCACGATCGACAGTGCGTCGTTGGTGTGCGCGATTTCGGGAGGAAAACAGTGGTGCAGTTCCCACAAAGAAACCGCGGTCTGGTAGGCCTAGGAAAACTTCCCCAAGGTCTGTTAATGTTTTAAAACGTGCAGTGGAGTTTAATCCTCGTGTGAGTGCAAGGAAAATTAAGGAGAGCAACCCGGAAGTGTTTGGTGAGGTGTCAGTGAGAACAGTGTCTCGTAGGGTGCATGAGCTTGGTTACACAAGTCACAGGCCTGTGAAAAAGCCTCTTCTCACCAAGAGCCAGAGAATTCGTAGGCTTGCCTTTGCTAATAAATATCTAATCTGGGGTGAGGAGCAATGGTTGTCAGTGTTGTGGTCTGATGAGGCAACGTTTAGTGTTACCTGTAACAGAGGAGCACGTGTGTATCGACGCAAAGGTAGTGACCCACTTGACCCACGGTATGTAGAAAGCACAGTTAAACATCCTGATTCACTCATGGTATGGGGTTGTTTCTCAGGGAAGGGTTTGGGGAAGCTTGTTGTACTTCCCAAGAACATCAGAGTGAATCAGGATGTTTACCTGGAGCTTCTGTGTGATCATTTACCAGACTCCTTCGAGCTAACAGGTGCACGAGTGTTTCAGCAGGACGGTGCACCTGCTCACAAGGCCAAATCGGTCACCAATTGGCTTTGTGACTGCGAGGTATCATTCATGACAGACTGGCCAGGAAATAGCCCAGACCTCAACCCCATTGAAAACCTCTGGTACCTCGTAAAGAAGAGTCTCCAAGGGAAAGACGTGAGCTCTCTGCCTAAGTTGGAAGCCGCCATTCGTGACTCCTGGGACAAAATACCCCTCCAGCACCTCAGGAGCCTCGCCCTTTCACTTCCAAGACGTCTCAGGTCCGTGAAGAAACGTAAAGGCTACCCTACGAAGCACTAAAGGTAAATAAAATGCATTATTTATATGTTTTTTCAATGTTGAAAGGTTTGTTTCTCAGGAGGGACGCAGGGCGCTCTATACTTCTGACGAGCACTGTATATCAGAATGTAGGGGGCCATAACCTGAACCGAAGGAGTTTAGCGAGTAGGTAGTCAGTGGAGAGAACTTACACAGGTTCAGTACAGGTTTGTGCAATGCCTTGTTGCCAGATATTTTTTTTTTTTATTGCTGAATCAGCTTTTCGCAATAATGCAGTTTTTAATTACTCTAAGTATTGATTTTTTTAATGTACATTTTATTATTCCTTTAGTACCATTTCAATAATTATATAAGATTCAGCTAAGACAAAATACACATTTCTTTATTAATACTTAACAAAAGAGAAAATAACAAATGGAATCAATAAAATTACAGGATTTGCTAGAGTGATTTTTATATGGACATGATGAGTGTAGGACTGTCGTGTAGTCACTGTAGTCATGGGTTATGGTTGAGAAAGGGGGGCCATGGACGAGGATCATGTATGAAAAGTGAGTAACGACCAGAAAAAGTTTGGGAACCACTGCTGTACATGCTTCAAGAGTATTTTCACCACTGCCACAACCTTAGAAAAGGCGACCACAGACGTGCTGTAAGTACCCTGGCTGAGTTACAGTCACTTCTAATTCCTCATTCTTTGGTTCCTTTTCATTTATTTCATGCTTTATGTCCATTATTGGTGTTAATGGGGTCTTAAATAGGTTCTAATAGGTGCTAAGCATGTCCGGTAGGGAGTTATTTAGGTGGCTTTCAAAGTTAGGCTGGGTTAGGGTCCTTAAGTACGAGTCCAAGAACCAGGAGCCCACTTTCCAGACAGGACCACTTTCCAGACATGCCTTTGGCTGTATTACATCGGATAGTAGAGGGATTACTGTATATGTAAAACCTCTTGAGAGTTACTGATGTAATATGTGGTTGGACAAGAGGCCCACCAAGACATAAAGTAACTTGGTGGTGGGATGAGGATGTAGAAGCAGCAGTTAAGGAGAAAAGAAGGCTTTTCCGGGAATGGAAGATGGGTGGTAACAAGGAGGAATACTTGACTACTAAGTGTAGGGCTATAAGAGAGGTATACAGGGCGACGTCTGAGTCACAGAGACTTTTAAAACTTGATAACCTAAATCATGGGGAAAGGAAAAATATGATATTTAATGTGGCAAATCAGAAGAAGAGGGATAATCGGGATATTATAGGTGAGCAGTGTGTGAAGAATGATGAAGGAAGGGTAGTGGTGAACAGTGGGGATATTAAAGATGTATGGAGAGAGCATTATAGCTGGTTGTTGAATGAGGAGTTTGACTGGGACAGGGAAGGTTTGGAGCCAGCAGATCCAGTGTTTGGCCCTTGGCCTTTGATTGATGCTGCTACTGTGAGTGAGGCAATAGGCAGGATGCAGGTGGGGAAGGCAGCAGGTGTGTCTGGGTTGACTGCCGAAATGTTGAAGGCCTCAGGAGATATACAGGGCTCGTCAGAAGTATCGGGCGCCTATGGCCGGGCGCGCAATACTTATGGCCAAAAAAGAATCATCCGTTTTTGGTAGTAAAAATTGAGCCACAAGTTTGCGGCGCTAGCATGATGTCACGGTACCCTGAGGCCTTCCTACGCGCTGGTTGGTTCCCGCCTCAGTTTCCTACGGGCTGCCTGAGAGAATGGAACTCCGCCTCGTCTCCCTCTTTTTTTGCGCCCTTTTTTACCGAGTGTCCCCCAGTGTTTTGGCTTTCACCACTTTTTTTTATGGCACCTACCCATGAACTATCGAGTGAAATCATATCCCAGATCATTGCTCTAAAGGAGGCAGGCCAACAAATGAAGGAAATTAGCGAATTGGTTGGCGTGGCTCGATCGACAGTGCATAGGTGGTGTGCCCGTTTTCGAGTGGAAAACAGTGGTGACATTCCCACAAAGAAACCGCGGTCTGGTAGGCCTAGGAAAACTTCCCCGAGGTCTGTTAATGTTTTAAAACGTACAGTGGAGTCTAATCCTCGTGTGAGTGCAAGGAAAATAAAGGAGAGCAACCCAGAAGTGTTTGGTGAGGTTTCTGTGCGCACAGTGTCTCAAAGGGTCCATGAACTTGGTTACACAAATCACAGGCCTGTGAGAAAGCCTCTTCTCTCTAGCAACCAGCGACTTCGTAGGCTTGCCTTTGCTAACAAATACCTTAATTTGGGTGAGGAGCAATGGTTGTCAGTGTTGTGGTCTGATGAGGCAACGTTTAGTGTCACCTGTAACAGAGGAGCACGTGTGTACCGGCGCAAAGGTAATGACCCACTTGACCCACAGTATGTTGAAAGCACAGTTAAACATCCTGATTCACTCATGGTATGGGGTTGTTTTTCCAGTAAGGGTTTGGGGAAGCTTGTTGTGCTTCCCTAGAACTGCAGAGTGAATCAGGATGTTTATCTGAAGCTTCTGTGTGATCATTTACCTGAGTCCTTCGAGCTAACAGGTGCACGAGTGTTTCAGCAGCACAGTGCACCTGCTCATAAGGCCAAATCGGTCACCAATTGGCTTCGTGACTGCGTGGTATCATTCATGAAAGACTGGCCAGGAAATAGCCCAGACCTCAACCTGATTGAAAACCTCTGGTACCTCGTAAAGAAGAATCTCCAAGGGAAGGACATGAGCTCTCTGCCTAAGCTGGAAGCCGCCATTCGTGATTCCTGGGACAAAATATCCCTCCAGCACCTGAGGAACCTCGCCCTTTCACTTCCAAGACGTCTCAGGTCCATGAAGAAGTGTAAAGGATACCCTACGAAGCACTAAAGGTAAATAAAATGCATTATTTATATGTTTTTTCAATGTTGAAAGGTTTGTTTCGTAGGAGGGACTCAGGACACTCAATACTTCTGACGAGCACTGTAGGGGTGAAGTTAGTCGCTGACCCGATAAATATGATTATATATGAGTGTGTTGTCCCAGATTATTGGTTGAAGAGTGCAATTGTAAATGTGTATAAAGGGAAGGGTGATGCCCTGGAAAGAGGAAATTATAGAGGTATAAAGCTTTTAGATAAGTTAATGAATGTAATGGAGAGAGTTCTAGAAGGTATGATTAGAGAAAGAGTGAATATTGATGAGATGCAGTTTGGGTTTATGCCAGACAGGGAGACCACTGACACTATATTCATTGTTCGACAGCTTCAGGAAAAATATACAGTATTGGGAAGAAAAGGGATCTGTATTTTGTTTTTGTTGATTTGGAAAAGGCCATTGTCAGAGTCCCTAGAGAGGTGGTGAAGTGGGCAATGAGAAAACTTGGCTTGGAGGCGTGGCTGGTTAGGGTGGTTATGACTATGTATGTGGATGCTCACACCCAGGTAAGAATGAATGGAGATTTGAGTGATGAGTTTTCCGTGAACATTGGTGTGCATCAGGGATCAGTTTTGAGTCCCATGTTGTTTATCATGGTACTTGAAGCCCTGTCACGTGACTTCAGAAACGGACTCCCGTGGGAGATGTTGTATGCTGATGATTGGTGTTGATTGCAGAGAACGAAAGGGAGGCTAGTCAGTCTCTCATTCTCCATCCTCTCCACATTGCTAATCCTCTCAGAGTAGTTCTCTTAATGCCTTCAGTCACATCCACATCAGCATTGCAAAGCTCCTTCACTTCCTCATTTGTCAGCCTGTCTCCCCATGTACCTCCACAAGCTCCTCTCAGATAACTCACTTTCACTGCTGTCACTTTTGACTTGTGTTCTCAGTATGTACATTAACAGTATGGTATATATATTCATGTACATTATTTATTCTTTTTTCAGAATGGCTGAGAGTAGTTCTTTTAAGTCTCAATAGAACATGTATTTCCTTGCCATTGTAATTGATAAACTATTGTTGCATTTTACTTTACTTTTTATGCAGCAACTGTGCCTGGTAACCCTGAGTCTATTTTGGACTCTTGTGGAACTGAATTGTGAAGACCTGATGGTGGCACTAGTGTTCCAGTACCTGACACCCTGCACTCATGTCATGCTCTCTCAGCGCTCCTGCCTTACACGTCCACCACGTCCTGCTTCAACCAATCCACACAGGCTCCTCCAACTCATTCCTGCTTTATGCAAGGTCAGTCAGGCACCTTGTGTACTTCATTAATCCCCTTTAGTATAATGTGTTATATTTTGTTTGTGTTATCTTCATGATATTATATTTTTATTAGGAAGCACATGTACAGTAATAGGAGTTAATCCCCTTCATTGTTGATGGCATCAGCATATGCCATACAATTCACTGGGCCCAAAATGACAGTGGCATTGATTGTACTAGTGCCACCAAAAACTACATGAGACTGCATGAAAATTTATTCTATTCAGCATTTCATAAGGGTTTACTAGTAGCATTTGGACGCTGTTGCTCCAGTACACCAGTACCTGTGACAGGCTTGACATCTTTTTTCAGTCAGTGGTATGTTTCCTTTCAAGCACAGTAGGCTATCTTTGATTTGAAGAGACATATCTCATCTTTTCTTCTACAGAATGTTAACCCATACACATACCAATGATGGGCTGGGCCGTCATGAGTTTGTCAGCCTCTGACGTCAGTATGACGACTCTGCCTGTCATCCAATATAATCTCTAGAAGAATATTTAGGGAGTTGTCATTTTTGTTGGATGACATGCAAAAGTAGGCGGAGCTAAGCCTGTCACAGCCGGTGCGTGCGTGCTCACTTGGTTTGCTCGGCTCAGTTTGGTGTGAGTTTCCTCACAGGTGGGATGTACACCTCTTGACCTCCCTCTGAACACTTATGCTTCCTTTTCTCGTGTATATGCTGTATGCGGCGTTATTATTTAAGAAAGTACAACAAATAATGGATTATTGGAAAGGAAATTTATTCTGCTACATATTGAAGCAAAAAATGTTATTACTTCTTGAATAGTTTTTTTTTTTTTTTTTTTCCCCGAATATTTTTTTTTTTTAAAGGAAAGTGTAAAACTTTAGCATGTCAGCCAACTTCAACTCACTTTTTTTGCATTCTGTTTTGTATACTGTACAGTATATTGTCTTTTTGAACAATGTATGACAGAGCAAAACTCTTCATCTTCAAAATGAGACCAAAGAGGCCTTTCTATGATGAATGGTAACTTTCCTACGAGTGTTAGAAGTAAAATATCTCTATGCAACTGTTCTGAAAGCTCTTGAGTGAGAGTTACGCACACAGCCAGAATTTATGCTCACCCCTTTTATGGGATTAATACATTTCTCTTCAAACTGTTTGATACCGAAAGAACTGCAGAGTGTGGAGCTGCTGTTAGAGACCAAGGCTAACCCATGCAAACATATTGGAGCCTTTATAAACGATACGATATGATAATGGCCGAATATTGACATAACTTTTTGGTAGAATTTGGAATTAAAAGAAAATTATGGAATTAAAAAGAAACAGCTCTGAAATATGAGCATAGTTATGCAGTAAAAGTCCTTTAACTCATGGATTGCGCAATTACCTCTTTTTATCCCACCCCATGGTGTGCAAAAGATGAAGGATTTTTTTTTTTTTTTTTTGTATATAAACCTGAAAATAAAGATGCAGGGCATCATCTGGTGAAAAGAAAAAAAATCTCTCTCTCTCTCTCTCTCTGTCTTTGCATAGCACCATGTGTAAGTTTGTGTAGGGGTTGAGTTGTTTATGGTGATGCACGGCCAGCACAGCCTGAACTGTGGCTCGCAGTGCAACACTACATGGCCTGAGCGTGGCTCGTAATCCACGGGATAATTTGGAATGCAGTAGCCCATGGACCTTCCGTATTATCAGATTTTCCGGACTATCAGACAAGTACCTGAAAATGTTCAAAGACATCCCAAAAAAATAAATAAATTATAATAATTAAAAAATGATAGTTTTCATTACTTACCTTTGTAGTGTAATACAGATGTAGGCTGTTCGAGGTCATATTAATGCTAGTAGTGTTGGGGTGGTACAGTAGTACCATCGATATATATTTTTTCCCTGGTTTTTCTTAATTTTTTACCCCCAAAAGCTAAAATTGACCCTGGGCTGAAAATTTCAAACCATTGTGAGAAGAGTGGAGAAATTGCAAGATAGTGAGAAGAGGACAGAGTATAAGAGCATAGTGGAAGAAAGATTGGGAAGGTATGAGCTAGAGCAGATGGAAGGGGTGGAAGACGTATGTAAGATATTCACGGAAGAGATAAGCGCAGCGTGTGAGGCGGTTTGTGGAGTGAGGAGGAGATGCAAGGGTGTGCAAGGGACAGCATGGTGGAATGATGAGGTGAAACAAGCTGTGGAACAAAAGAAGAAGGCATATGGTGAATGGTTGGCGAGTAGAGGTAGGGGAGAAGATGAGAGAGAGAAGAGAGAGGTATATGTGAGCAGGAGAAGGGAGGTTAAGAGACTGGTGAAGGAGAGTAAGAAGAAAGTGGATGAAGAGTTTGGGAGGAATCTGAGTGTGAAATGGAGGGAGAGTAAGAAATTGTTTTGGAAGGAGGTAAAGAAAGTAAGGCAGTGTGAAAGGGGAAATAGTAGGGAGTGAAAGATAGGAATAATAGATTGTTGGTGGAGAAGAGAGAGAAATTGAGGAGATGGAAGGAGCACTTTGAGGATTTGTTGAATGTAGAGAGTGAAAGCAGTGTGAGTATAAGTGGTTGGGGAATGGCTGGGAGAAGAAGAGATGAGAGGAGGGAGGAAGAGATCAGTAGGTCGGAAGTAGTGGAAGCGATGAAGAAGATTAAGCTGGGAAAGGCCCCAGGAATTGATGGAGTGTGTGGTGAAATGCTTAGGTATGGGGGTGAGATTGTTGTGGAGTGGATATGGAAGTTGTGTAGATTGGCTTGGGAAGAGGGAAGGGTTCCAGAGGACTGGAAATCAGGTATAATTGTTCCTCTGTACAAAGGAAAAGGGGAGAGAGAAGTATGTGGTAACCATAGGGGTATTTGCCTTCTTAGTGTGACTGGTAAAATATATGGTAGAATACTCATTGATAGGGTTAGGCATATGACAGAGGAGCTAGTTGGAGAAGAACAAGGGGGATTTAGGAAGGGAAAAGGGTGTGTAGATCAGATATTTGTTCTAAGATGTTTAGTGGAGAAGTATCTAGAGAAGGGAAGGAAAGTGTACGCTGCCTTCATGGACTTGGAGAAAGCTTATGACAGAATAGATAGGAAAGGTATGTGGAAGGTATTAAGAATATATGGAGTGGAGGGGAAATTGTTGAGTGCTGTGAAGAGTATGTACAAGGGAGCTAGGGCTACGGTGCGAGTGGATGGTGAGCTGAGTGAGTTCTTTGATCTCAATGTGGGACTGAAACAGGGGTGTGTAATGTCTCCATGGCTGTTTAATATATATATGGATGGGGTCGTAAAGGAGGTACAAGGTAGGGCAGTGGATGTGGGGTGGCCCTAATGAATGAGGGTGAGATTTGGAAGCTTCCGGTGTTGCTGTTTGCTGATGATACAGTATTGTTGAGTGAAGATGAATGGGAGTTGCAAGGTTTGGTGAATGAATTTGGGACAGTGTGTAGGAGGAGGAAGCTGAAAGTTAATGTAAACAAAAGTAAAGTTATGGTGTTTGAGAGGAATGAAGTCACAGAGTGTGCAGTGAGGTTGGATGGTGAGGATATGGAGAATGTGAGTGCATTCAAGTACTTGGGTAGTGTGATGAGTAAGGATGGAACTTTGGGGGATGAAGTACGTGAAAGGGTACAGCAGGGAAGGAAGGTTGTTGGCACACTGAAAGCAGTGATGAGAAATAGGGAGGTGAGTATGGAAGTTAAGAAGTCACTGCATGATGGTATTGTGATCCCTACCCTGACGTATGGAAGCGAGGCGTGGACCTTGCAAGAGGGGAACAAGTCAAGAGTGAGAGCAGTGGAAATGAGTTACTTGAGAGGAGCATGTGGAGTGACATGGAGGGACAGGTTGACGAATGAAGAAGTGAAGGAACGTTGTGGGGTAGATGTGGATGTGGTTGAAAAGATTAGGAGAAATACACTGAGGTGGTTTGGACATGTGGAGAGGATGGAGAATGAAAGACTGACTAAGAGGGTGTATGTAGGTGAGGTGGAGGGAGGGAGAGGGAGGGGTAGACCGAGGATGAGGTGGAGGGATGGAGTTGAGAGGTATATGAGGGAGGGGGGGGTGAGTTGGGGGGAGGGGAGTCAAATGGTGGGTGACAGAGTGACTTGGAGGCATTTTATCTGCGGCCACCCTTTGCGGGATTAGGGCGTCGGGCTATAGATAGATAGATAGATAGGGTTTTCCGAACCATCGGATGCCGGATTATTGGAAGTTCACTGTATACTCTATACCGGTATCTTCATTTTAAATCCATCCTCTCTTTTGTATATCATTCAGTAGATTATAGCAAGTATTGTGGTAGGTGGGGGCGCTCACCATCCACTCACTCAATGTAGTGCTGCTCTTGGGTGTCTGCCCTGTCCTCTCCTCCATTCTTCTTTCCATCCATTCTCTTTTGTCTTTCTTTCCTTCATTCTTTCCTCGTCTTTCTGCCTGTGGGTAACTTTACACTCCCTCTTCTGTCTTTCATTCCTTCATTCTTTCCTCTTCCTTCTGCCCGTGGCTGACTCTACACTGAGTGACAAGCCAAATGGTTTCCTGTACACCAGGAAACCATTTACTACACCGGGTGGTAACCATATAACCAGATTTAGGCGCCTGGTGGTTTAGTGGGTAATTATTGTGCTCCAATCGGATTGAGTCGGTGAAGGTTTATGTCCAAGGGATGGTTGGGGTTTATTGCTCACCTAATGCCACTCAGAGATGAGTGAGGCTGGTCACTCTCACCTTAAATGTCAGGACCAACTGCCTATTCCCGGGCCCCTACGCTCCTTATGGGGCAACGTAGGATTGGATGATGGATGGATGGATGGATAAATAACCAGAAACAATTTTTTGAATGCATAAGGCTCGCGTACTGTCAACAATGTGGCCAAATGAGTAATAATAATAAGCCGTCTAATCTGCACGTGTGAATAATGAATGTGGTTGGTGGGGGCACTCACCATCCACTCACTTAATGTAGTGCTGCTCTTGAGTGTCTGCCCTTTCCTCTCCATCCTTCTTTCCATCCATCCTCTTCTGTCTTTCTTTCCTTCATTCTTTCCTCTTTCTTCTGCCTGCGGGTGACTTTACACTCCCTCTTGTGTCTTTCTTTCCTTTATTCTTTCCTCTTCTGCCTGTGGGTGTTTTTATGCTGAGTGACAAGCCAATTGGCTTCCTGTACACCAGGAAACCATTTATAACACTGGGTGGTAACCATATACCGGCAACCAAATTTTGGTGCCTGGT
The DNA here is from genome assembly GCF_032717465.1 of Coenobita brevimanus. Lineage (NCBI taxonomy): Eukaryota > Metazoa > Arthropoda > Malacostraca > Decapoda > Coenobitidae > Coenobita > Coenobita brevimanus. The sequence continues at coordinate 3,378,797 of NC_137017.1, read as the reverse complement.
GGATTAGTGGGTAATAACGTGTTGAGCCGAAGAAGGTTTATATCCAGTGGGTGGTTGGGGTTTATTGCTCATGTAATGCCACTCAGGGATGAGGGAGGCTGGTCACTCTCATCTTAAATGCCAGGACCAACTTGCTTAATCCAGGGCTTCTATGTTCCTCATGGGGCAACGTAGGATTGGATGATGGGTGGATGGTGAATAATGAGATTTCTGTTATTCATTTCTGTTGACTCAGACCTAAACCAACATTTTTATACAAAAATGCCAAAAGAGTAAGATTGAAAAATCTGTAATATCTCAGTGTGGGATTTTTTTTTTTTTTTTTTTTTTCCCCCCCCATCCATCATCCAATCCAATGCTGCCCCATGAGGAGCGTAGGAGCCCAGGGCTAGGCAGGTTGGTCCTAACATTGAAGATGAGAGTGACAAGCCTCACTCATCCCCGAGTGACATTATATGAGCAGTAAACCCCAACCACCCCTTGGGTATAAACCTATCTATCTATCTATCTATCTATTGCTAGACGCCTCAATCCCGTTCAGGGTGACCACAAACAAATCGCCTCCACGTCGCCCTGTCCCCCGCCATTTCACTGCCCTGCTCCCAACTCACACCCCCCTCTCTCATATACCTCTCCATCTCATCCTCGGCCTCCCCCTCCCTCTTCCCCCCTCCACCTCACTCACATACACTCTCATCGTCAGTCTTTCACCCTCCATCCTCTCCACATGGCCAAACCACCTCAGTGTATTCCTCCTAATGCTTCCTATCACATCCACATCCACACCACAACGCTCCTTTTTATCATCATTTGTCAGCCTCTCTCCATGTGACTCCACAGGCTCCTCTTAAATAACTCATTTCCACTGCTCTCACTCTTGACTTGCGTCCTTCCAGCAAAGGCCGAGCTTCACTTCCATACGTTTGAGTTGGTATCACAATGCCATCACGAAGTAAGTTTTTCACTTCCATGCTCACTTCCCTGTTTCTTATCATTGCCTTCAAGGAACCAGCAACCTTTCTTCCCTGCTGTACCCTTTCAAGCACTTCACCCTCCAAACCTCCATCCTTACTCATCACACTACCCAAGTACTTAAACGTACTCACATTTTCCAATTCCTCACCATACGAACTCGCTGTTCATTCACTGACGTCACCTCTCTCAAAGACCATCACTTTACTCTTCCCTACATTCACCTTTAGATTCTGTTTCTTACACACTCTCCCAAACTCATCCACCAAGCCTTGCAGCTCTCCTTCGTCTTCACTCAACAACGCAGTATCATCTGCAAACAACAGTACAGGGAGTTTCCAAACACTACCCTCTCTCACCAGGGCCACTCCAACATCCATTACCCTACCATGTACCTCTTTTATTACCCCACCCATGTACAGATTGAACAACCATGGAGACATGACACAGCCCTGTTTCAACGCAACCTTCAAAGAGAAAAATTCACTCAGTTCACCATCCACACACACTGCAGCCTTATCACCATCATACATACCCACATACCCTTCACAGCATTCAACAACTTCCTATCTACTCCATATATTCTTAACACTTTCCACAATCCTTGTCTATCCACCCTGTCATATGCTTTCTCCAAATCCATGAAAGCCACATACAACTTCATTCCCTTCTCTAGAAACTTTTCCACTAAAGATCTAAGAATGAATATCTGATCTACACAACCTCTTCCCTTCCTAAAACCTCCCTGTTCTTCTCCAACTGTTTCCTCTGTTTTTTTTTTGTAACTCTGTCAATAAGTATCCTACCATACACTTTTCCTATTGTACTAAGAAGACAAATGCCTGTATGATTACCACACACTTCTTTTTCCCCTTTTCCTTTGTACAAGGGAATAATTATACCTGACTTCCAGTTCTTCGGGACTCTGCCTTCCTCCCAGGCCAATCTGCACATTTTCCACATCCCTTCTACTACTATCTCTCCCCCATGCTTCAGCATTTCACCACACACTCCATCAATTCCTAGGGCTTTCCCCAATTTAACTTTCTTCATTGCTTCCACAACTTCTGTCCTACTGATTTCTTCCTGTCTTCTCACCTCACTCCTTCTCCCAGCCATTCCCCAGCCACTTATACTCGCATTGCTTCCATCCTCTATGTTCAACAAATCCTTAAAGTGTTCTCTCCATCTGCTCACTTTTTCTCCCTTCTCCACTAGAAATCTACCATTTTTATCTTTCACTCCCCTGCTAACTTCACTTCCACCCTGTCTTACTCTTTTCATCTTTTTCCAGAACATTTTCTTACAGTCCCTCCACTTTACACTCAAGTTCCTTCCAAATTCATCATCCGCTCTCTTCTTACACTCTCTTACTAATCTTTTCACCTCTCTTTTTCTTTCTACATATAACTCTCTCTTCTGCCTCTCAACTTCTTCCACACCCCTATTTCTCATCCATTCATTGTATGCTTTCTTCTTTTGTGCCACAGCCTGTCTCACCTCTTCATTCCACCACGCTGTTCCTTGCACCCCTGTCCGTCTTCTCTTCATCCCACACACCACATCATATGTTGCATATATTTCTTCTGTGAATATCCTGCACACACCTTCCACGTCCCCCATCTGCTCCAATTCATATTTGCCCAATCGTTCCTCCACTTCTCTCTTATACTCTGTTTTTTTCTCATCCTCTTGTAACCATTCCACGCTCCTTACAAATACTCCTTCTTCCCGTCCTTCCCTTCTTCTACTTCTCCATCTTATTTGGCTCTTGATTCTGGCCACCACCAAGTAGTGGTCAGAAAGTCCACTTCCCCAACCTCTATAAGCTCTTGCATCCATTACACATTTTCGCATCCTTTCATCCACACACACATAATCAGTCATTAAAACCTACACAGGCATAATCCGATTGGAGCACCTTAATTACTCACTAAACCACCAGGCACCATAATTTGTTTATGTGATTACCACCCAGTGTGGTAAATGGTTTCCTGGTGTACAGGAAACCATTTGGCTTGTCACTCAGTGTAGAGTCACCCTTAGGCAGAAGGAAGAGGAAAGAGTGATGTAAAGAAAGACGGAAGAGGGAGTGTGAAGTCACCCATAGGTAGGAGGAAGAGGAAAGAATGAAGGAAAGACAGAATGGGAAGGAAGAAAGAGAGGAAAGGGCAGACACCCAAAGCGGCACTACATTGAGTGCATGGATGGTGAGTGCCCCACCAACCCCCAGACTTATTTATATATATATATACATATAGATATGGATATATATATATATATATATATATATATATATATATATATATTGTTACATAGCCTATGATTTCATCATCCTTTGTGTAATTTTAACGCACAGTATGCTGCATGTTTGATCACGAGCGTGTTCTGCCTCAGTCCCCCCCTTCTACCGTTATAGTAGAGTAAGTCGTCCTTTCTGTTATTCAGAGCGGGATTTTCAGCTTTTTGTCCCCATGGCTTCATTTGCGCGTCCTTCTTACAAGTTGTATCAAGCTCTCCTGGCCCCTATATAATGAGCTCAGTCTCTGCATCATTGCCACTTAGATCTGCTTCTCATTCTGTTCACATCTCTGTCCTCCCCTGTACAGATATTATTATTGTGAGTGCTCAAGAAATCTCCAAACATCTAGCGGCTGTGTGTAATTTGAGTATAACTGTTGTATTTTTTCTTGTGCTGTGTAGCATAGGGTTAGTTCTTAGGCCTAGTGAGGTCTTTGTGATTAATGTTGGGTTTTATGTCAGTTATTTTTTATAATAGTTTGTATCTGTAATAATTTATCTGGCATTCACTGAGTATTATCTGGTATCTCATTTTATCAGGGCTGACTTAGATAAATTTACTCTTGCTAATTTCGTGTTAATAGAGGCTATTGCAGTTAACCATATATTTAACCTGTTTTTTGCCATTACATTATCCTTATGAGTCTTGAATGTTTTGTTGTTAGTTTAAGCATTAAACTTTAACTTGTAATTTTACCTAACTCTTTTGTTTTGAACCTGGAACTTTACGGGACAGTAGTGACTCTTCGTATTCTCACTTAAAGTGTACATTATCTTTCTCTGTTCCGTAACAATATATATATATATATATATATGCATAACAGTGAAAGAGTTAAAGTGCCCTCATCACAGGCCTTCTGTCTGATAGGACTCCTAGATACCTCATTTTTAATCAGTGCTCTAATAATGCCACACTCTAATTTTCTGCTAATCATTATGAAGTTTTGAATGATGAGGTTCATGCAACACCAGCAACTGTTTATGGCATTCATACAAAGTTGCAGTGTCATAATAGCAATGTATGATATGTCACCATCCCATCTGCCTTTCCACAGCTTGATATCTTCTTGGATGACCCCATATGCTTATATATGCACCAGCCATAGGAACATCACTGTCAGAAATTTTTATACACTCCTTTGTCTGATGAGTGTTAGTCTAACACAACCTTAAGTAAATTTACATAAGTCTCTTTGGAGGTTTAGGTGTAATTGATATTTCAACTCACCTGGTTATTATTCTCCTATCTCCTAGCTCATTCCCCTTTGAGTTGGCCAAATCGTAAAGGTTACTTAGCTAGAAAGAGTCGCACAACAAATGACAACGAGCTTGATGTTTCGGTCGGTTGCCTGGGCTTCCAAGTGTCCATTAGTGCTTATTTACAACATGCTTACTCGGTGAGGTTTGGTAGCAGAGTGAGTGAACATGGTGGGCATCTTCTCCCTCATAGGATTTGAAGAGGTGCCAACCATTTATTAATTACAGTGCTAAATACAGTTAGATTACTTCATGATATATACAAGGCAAATCTAACTAAAATTAATCTTAGTTTTACTTAAACTAAAGCCAAGCCAAATATTCCCTTTATCTCTGTAAATATGTATTAAACCCTTATTCGTTTTTCATGTGACGCATTTCGTACTCATCACGCAGGCGTGTAAATATGTATTAAACCCTCTTTCGTTTTTCATGTGACGCATTTCGTACTCATCACGCAGGCGCTGTGAGGTCAATGGAAATTTCCAAAGTAATTACATGTATTTACAATATGGTTGTCCACGAGGGTTAAAGGCAATAGCATTTAATTTATTAATAATAAGAATTATTAAAAAGAACGTAATCTCTGGGTTATAAAACCTCTTGAATAGTTATTAACGCTGTCCAGGTTTTCCTCTGCTTTTAACCAGGGATGACTATTTTAAAAAGTAAAGAGTGCAACAGCTGTGGAGGAAAATATTTCCCACAAGCACTCACCCTTGTCTCACTCCAACACTGATATTGAACCATTCGGGTAGACAAGTATCTGGTCTTGTACATGCCTTACTACCATGTTAGTAATGTTTTAGGGCATTCATCAACTTTTCCTGCATATTGCATACATAAAACCTTGCAACACCCTTCGCTGTTTATTTTGTTGTGTTTATATTCCACATCATCATCATCCTTGTCATGTGGATTTTCCATATCATCGTCATCATCATCCTTGGCATATGCATTTTCCACATTACCATCATTGTCATCATCACCTGTAGGTGAGGTAAGGTAGGGTATAGAAAGCTGGGGAAGGAAAGAAAATTTGGTATTGATAATATTGTCGTATTCTATCATGCTGTCATCGCCAGATCTGTAAATGACATAAATATATTACAGTTTTCACATGCTATCTCTGTTTTGTTCCCTACTGCATATATTTGATTTGAGGCATCCCTTACCAGTATTTTTTACACACTGAACATTATGACATTTTCTCTTCTTTCCATGTACTGGTAATATTAATTGTTAAACCTTTCCTACAACACTCAGTGGTGCAGGAGAGGGTTGCATTCCTGCAGGGACAGCATTATACTCAGGCAGAAGACTTGACCGGATGCACATATATTTCTCAATGCCCCCCACTCACCAATCTACTTATCTTCTGAAAGGAGGATAGTTAATTGCAGCATTATTTCCCTGCAATCCACTGGGTTCATTTCCAGGCGACCCTGGGAGTGCAGTTCCTTTTACTACAATAATTAACAGATTTATCCCATTATAATTTTTTCAATCTTCAGTTGTCTTTATTTTTGTACAAAGACAGTCACAGCCTTCTCCCACTCCACTAATATAACTCCTTCCACCCAATCCTTCTGACATATTTTGCTTTATATGTATTGCCTCGTTTATTCACTTCTGACATGATTCTATGCCTTGGTAAGAAAGAGCTTTTTCATAGTTGATTTACTATATATTATATATTATAGTTGGCAGTATGAATTGTTTATAGGAAATAATTAATAATTCCAATTTTTGGCAAACAGATGGATGTCAGTAACACCAGAACAGAAGTAGTCCCGTCTCCTGGAGCCCCTCAGAGGTCATCCAGCCAGCAACCGTCCCCAAACTTACTGCCAGTGCATCGCCACCACCGTTCTTTGTCCGTCTCTTCCACTTCTTCTACTGATAGTGAGTGGATACAGTGTGACCAGCCAACTCCTTATTCTGACTACCTGCAGGAGGCCCAAGCTAGGGTAGCTACCACCGGTGCTGCGTGTGCCAGCTGGACTTGGCGCTATGATGGCCTATGCCCTCCACCTTCACAGGCCATAGAGATGCTAGAGTCTGCACGGATCACACCACCTCTTCTTTACCCCAAACCACGTACACATTCAGATCCTACGCACTCCTTAAATCCCATATCTCGTGAGGCAAAGCACAGAAGTACCAGTCTCACCATGGGGGAGAGAACTTGTAATAATAGTGTCACAAAGCCAGTGCTCAATGGTGTAGGTGATAGTGAGAATCTGGGGACAAGACAAAGCCAGGGTGAAATGGAGGGGAGAAGGGGTGGTGGTGGTGGGGAGAGAGTGGCAGGACAAGGAGGGGAAGAGGAGAACCTAGACTCGCTTGGAGAGAGTAGTGGTTATGAAAGTTTCAACATTCGAGCATCAAGGGATTCCTCACCTGTCAACAGTGCTGATGGATCACCAAGGAGTCAGGTGACTGTGGAGCCTTCTAGAGAATTAGCAAAGGATAGACATATGCACAACTTTGAGGATGACCAGGAGTTTATTGAATCATTACAGAGAAGCTCAACCCCAACTGAACAAACAGGCCTGGAGGAAACACTTTGTGAACTTGATCAAGCCTTTACTGCATTCAAGATTTATGATGTTAGTTCTTCAAACAATAAGGTGAGTTTTATTGCAGACCAATGGGATGTAAATTTTATAAAGTACTGGTAAATGTGTTAGTGCCTATATTAGTGTTTGTGTATGAGACATTGGTATGACATGAGTGTGAAAAGAGTGACAACAGTGGTAACAGGAATATTAAGAATTACTGTGTGAGTTGCATATTGTTTTTGGTGCTTAACCCCAATCTGTCAGACAGAGTAGACCCATTTACCACAGGTAAGCAACTCTGGGGCAACCAAAAGGTACAGTATAGTAGTGTTCATACACCATGTAAGGATCCGGTGCCCTGTTGTAATAGACAGCACCTCACCAGATTTGCCCAGGGTCCTTCCCACAGAGAGGTGCAGGGAAATACAAGGAGGTTAGGCTCCTGGTGGACATCTCCAGAGAGTACTGCGTTGCTACATGTAGGCTCCTCATGAGCATAGAGTTATTTGTTTCGTTTTTTGTTTTGTTTTTTAAGGCTCCAACATGCTTGCATGAATTGGCCTTGGTCACCTAATGGCAGCCCTCCATGCTGCTTGATCTCTGACAGTTTCCCTATTCAGTCCCTTATCCCTGAGGTCACACTCAGTGACCTCATCCCAGATGTTTTTAGGTCTACCTCTTGCAACCTTACCCCCAACATTAACACTTCTCCTTCACACTCAGTGACCTCATCCCAGATGTTTTTAGGTCTACCTCTTGCAACCTTACCCCCAACATTAACACTTCTCCATCCTCTCCATGTGCCCAAACCACCTCAATCTAGCGCTCCTCATCACAACACCAATACACTCCAGTCCCAACCTACCCCTCAACTCTTCCATCGTATCCTAGTCCCCCCCAGCCTCACACTCGGAGACGCAGTGCACATCCACCTAATCATTGTCATTTCTATATGTTCGAGCCTTCGAATATCCTCTTCCTTTACTGCCCAGGTCTTGCTTCCATACTGCATTACACCTCTAACACATGCTGCATACAAAAATCCCTTCGCACGTAGGGAGAGCCCTCAGGAGAGGCAACAGCTCCCTGAACTTATTCCAACCACTCCCGACTTTAGCCACAGAGGTAGCTCCAGCCCCACCTCCAGCACATAACATGTCTCCCAAATAACAAAACTCTTCCACACACTCAAGAGACTTACAGCAAGTTCAGTCCTTTCATGCTTGACAGTCTCCACCTGCTCTCCCCAACACACCGCACACATGAAATCAGCATTATCTTGCAGTCTACCTTTAATACCACTACATCCTTTATGCATCCACATATCACAGACACTACACAAGATGGAATTACTTCCTATGCACTTGTTGCAAATTGCACATGGCCACTCTGCTTCCTTGACAGTACCGCCACCAGCCCTAGATACCATCACTTTTGTTCTATCTGCATGTACCCTTAATTCCTTATGCCCCATACCGTCCCTCCACTTCCTAAATCTTTCCTCCACCTCCCTTTCATTCTCATCAGTCAACACCAATTTATCAGCTTACAACATCTCCCACAGGAGTCCATTTCTGAAGTCACGTGAGAAAGCTTCAAGTACCATGATAAACAACAAGCTGCTTAAGACTGACCCCTTATGCACAACATTATTCACGGAAAACTCATCACTCAAATCTCCATTCACCTTTACCTTTGTGTGAGCACCCACATACATGGCCAAAACCACCCTAACAAGCCACTCCTCGATCCCAGGCTTTCTCATTGCCCAATTTACCAAGTCTCAAGGGACTCTGTCGAAGGCCTTCTCTAAATAAAAAGAACAAAGCACAGTTCCCTTTTCTTTCCTATATATTTTTCCTGAAGCTGTCGATCAATAAATATGGCATCAGTGGTCCCTTTGCCTGGCATAAACCCAAACTGCATCTCATCGGTATTCACTCTTTCTCTAAACATACCTTCTAGAACTCTCTCCATTACCTTCATTATCTGGTTGAAAAACTTTATGCCTCTATAAGTTCCTCTCTCCAGGGCATCACCCTTCCTCTTTTACACATTTACAGTTACACGATTCAGTAGTCATCTGGGACAGCCCACTCATATATATTTATCAGGTCAGTGACTAACCTCACTCCGATATCTCCTGAGGCTTTCAACATTTCAGCAGTCAACTCAGACACACCTGCTCCCTTCCTCACCTGCATCCTGCCTATTCCCCTGCTTACAGTAGCAGCATCGATCAAAGGCCAAGAGCCAAACACTGGATCTTCAGGTTTCAAACCTTTCCTGTCCCAGTCAAAGTCCTCATTCAACAACTGGCTCTAATGTTCTCTCCATGCATCTTAAATATCCCAACTGTTCACCACTCCCCATCCTTCATCATTCTTTACACAGTACTCACCTATGATATCCCTACTCTCCCACTTCATCTGATTTGCCACCTTAAATATTATATTCTTCCTTTCCACATGATTTAGGTTGTCAAGTAAGAATCTCTGTGACTCAGATTTTGCCCTGTAACCCGCTTTTCTAGCCCTGTGTTTGGCAGCCAAGTATGCTTCTCTGTTACCACCCTTCTTCCATTCCTGGAAAAGCCTTCTTTTCTCCTTAACCCATACTGTGCTGGAGAAAAAAAAAAAAAAGGGCCAATTTTGGATTTTTTATTTTATGGCTAAATGGGCTTAATACATCAATATAAGATCCCTGTCACTAATAAAAGTAATTACTGAAGCCAGAAAGTTGGTTGAATCGAGTCAGGTTGGTGCCACTCTACCTCTGATTGGCCTGGGAGGAAGGTAGAGTCCCGGAGGATTGGAAGTCAGGTATAATTATTCCCTTGTACTGTGCAAAGGAAAAGGCTATAGATAGATAGATAGATAGACAAAGGAAAAGGGGAAAAAGAACTGTGTGGTAATCATAGGAGCATTTGTCTTCTTAGTATAATAGCAAAAGTGTATGGTAGGATACTTATTGACAGAGTTAGAAAAAGAACAGAGAAATTAGTTGGAGAAGAACAGGGAGGCTTTAGGAAGGGAAGAGGTTGTGTAGATCAGTTATTCATTCTTAGATCTTTAGTGGAAAAGTTTCTAGAGAAGGGAAAGAAGTTGTATGCGGCTTTCATGGATTTGGAGAAAGCATATGACAGGGTGGATAGACAAGGATTGTGGAAAGTGTTAAGAATATATGGAGTAGATGGGAAGTTGTTGAATGCTGTGAAGAGTATGTACGATGGTGCGAACGCTGCAGTGCGTGTGGATGGTGAACTAAGTGAATTTTTCTCTTTGAAAGTTGGGTTGAAACAGGGATGTGTCATGTCTCCATGGTTGTTCAATCTGTACATGAATGGGGTAATAAAAGAGGTACAAGGTAGGGTAGTGGATGTTGGAGTGGCCCTGGTGAGAGAGGATAGTGTTTGGAAACTCCCTGTACTGTTGTTTGCAGATGATACTGTGTTGTTGAGTGAAGACAAAGAGGAGCTGCAAGGCTTGGTGGATGAGTTTGGGAGAGTGCGTAAGAAATGGAATCTAAAGGTGAATGTAGAGAAGAGTAAAGTGATGTTCTTTGAGAGAGGTGAAGTCAGTGAATGTACAGCAAGGTTGGATGGTGAGGAATTGGAAAATGTGAGTACGTTTAAGTACTTGGGTAATGCGATGAGTAAGGATGGAGGTTTGGAGGGTGAAGTGCTTGAAAGGGTACAGCAGGGAAGAAAGGTTGCTGGTTCTTTGAAGGCAGTGATAAGAAACAGGGAAGTGAGCATGGAAGTGAAAAAGTTACTACATGACAGTATTGTTATACCAACTCTAATGTATGGAAGTGAAGCTTGGACGTTGCTGGAAGGACACAAGTCAAGAGTGAGAGCAGTGGAAATGAGTTATTTAAGAGGAGCCTGTGGAGTCACATGGAGAGACAGGCTGACAAATGAGGACATAAAGGAGCGTTGTGGTGTGGATGTGGATGTGGATGTGAGAGGAAGCGTTAGGAGGAATACACTGAGGTGGTTTGGCCATGTGGAGAGGATGGAGGGTGAAAGACTGACAAAGAGAGTGTATGTGAGTGAGGTGGAGGGGGGAAGAGGGAGGGGGAGGCCGAGGATGAGATGGAGGGATGGGGTGGAGAGGTATATGAGAGAGGGGGGTGTGAGTCGGGAGCGGGGCAGTGAAATGGCGGGGGACAGGGTGATGTGGAGGTGATTTGTTCGTGGCCACCCCGAACTGGATTAAGGCGTCTGGCAATAGACAGATAGAGAGATAGAGAGGTGTAAAAACTGAGTCTTTGATGCATGAAAATCGACCAGATTATTTTTACCCCAGTCAGAGATATGAGCCAAGTCAGACATTAGGTGTGCCATAGCCTCATCCCTTGTTTGTTTAAGTAACTGCTGAGATGGACGTTGCGGGAACCAAATGGTAAGATGAAGGGTGGAGTCATCAGTGTATGAGTGGATAGGGTTAGATGTACGGCTTAGAAGGTCATTGATGAATAAAAGGAAGAGAGTTGGTGATAAGACAGAGCCCTGAGGAACACTACTGTTAATAGATCTAGGAGAAGAATGATGGCCGTCTACAGCAGCGGCTATAGAATGACCAGAAAGGAAGCTAGAGATGAAGGCACAGATAGAAGGATAGAAACCATAAGAGGGCAGTTTGGAAATTAACGGTTTATGCCAGACTCGATCGAAAGCCTTTGAGATGTCAAGTGCAATGGCAAAGCTTTCGCCAAAGACCCGAGAGGAGGATGGCCAGGAGTCTGAAAGGTAGGTGAGAAGATGACCAGTGGAGCGTCCCTGACGGAACCCATACTGATGATCAGAAAGAAGGTTGTGATAGGAAAGATGCTTCAAAATTTTTCTTGTAGAACTCGTTTTGCAAGACATGGAAATTGATCACCTCAGCCCCATTGTAATTATTATTTTGTCCTATGATTTTTTTTTTTTTTTTTTTTTTTTTTTTTTTTTTTTTAATAATGTGTTCGACTCTGGCCATAGGCTTCACAGCCTGCTCTCAAGGCCCAGTAGTCCTCTCACATACCGTACACCTCTACATCTCACCACTTCAGCACTAACACCCACGGTCCATATTGAATACATGTTAGGGCTGTCTCATACGGGACTGGTGTATTGGTATTAGTGGGGGTATTTTTACGACATGTCGGCGGGTCTTCTGGTAGATCAGAAAATCCTGATTTAATGAAATTCAAATCCTTAAACTGTACCCTGCCCCAGCCGGGTTTTGAACCTGGGTCCGTTAGAACAACAGGCTGCCTCTCAACCGATTGAGCCACCGCCTCCCCAAATGCGCTAGTTTATCAAAGTATACAGACGCTTCCTTCCATGAAACTTCCATGACTACACTGCTCGGCAGTTCGGCGCATTTGGCGCCCAGTTTGAATTTTTTAATTTTGATTATTTTACTTTTGGAGTTTTTGTCAGCCTTCTTCAAAAATTCAGATTATTGGGATTTTCGGATTATTAGTGTTCAGATTAATGGTCTTTTACTGTATACATATATGTATATATATATATATATATATATATATATATATATATATATATATATATATATATATATATATATATATATATATATATATATATATATACTGTATATATATATATGGAGCCTCTGTGGTACAGTGGTAGAGTGTGCTGTTCGTACACGGGTGAGCCAGGGTTTGCGCCCCGCCAAGGTAATAAACTTTGGGAGTGTTCACCCGGCCACGTACTGCATCGGTGGACACCAGAGGTGCTGTGGTTGAATCAGTGTCCCTTACTCTAGAGTAAGTTTGCACCCAGTCGGCTTGTGCGGGCCGATTACACTTGGTTCACAGACTGCACACACACATCCAAAGCCACTCCAACACTACAGTTACACTTACAAGCACTTCTCACCCTACATACAATCTCTACCAGACAGCCTAAGCCACTTGGTAGAGATACATTGGCTGTATTGTCCAGACTTCGGTCGGGATAGGCCGGTCCTGCAGTGGACACTCAAACGGCTGATGAGATGAGATGAGATATATATATACAGGTATATACAGTATGTATATAAGTGGTGGCGACCATCATCCACTCACATGATGTAGTGCTGTGCACTTCTTCCTTAGCCTTTATCATTCTTTTTCTTAGCCTGCCCTCCTTTCTTCCTATATCTCCCATCATTCCTGGCACTTCTTATTGCTCTTCTTTCCTTTATAGGTGGCTTTACATTGAGTGACAAGCCAAATGGTTTCCTGTAAGCCAAGAAACCTTTTACAACGCTGAGTGGTAACCATATAACCAGCCCATATGTGCTCCCTGCGTGTCAGCAAGTGGGTTGGTGGAGGGTTAGTGCCCCTCCCCGTAAAACCAATAACTCACATGGCCACCCCTTACGGGATAATGGCGTCTGGCAGTAGGTAGACAGATAAATATATGTTTTTCATTCATTCATTCATTGCCAGACGCCATGTATCCCAAACGGGGTGGCCAAGGGCTCAGAGTTAATTGTTTTACAGGGAGGGGCACTAATCCTCCACACACAAAAACTGTTCACGTCCACTTATCACTGGAACCCTTTTCCAACTTGTCTCGCTTAATTCAAATTTCTGTCTGAATTAAAATTATTCGTCTGGTGGTCAAAAAAGATCCTAATTAACCAATTTCCTAATTATTTGAGTTTGAATTAAAGAGGGTTTACTGCATATATATATATATATATATATATATATATATATATATATATATATATATATATATATGTATGTATGTATATAAAACTGACAGAATGACTAATGATACTTTGTTCAATATGTTTCAGTATGTGAAGCACATAAAAAGAAAGTTAGGTGAAGCAAGGATTTTGAAGGCAGGAATGATATATAAATGCATGCATATATATATATATAGATAGATAGATAGATAGATAGATATAGATAGATAGATAGATATACAGTAATCCCTCTAATATCCGAACGCTCAATATCCAAACATCCCCACTAACCGGACATAATCGTCCTGGGATCCAATATTCCCAAAATGGGCCAAAAACCGCAAAAAATTCGAAAAAAATCTTATTGTTTTCCCTCCCGTAATTTGAAATTCCCGCCTGGCGCCGAACAGCTGTTACACCATGGTCCCTTCACCCCTTCCTTCCTCCCCCTCCCCCCTCCCCTGTCAGGGTTGCCATTTGGTATTTTTCATTACCAAGCGTGGGCCAATTTGGTAATGAAAAATTCGTTTGGTAATGAATCAGAATAATGCATTACCAAATGGATTTTTCACATGTATGAGGATACACGGGATGGAGATGGTGGATTGTTTGCTCTCTCTGATTAATCTGCTACCCTACATAGTGTGAAAATAATCAACATGGTGTTAATTATAAGGAGAGTGATTACATGTCATGTGGGGTTGGTGGAGGATTAGTGCCCCACCCTGTAAAACAATTAACTCTAAGCCCTTGGCCACCCCGTTTGGGATACATGGCGTCTGGCAATGAATGAATGAAAAATTAGATGTTTTTCCACTTGTATATATAATTAGTGAAGAATAAATGCTAGCTTTACAAATTTGGTAATGAAAAGTTAAATTTGGTAATGAAAGTTGAGCAGATTGGTAATGTGGCCGTTGCGATCTGGCAACTCTGTTACCCCGCCAACATCAACAGTCACAGTCTAACTCCGATCGAGAGCAGATGCTCATAGCAGTGCAAGCCACAGGTGCTTGTTTTTGTGAATAAACAGTGAATAAACTGCAATACCTCGCCACTAGAACACACAGGAATTTACAGTGTTGTGCAGTGTTAAGAAATTAGAATTTAGAGTGCAGAGGATTAACTGTGGACTGCAAACTGGCGGTTCAAACCAGTCCAGGAGCAAGGGACTTGTAAGTACCCAGAATGTTTAATATTGTATAAACTCACCTCTAAAACCTCATTTTATGGTTCTTTTGCATTTATTTCAGTCTTTTATGTCCCTTATTGGTGTGATTTGGGTCTTAA
Organism: Coenobita brevimanus; assembly: GCF_032717465.1. Taxonomy (NCBI): domain Eukaryota; kingdom Metazoa; phylum Arthropoda; class Malacostraca; order Decapoda; family Coenobitidae; genus Coenobita; species Coenobita brevimanus. Next base: position 3,363,724 of record NC_137017.1, on the reverse strand, counting down.
ATAGGTGCAATGCATGTCCAGAGAGAGTTGTATAGGTGTTTTTCTGAGTTAGGGTCCATAAGTACAAGTCCATAAGCTGGGGCCCAATATCCGGACAGGACCACTATCCGGACCTGCCTATGGCTGTATTACGTCGGATATTGGAGGGATTACTGTATATATATATATATATATATATATACATAACTGACAATGACTAATCGTACTTTATTTAATATGTACCAGTATGTCTATACTGTATATCTATCTATTGCCGGATGCCATAATCTCATAAGGGGTGGCTATTTGACTTAGAGTTATTTGTTTTACAGGGAGGGCCACTAACCCTCCACCAACCCACTTGCTGACACGTAGGGAGCACATATGGTTTGGTTATATGTTTACCACCCAGCATTGTAAATGGTTTCTTGGCTTACAGGAAACCATTTGGCTTGTCACTCAACGTAAAGTCACCTGTAAAGGAAAGAAAAGCAATAAGTCACAGAAAAGGTGGGAGAAGTAGGCAGAGAGGAGGGCAGGCACAGAAAAAGAATGATAGAGGTTAAGAAAGAAGTAGGCAGCACTACATCAAGTGAGTGGATGATGGTTGCTGCCACCACCTACCACTAACCAGTATGTGAAGCATATATATATAAAAAAAAAAAAAAAGTTAGGTGGAGCAAGGATTTTGAAGTCTGGAATGATAAAAAATGCTTGTCTGGCCTATTTCACTGAACATGATGATAGTTCTCCATCCATCCATCTATCATCCATTCCTACGTTGCCCCATGAGGAGCTTAGGAGCCCAGGGCTAGGCAAGTTGGTCCTGACGTTTAAGATGAGAGTGACCAGTCTCACTCATTCCTGATTGGCATTATGTGAGCAATACATCCCAACCATCCCGTGGATATAAACCTTCTCCGGCTTAATCCGTTTCAAGTGCCATATTTACCCACTAACCCACCAGGTGCCATAATTTGGTTATATGGTTACCACCCAGCATGGTAAATGGTTTCCTGATGTACAGGAAACCATTTGGCTTGTCACTTAGTGTAAAGTCACCCATAGGCTGAAGGAAGAGGAAAGAATGAAGGAAAGATAGATAGAAGAGGGAGTGTAAAGTCACCCGTAGGCAGAAGGATGAGGAAAGAATGAAGTAGAACAACAACAGAAGAGGAAGGAAACAAAGAAGGATGGAGGAAAGGAAAGGATAGACACCCGACAGTGGCACTACATTGAGTGGGTGGATGATGAGTGCCCCCACCTACCGCTATGATAGTTCTGATTTTGCATTTTTTCTTTGATTTTGGATCCTTCTTTGCTGTGCCCTTGTGGTGAGAATAAGGATTGCATTGATAATTTTTTAAACATAACTCAGAAACAGATCAGTAGATTTTGTCAGTATGGAGAAATTTCTTGTCTTGATTAGAATTTTAACGAAATGTGTTAGCACTTAAAAATAAAGATCACAATATTTTGCAGGTGTTCTGCTTAGAAGTGGTGGGGGAAGAAGAAGAATGGGACAGTTTGCCCTGGCAAGGTCATGAGGCCTCCCCTTCTGAAGTCATGGAGAAAAGTTCCTCCACAGAGCTCCAGACAAGACCAACCATAGGTATACAAAGGGATATACTGTATTGTGTTGCAAGTTATAAAGTGTCCCAGTACTGTCTCACAAGGTCTAAATCTTTCATCATATAATATCATGTTCACAGCTACCAAAACAGTTTCTGTAAGTACTGAGTGGTGGTTTAATGAGTATATATACGCAATGACCTATCTTGCTTTCATGTTCCTGAACTTGATTCTTCTGAATTCTCTTCTTTCTAGCTTCGGCTCTCCTGTCATTCTCTGACTAAGTATATCTGCGCTGTTTACTTATCTCTTAATTCTACTCTAAAAAATTCTTCAACTATCTTACTTCTGCGATGGAACACATTCTATCCATTTCTCCTTTCTCTGAAATCTCCATTCTAGGAGATTTCAGTGTTCACCACCACCACCTTTGGCTCTCCTCTCCTTTCACTGATTCACCTGGTGAACAAGCCTACATCTCTATCCTTAATGACCTAGAGCAGCTTGTACAGCACCCTACCCGTATCCCTGACCACCTTGGAGAGAGCTCCAACATACTTGACCTCTTCCTCACAACTAATCCTTCTGCTTACAGTGTTAATCTTTTCTCTCCGTTGGGCTCCTCCGATCATAACTTTATTACCCTAACCTGTCCTATCTCCCCGGGATGGCTTGTGGACCCTCCAGGGAAATGTCATCTGTGGCACTTTGGACCTGCGGATTGGGAGGCCCTCAGGCAGTACTTCTTTGATTTTCCCTGGAATGATTATTGCTTCAATGGCCGGGAGCCATCTGAGTGTGCCTTGTGCATTACAGAGGTCATTCTTATGGGCATGGAAGCATACATTCCTTTCTCATATCCTTTGATAAATGCAAGAAAGCCTTGGTTTAATCACGCTTGTTCTAATGCTGTCCGCAACAAGAAGGGAGCCTATAAAAGGTACCAGAGCCAACCCACCCTTGAACCACATCTTTTTTATGTTTCTGCCCGGAATCGTGCTAAGTCTGTTCTTCACTCTGCTAAAAATAATTTCATCTGTACTAAATGTTCTCAACTATATAACTTGAATTCTTCCCGCTCTTTCTGGCACCTTGCCAAAAATCTTTCTAACAACTTTACCTCATCACCTTTCCTCCCTCTTTTCTGCTCTGATGGCTCTGTAGTTATTTACTCTACTGATAAAGCAGATCTCTTCGCACAGACTTTCTCCCCCAATTCCATGTTAAACGACTCCGGTGCTATTCCTCCATCACTTCCCCCTTCTGACTTCCTCATGGCTGACATTAGAAATTCTTCAGCTGATGTATTTTCTGCCATCTCTGGCCTCAGTACTAACAAAGCATATGGGCCTGATGGAGTACCTTCTGTTGTCCTCAAGAACTGTGCTTCTGTGCATACACCATCCCTGGGTAAACTCTTTCACCTTTGTCTTTCAACTTGTACCTATCCTTCTTGGTGGAAGTTTGCTCTCATTCAGCCAGTCCCAAAGAAGGGTGACCATTCCCAACCCTCTAACTATCGTCCAATTGCTTTAACATCCTGTGTCTCAAAAATTTTCGAGTCTATTCTAAACAGAAAAATTTTAAAGCATCTTTCCTATCACAACCTTCTTTCTGATCATCTGTAGCACCCATCTAGTAACAAACTTTCATTCCTTTTCTGTCCATCTCTTTAATGCAAGAGTTAACCGTTACTTCCAGTCCTTCATTTATGCAACAGGTCAGCTCTAGAGCTGACTCCCTCTGTCTGTATTTCCTACTTCCTATGATCTCCAGCCTTTCAAATGCAGTGTGTCCAGGCATCTTGAAATAAATGGTTCTTGAATTTGGCTCTCTTTTGTATTGTTTTAGTTTTTTTTCTTGGAAGAAATGTTATATGGGCTCAGCCTTTGGTTGCTTCTTCTTTGCATTTAAAAAAAAAAAAAAAAAAAAAAAAAAAAAGGACGTGTAGGAATCACTGAAATTGTAGAATCACTGAAATTGTTTATTTGGGGTTGTAGATCATTATACTGGTCAAAATTAGTAAATAATTGTTTATTCATCAATCCATCACCCAGTCCCTTGATGCATTATCAGAAGTGTTAGGGCCTGTGGGTAGGCATTTATAGCAAAGCCTTCATCGTTAAATTCTGGGTGCCAGTGCATTTCTGTATGAGACTCAGTGCCGTGCAGTGAAGAAAAAATAATCTTCATCTTTCCTGGTATGGATAAAACCATTTACAAGTTTGATGCTATGTTTAATTAGGTCATTAGTTATACTCACAGAACTATAAACGGACTGTATATACAGGTAGTTTTATTTTTTACTGGGTTGTAGAAATACAAACTTGGGTATGTTATTAGATCATTAGTCATACTTACAAAATTTTAAAGAAGCATACTGTATATCATCATCATCTAATCCTGTGTTGCCCCATGAGGAACATAGGAGCCAGGGCTAGGCAAGTTGGGCCTGACGTTTAAGATGAGAGTGACCAGCTTCACTCATCCCTGAGTGGCAGTACGTGGACAATAAACCCCAACCACCGCATGGATATAAACTGCACAGGCTCAGTCCAATTAGAGCACCTTAATTGCTCACTGAACCACCACGCATCATAGTTTGGTTATATGATTACCACCCAGCAAAGTAAATGGTTTTCTGGTGTACAGGAAACTATTTGGCTCGTCACTCAGTGTAGAGTCACCCATAGACAGAAGGAAGAGGAAAGAATGAAGGAAAGAAAGAAGAGGAAGGAAGGAAGGAAGAGAGGAAAAGGCAGTCACCCGAGAGCAGCACTATTGTGTACAGTTTTATTAATCACTGGGGTGTAGCAAATGTACTTGGGTATGTTCTTAGTCATGCTCACCGAATTGTAAAGAAACTTACAGTATATAGCTTATTCATTATTGGGATGTAGAAAAATGTACCTCGATATTTCCTATTTCAGGTCCTTTCCTGGAGGCATTGATGCTTCGGGTGGACCAGATGCTTGCGTCAAACATTCACGTCAGTCTCCTGGCCACCACCATCATCAGTCGTCTGGCCTCCTACCCAACTCCGCTGCTGTCCACCTTCCTCCTTGATGCATCCATTGTCTTCCAGCCTGCTGTCCGCTCCCTTGTCCAGGTCTGCCTTCCCTCCTCATAACTCATTCATCCAGAGATTTCTCCCAAGCTGATCATAGTCAAGTTATAGCCATAATGGAGTACAGTACAACACTTATGTGTGTGGGGAGTGGCTGGGGGTTAAGGGTCACAAGATTTTTTAAAGCAGGATGGATTGAAAACTTTGCTTCATCATCTTCCTTCTCTTATAGCCTTTTTTTTTTTTTTCCCATTAAAAAAAAATAAAAGTCATGCTTGATCATATGTAAGTTCAAAAGCCATTTTTGTCAGGTATCATGATTTTGATACAGCCAATGCTATTCTAGCTGCATGTTAGACAGTGACAGCCAGACATCCCAGAGTTGTGTACCAGCATGCTATGAGAATTATGGTCTCCCTTCATGCTAAGGGATCCTTGTATGTGGCATGTGTGAAGAGTGTGATGCTGTTGGTTAGTGAGACCTGGTTAGTAAAGGAAGGGGATATTCATAGCCTTAGACATACAGAAGTAACAGTGATTGGAGTGTAGTGTGTCCTTGAATACAAGGACCTGAGAAGAAGGATGGGACTGGAGTGTATTGATGTTGTGATGTGGAGGAGTAGATTGAGATGGTTTTGGCATGTTTAGAGGATGGAGGATGACAGTTGGGTGTAGAAGTTGAGAAGTGTGAACTTTGGGGGTATGGTTGTGAGAGGCAGACCAAAAAAGATGTGGGATGTGGTCATAGAGTGTGACCTCCCAGATAAGGGACTGAATGAGGAAGCTGCCAGAGATGGAGCAGTGTGGAGAGTTGCCATTAGATGACCAAGGCCGACGCGTGCAAGCATGTTATACTCTTTATAAATGGGACAATATGACAAAACAACAGTTATCAATTTTCCCTTTACCCCAATCCACTGGGCAACGTGTATTCACGTCACAATCTGGCTTCCACGGGGCCGCCAGGTAACAGCTATACGTGCAAGTGTCTTCATGCCACCATTTGAACTGGGTGCCATTTCATCTTGGTGCCAAAGGGTAGGGAAGGAGTCTCGCTGGAGCACAGAAGCAAGAGTCAGTCTGTCCCATGCATTTGCCAGGTGTACACCAATGTCTTCAGGTTCCTATTTGATTCCGTCTGTGCCGCCTGTAGCCAATTGTATCATCCACCCTTGCCAAGCCTCTTTCCAAGGATGCTTGAAAAGGGTTCAGTGATAGTACCATAGAACATGCCTTGGATGCAACAGTATCTAGTTTATCTAGTAATGGAGAAGTTATCACGTTGAGAGCAGAGCCATAGTTGGCGCCGTGGGCAGACACGAACACGTCCTGCTCGCATGCCAAAAATTAGCTCTCTTCCTCACGTCATTACTCATCAACACAAAGACTTTCATACCGATATTTTAATTTGCAAGAGGAAGAGTTGGTGAGGAATATGGTCTTTAATTTGTTTCCCTAAGTGCTATACTTTCCGAGATTTTAAGGTTTGAAAACAAGCAATTTCCGGGACATTGCCCATAATGAGGTAACGACTGCGTTAAAGAGTTACCGTCCGGATGGGGGTAAGGTTGTATTGTATGTTTATCAGATTTGCTGTACTACAATTCAGGTACATGACAGTCTTCTGGTACTTTCCCCTGTATTGCATGCCTGCCTGCACACTGTTATTATGTTGTCTGCATGATTACCTCCATACCTCAGCATTTTTCCACTAATGTCAACCATTCCTGTAACATCAGCTTATTAATTACTGTACTCATACTGTATTTCTCCTGTACTGCTGCTATATCACTACAGTAATCCCTCTATTATCCGATGTAATAGAGCCAAAGGCATGTCCGGAAAGTGGGCCCCTGGCTCCTGGACTGGTACTGAAGGACCCTAACCCAGCCTAACTTTGAAAGCCACCTATATAACTCCCTATTGGACATACATAGCACCTATTTAAACCTATTTAACCCTTTCAGGTCTCCTGGCCACTATAGTGGCTTTCTCGGTAGGGGTCTCCTAGCCACTCCCGTGGCAGCATATTTAGGCATGAATGAAAACTGTTGGGTGAGGCTGGTGAATGAAATGAGGATACGAGCTGCTCCCCAGACCCCTCTGCTTCCACCAGGCATGCGCAGATCACAGTATTTTAGTTTAAACAGTCTGGGAAGAGCTAATCATGGTGGGGGGTTGGGCTGCACATACTGGTTTTATTATACTGTTGATCTGGCAATATTTTTTACTATCTTTGTATCAGACAGTTCATTTAGGAAAAGAATATTGTTTGCAATATATTTTTACTGCTCTGGAGGATACATAGCTCTCACCTCCATCCTCCCTTTCATATCCCCCTTCCTCCAGCCCCCTACCTCCCACCGATTCCCCACCCCTCTACCTCCCACCCTTCCACCCTCCACTTTCCCTCAAATCCCCCAGCCCCTGCTTCCTCCACCCTCCTACCTCCCACCAATCCCCCACCCCTATACCTCCCACCCTCCACCCTCCAATCCCCCATCCCCTGCCTCCCGCATACGCACATACTGTAGTGCCACGTCACAGGCAAACGAGATTTCCGCGTTGTATGTCTCAATATTTATTCATTTCTTGGGTGTTAGAGTGTCTGATTGAGGGTAAATAATTACAGATTTATGATTTTAGGTTTCTGAGATTGTTTCTGTAGCCTTTTATACATGTACCATGCATTATTGTTACTAGGCGGACATACATGTGCTGCGAGTGTTGCCTTTTTCATTGACAAATGATTGTTAGTGTCTCCTTACTTTTTTTCTGATTTATATTTCATGAGTTTCTCACATTTCTTGGTTATACTTATAACTCCGTAAATTTTGAGAAATAATAAATATTTGATCACTGTCTCTACTGCTGCCTGTAAGTAGCCTACAGAGGACGATATAGTTAGCAACAATAAACTAAACATATGTACATACAAAAGGCAAGCTTGTAGGTTTACCCCCATGTCCTCACCCCCACAGCCTTGGACAGTACTAAGCAAAATAAGAATAAAATAAATTAGTCAGTAGTAACGTGTAAGTGATAGTTTTATATGGATCTTGCAACTGTTTAGTTTGTTTTTTGTAAAGAAAACATCTCAAGAATCATTCACAAATCACGTGAGATATAATGTACATACTGCATATTAGTGCACTGTTTTTTTAATGGAGAAACATGGAAACAAACAATGCAATCATGTCGCCAATGCACCAAGAAATCACATACCCATCGAGACAACAATACTCACCACGCAACCACACACCACTTGCTATGCAACTTCCCATCATTTTTGCAGCACTTGTATAGTGAGTAGAGCTCTAATGTTTTATAGGCAGTTGTGTATTACTTCCCTGTGCATGAATATGATATTTTTTCCTTTATTTGCAAACCTTGACTTTTTTCAAAAAAATGCGTCTCAAACGTAACCTTGGGACCTATTTGAGACCTGAAAGGGTTAAGACCCTATTAACACCAATAATGGACATAAAGCATGAAATAAATGAAAAGGAATCAAAGAATGAGGAATTAGAAGTGACTGTACCTCAGCCAGGGTACTTACAGTATATCTGTGGCTTCCTTCTCTAAGGATTTGGCAGTGGTGAAAATGCTCTTGAAGCCCGTACGGTAATCCAGTGTTGTGCTGCACTTTGCACAGTGAGTTATAATTGTTTAACACTGCACATTGTTCTTAACTGCACCACGCCAGTTTCAACCATCAATTTGCACTCCACAGTTGATCCTTTGCACTCTAAGTTTTGATTTCTTAACACTGCAGGACACTGTAAATTCCTGTGTGGTCAAGTGGCAAGGTATTGCAATTTATTCAATGTTTATTCACAAAAAACGAGCACATGTGGCTTCCATTGCGATAAGCATCTACTCACAATCATAGTTAGGCAGTAACTGTTAATGGTGGGATAACAGAGTTGCCAGATCGCAATGGCCACATTACTAAACTCTTCAGTTTTCATTACCAAACTCGTAAAGCTAGCATTTATTCTTCACTAATTATATATACAAGTGGAAAGACATGTTATCACTCTCCTTATAATTAACAGCATGTTGATTATTTTCACACTATGTAGGGTAGCAGATTAATCAGAGAGAGCAAACAATCCACCATCTCCATCTTGTGTATCCTCATACATGTGAAAAATCCATTTGGTAATGTATTGATTCATTACCGAATGAATTTTTCATTACCAAATTGGCCCACATTTGGTAATGAAAAATACCAAATGGCAACCCTGACAGGGGAGGGGGGGAGAAAGGAAGGGTTGACAGGGCCGTGGTGTAAACAGCTGTTCGGCGGCGCGCGGCAATTTCAAATTTGGGTGGGAAAAAATTTGGATTTTTGGGGATTTTTTTTTTCTTTTTTGGGCCATTTTTGCGTTCTGAAGGTCCAGGCCCACAATGTCTGGTAAGTGGGGTGTCTGGAAAGTGGGCATCCGGATAGTACGGGGAGTACTGTACTTATATTCACATCCCAACCAGCCAGCCAACCAACTAAAAAAAATAAAGGGGGAGGGAGCCAAATCAGCATTGCCCTTTTGGGGGCCCTGGACAGTCTGGGACATAGATGATCCTTTTTCTTTTTTATAAGCATTCCTTTAAAATTATTATTGATGGAAGAATTGAAGAAAGGAGGAAGGAAGAGAAATGGGAAAAAAAAAAAAAGAGGTAGAAGGAAGGAGTGAGGAACAGAAGCATGCTTGGTAGAAGGAATTAAGACAAACTGGAAGAAAAGAATCATGAAATGGTGAGGAAGGAATATTATGGAAATTAGTTGTGGCATGAAAGAAGATATGTAAGTGGGAAGGAAAGAACCATGGAGAAGCAAAGAGTAAGAAAAGGAAGCATGGCGGAAGGAAAGAAGAGAGGTAGGAGAATAAGGCAGTGGGAGGAAAATATCAAAGGAGGTAGAAACATGAGAAGTAAGAAGGGAAAGCCTGGATGAAAGAAAAGGGAAGGAAGAAGGCAGTAGATAAAGAGTAAGATTCATAACGAAGGTTCAAGAAGTGGGAAGGAAATATGTAAGGTAGAACTGAGGAAAGAGGCACCATCTTTCTCAACAGTAATACTGTTATTCTTTTTTGCACTTGCACTTACTCTCAAACCACACCACATTAACAGGCATCTGCAAAACTCTGAGCTACACTGCAAAGATCATGGCCAAGACAAGACAGCATCATTTGCATATGTTAGATTTGAAGTACATCACCATTCACCATTCATCCCTAGCTTCAAATCACTGTGTAATCCATCTCTGTTTTGGTTAATTGTTATGCCATTAGCCTGGAATTTCACTCTTTTTCTGACCATTTTATATTTCGGAATGATGAAAATTTTTAGCTTTTGACTGTGAATAAGTGCATTCACTGTCCAACTCGGTGCATAATTGTTACTAAGCCCCACATTGCATTTCAGACAGAAAATCTGTCCCTATCATCATCATCATCCCTGACACCTTGCTTCCCCTTGGGTACTCCCCAAATGGGATGAGTATGACAGAACTGCGTCCAGGCTAATTTATCTGCACATACCTCTCATTTTCTTAGGCATTCCTCTTCCTCTGCGTTCTTTGTCACCAGTATATTACTCCACCTCTCATTTTCTTAGGCATTCCTCTTCCTCTGCGTTCTTTGTCACCAGTATATTACTCCACTCTCTTCCATACCACATAAGCTCTGCAACAATTCTCCAGTTGACTTTCAGATTTCTTTGGCACCCTGTCTCTGTGCATTCTTTGTATATCTCCATACCATCTCAGTGAATGCTTTTTTTTTTATTCACTTAGTAACTCCATATCTCATTTGTATTGCTTTCTTGCATTCCATAGCATTCATAAATTTCAATATGGCTTACACCATCCATCATCCATTATGCTAATTGGCATTCCAAGAAAGATCATTTCTCCAGATTGCAACCTAGAAAGCTGTGTCATTCACTGCCCAGGCTTCACTTTTATATAAGAGTGTTGTCAATAAAACATGTTCACACATGGCCATTTTAACCCCCATCTAACTATCATACCCCACAAAATACAGTTGAGCCCTGCAGTTGCTCCATTTTGTGATAATGTCACCCAGGGTAACTCCAAAAATGCACTAGATAAATGTATTTTATCATCTTTGTTGCATAGGTGGTAAGTGGCCTAAAGCAGCGGATTGATGCAGTGCTGACTGTTGAGGACAGCCCATTGCTGGTGGAAGCTCGAGCATGGTTCATGATGCGGGTGTTTGTACCCCACCCTGTCCCCTCCAGGTCACGGACACCCTCTGTCTCATCTACTGCATCTACGGACACGCTAGTCAGAGGTAATTTTGTATATCTGTTTTTGTTGTGAGCAGATATTAGCACTTGTCATTGATAGCATGTGAGTGTAGGGAGGGAATAATAATAAGAGAAACATTATAAGAGTATATACTGATGTCCAGAGTAGGAAATTGAAGAGTGGAGGTAATAAGTTTTATTTAGGAGAAATGCAACGGTGGGTCTGGTTAGTACTTGGATGGGTGACCGCCTGGGAACACCAGATGCTGTTGGCATCCCTACGTGTCACGTGGGGTTGGTGGAGGATTAGTGCCCCTCCCTGTAAAACAATTAACTCTAAGCCCTTGGCCACCCTGTTTGGGATACATGGCATCTGGCAATGAATGAATGAATGAGAACAGTATATGGTATTGAGAAAAATAATAATGGGTAAAACCTATGGTCTGAAGGGAGAGTGTGGCATATTCCAAATGTAGTGGAAACAGTGAATTGAATATCAAGAATGCTTTTTGTTGAAGTGAAGTTAGAAGCCAGAGAGCTGGGCTGGGATGAAGTAGTGGTTGGAAGTTGAGCCTGATAAAAGCTGTTTGAAGATGGTCTTCATGAACACCATGAATGCAGTGTTAACAGAAGGCTTTAGGAAGCAGGTGATCCTGCTGCTGTAACATATGAAAAACATTCTGGAGCCTAAAAATCTCTGTACTTTCTTCTGTCATGTTTTTTATCTGTTATGAGTATGAGTCAGAAAAAATTATGACAACCTTAATAATGAAATTGTATTAATGGTGCAGGAGAGGGTCGAAGGAGGAGTTTTTCCCGTGCTGTGTCTTCACTATTTCGCCGCACTGCTGCCATTGGCGCCGCAGAGAGACCACTAATCAAAGAGAGCCCTCTAGAGCACCTTCCAGACAAATCTGGGTACAGGTTAGTCTGAAAGTGTTACCTGTATAATTAATGTTCACCTGAGGACAAAAGTCTTAGATACATTTAAAGCCTGTTAGCAAATGACACCCTCTTTTTGGCAAACAGTACAAGGTTTGAAATCTTTGGTAATTAATTTATCAATATTTGATGCCATTTCAAATGAAAGGCATGATCACCTGTTTAGTTGTTCAAAACTATTATTATATACCGTAATAAAAAACACATTTTATTGGTACTGAGAAGGAGTTTACATGTTCTGGTGCTGTACACCCTGGGTAGAGTGAAGCAGCTGCTGTGTTCTGGGAGCCAGCCAAACCACCCCATATTTCCCTACACCTCACCATGGGGAAGGACACTTATCTGACTTTGGTGAGGTGCTGTCTGCCACCAGGGGATGCCAGTTCTGTACATGGTGCATGCACTGTACTCTACCTGTAGGACAACCCCACAAAAGCTGTTTCTTACCTGTAGTCATTGAGTCTGCTTGGCCCTTTAGAATTGGGTTGAGCAACAGGTACAGCAACAAAAGATTTACTATTTATTTTTTCATATTAAAGTGGTAGGAGAGCATGCTCACCATCCATTCATTCATGGCATTGCTGCCTTCAGATGATTGCATTCAGTGACAGGTTAAATGATTTGTTGCATTTAAAACCTTTTTATTAAACTAGGTTGTGATATAATAACCAATCCCTGGAGGAGAGGAAAAGTTATGCACCCCTACTTCCTACATGCCAAACAGGTGAAAAGTTCCCTTACCCTTTATATACACCTCACAATAGTCCAGGAAGCCTTGGATGTGGGCCTTTTCCCTGCCCAGGACTCAGGAAAACTTGGGAGCTCAAAATATAACCTTTTGGAAAGTGAGAAATGGAAATGAAAAAATAAGAGAACAACAGTGGTCATTTATCCATCCATCCATCATCCAGTCCTACATTGCCCTAAAAGGAATGTAGGAACCAGTGCTGGGCAGGTGCGCAAAGCGCCATTGTGCACCGTTGTGCTCCGGTGAATATCATTTGCGCATTGCACACCGCCAATCATTTCATAGTGTATATATTAGCATCTGTCACCAGGCTGAGATTGGCAGCACTGCACTTCCCCTAGGCAGGCCACCACACACTGTATTCAGTTTACTGTCGTCTTTCAAGGTGAAAGCACGTTGGATTCGCGCCTGTCAAATTCCGCCCCTTTTTAGCCCCATGCAAAGGGCCCTGTGACCTCTACCCCCTACTAAACCTCGTGTGGAAAGAGGTAAAGGGATAAGTGAGTGCTGTGGAACGTGAACTGGGTAATTTGTGAATGAAAATGATAGAGAGTGACTACCATCTTTCTGGTGAGTAAAACAGTGCAAGTGGAAATGTAAATACAGGTAAGCCCTTAATTCACATGAGAGTTACGTTCCCAGACCCTTCGCGTATGTGGTAAATTCGTTTATACATTTTGTCCTTGTGTGCACATAATTACGCATGTCTGCTAAGTATATTACATCTGAATAATACTGTTTATGCACTACATACACCTGATAAACTAGCATGAAGTATGAAAAACAACAAAAATGTAAGAAATTTAACACAAACCTGACAAGCACAGGTGTAGGTGGAGACACTTCAGCAGTCTGGTGCACAAGCCCTCACTGCCTCCCATATGCTACATTCTGCCTTCTTTATTGTCCGAACAGTTGACTCATTCACCCCAAACATACGGTTCCGAGCCAGTTAACAGGCGTAGGTGGAGACACTTTTGCACAGTCTGGTGCACTAGCCCTCACTGCCTCCCATATGCTACGTTCTGCAGTCTTTATTGTAAGAACAGTTGACTCACCCCAAACACACGTTGCAGAGACAATTCACCATGAAGTCAATTCACCATCAAAACATAGACGATTCCCTGTCATTCTATAAATATACTTATTATTGATTAATTAATACTTTAATAACTAATTTTCAAGGGGATTTTATAACTCATATAAGTAAAAAACTAGTGTACTGTACTTGCTGCATAAACTGGTATGTAAATAAATGACGGGGAATCGTCCTGACAGAGAATTGTCGCCGACATTCCTCCCTTAAGTTTGTCCAACACTTTAACTTTCTCTGTCAGCAACATCACTTTACAAGTCTGTTTTGGTGTGTTACCACATGCATCACTAGCACTATGCTTAGGCCCCATGTTGGCAGACAAGGCAAGCAGTCACTGGAAGGCAGAAAAATAAGCCACAAATAACGATTAGTGAGTCACACATGGTTTGACTGTCGGATTCAAACTGACTGTGTGGTGCGTGGTAGACCGACCTCCCACACACACACATATGTATGCACATGGGCAGCAGGTAGGCATTTTTATATTTTATTTATTTCTCTTGTATATTAAAATTATTTATTTGAATGCTATAATTTTATGTTTTAATTTTTGTACAAAAAATTCGTGGATAACCGAAATCGCGTGAAAAAAGTTCACGTGAATTAACCCGTCACGTCCCGACCACTTTCGCACCTCTGACACCCCCCAGTCCTGACCACTTTTTTTTTTTTTTTTTTTTTTTTTGCTAAAACTTCCGCTTGTGTTGAGAAATAAAGGAAAATCACAAAGAAAGTGCTTACCGTGGTCCGCAACCGGTCAGAACAGGTGAGGTCCCCCCGCCAGGTATCGTATTCTATCATAGAGGTGTGAGGCGCTTACGTTTTCTGTGGTAGGTAATTTTGGGAGAAACAACAAACAACACCTCTTTATTTATTGAATTTGAACTAATAAACAATAAGAATAACAATATAATGAATTTCAATGACATATATATGAAAAATAAGCATTGTACCTTCACGCGAGCATAGCGAGTTTGGTCCGATTGGTATAACGCTATGTGCTAAGTTTCCTGTTTCAATCAGCATATCATTTTTTCTACTTGTATACTACTGTTTCAATGCCATTTTACCATTTTGTACTGTATGTAAATGTTTTCTGCTGTTTTCATTCATTACGATGACATGTAGCATAAGTATAGCACACATATGCATACTCAGCGCACTCGCTACGACTCGTATTTCAACATACAACATTGTTTTATCACTTTCATAATATTTTCTTCTTTACATTGAACCTTTCCTCCACCACTATAAACATTTTCAATTATTTATATTCATTATGAGGGCATTTAGCGAAAGGCTAGCGCATAATCTCGTAGCAAGCACACTCTCTAACACTCGTGTTTCCACTTTTACTTTATTTCTTCAATCACAATATACTTTACCACTTACATTACACCCATTTACACCCTATTCTGCACTATACATATTTACTGACATTATTTATTCTAGTGAGCATCAGAATATCGCATGAAAATACCCTCGCAATGAATGATTCGACCAACATAATACTCATACACTTACATACTAATATTCCACTTATATTACACCCGTGTTCACTTGTAGACTCCTATTTACATATTTACAGGCCTTATTTATTCCACTGAGCGTCTGAATATTTCATCAAAATACCCTCGCAAGTTATGTTTCCACTTAGAAATTACTCATACACTTACATACTAATATTCCACTTATATTACACCCGTATTCACTTGTAGATTCCTATATACATATTTACGGGCCTTATTTATTCCACTGAGCGTCTGAATATCACATCAAAATACCCTCGCAAAGTATGTTTCCACTTAGATAATATTCATACACTTACATAATAATTTTCCTCTTATATTACACCCGTTTTCACTTCCATACTACTATTTACAGATCTGTGGGCCTTATAATTACACTGAGCGTCTGTTTGTCGCATTTATTTCAGAGTATCAGCATCCTATCGCATTCACACCTTATCAGAAGTGCAGGAGCATATGAAACTCACTGAAACGGGTGAATACACAGACCTACGTCACACTGAACGCACTCATAGCGGGTGTCCTTTCTCTGAGTGGTGGGTCTCACGCGGGAATTGCTACACATGTGACACCTGCACTGGGGCCTAGGTCTGTTTGCTTGGGGAGGTATGGGAGTGGGGAAATGGCAGGCGGATAATCTCAGGGGAGGGTGGGCACCTGGGGCTGTGCGGGTGCAGTGTTGGGGCCTTTCAACCGCATATCTTGCAACAATCTCTCGTGTCATCTCCCTCACAAACCCTTCAAAGGTTTCCTGAACTCTTGTTGTCATGGTGTGAAGGTGGTGGCAGTTCAGGGCGGTAATGTCAAGCGGGTGAAAGAATAGTTTTTTGTACCACTTCATCGTGGTCCTGGCACACTCAACAGTGGATATCATGGAGTCTGACTGGTCCACCAGGCGCATGTTGATATTATAATCAAGCACACACTCAGGTTTCAATACGTGGCGCCTGTTCTCGCTCCGATAATCTACCGACTCTGTACGGTGCATCAAGGGGCGGTGAACCGTGGACAAGAGGCGGACTTCTCTATTGTGGTTCCTCACAGTTGCAAGGATATTGTTTGCCTGGAGGAAGACAACCTCATTCCTGTCAAGTTTCCGCCCCACCTTGACCATGTGACGCCGGTTCACCTTGACGGTCCCACATATCCCCTTGTCATACCTATGTAGATATCGAGCGAGAAGAGGGCTAGTGTACCATTTGTCAAGGTAAAGGACGTGACCACGATGAAGATAGTCTTCTATCATTGTCTTTACCACTGCTCCCGACAGACCAATACTCTGATCTTCTATTATGTCTGTCTGTGCACCGGTGTACAAGACTATGTCTTGCACATACCCAGTCCTGCAGTCACACATAACAAAGATCTCGAACCCAAAACGGTGCCTTTTGCTGGGTATGTGCTGCCGAAATGAAATATTGCCTCTCCACAACACGAGACTCTCGTCTATGACGAGGTCTCTACAGGGATAAAATGAGGAACGGAATGTCTGCCTTAGGTGATCAAAAACCAATCTAATTTGCCTCATCTTATCTGTGTCATTAGCATTTGCAGGATCATCAGCATCATAGAAATGGAGGCGGCTTAGAATTTGCTGAAACCAATTGCGGCTCATTACTTGGCCAAATATTGGTGTAAGAATAATAGGGTCCCTTGTCCAGTATGCAGGAATTCGGTTCTTTCATACAATACCCATCAAAAGTACCAGGGCCAAAAACAAAAACATTTCTGCAAGGGAGACTGGGTAATCATAGAGGATAGAATGCCTACTCCTTGTGCCCTGTCTTTCACGCCGCTGGCTGTTAGCGAACCGGTTTGTTTGATCCACTATTTCCTTCACAAAGCCTCACTGAAGAAAAGGTGGAAAAAATCCAGCCTGGTTGAATTAGGGTGAACACCGGGAGCAGTGCATCCAGCACGCCCCTGCTCAGTGAATGGGTGAATGAGGGGAGTAAAATCACTCCCATCCTCCCAATTCCAAGACACAAAATCTTCATCCCGATCGTCCCCATCCTCGCCTTCATCAGGGTGGGGAGGAGATGATGGTGGGGGAGGTTGGGGAGGAGGAGTGCGTAGGGCTTCCCGACTCGCACTCCTCTTCCCTCTGCCTTTACCCTTCCCCTTTCCCTTACCCTTACGGCCTTGGGGAACATCAGGGGTCTGTAGGGAGGAAGCCCGGGAATATTGGGGAGCATAAGACATGCTGGGGAGTGGCTCCTCCTCACCTCCCTGCTCCATCACCACACCACGTGACTCACCACCCACCCTCACTTCCCCAAGTGATAAGCCCCGCCGCCTCACACCACCACGTGACTCACTCCCGCCACTCTCACTTTCCACACTCCTCCCAACACTTTCCATTTCACTCCCCACTCCCTCAACACCATTTCCGCCATCCCCAAACAAAACACTAGGCCCATACCTGTTAGAACGATGTGGTGTGCGCTCTGGGCTGCGATAAGTAGTATCCTCACGGCCGTACCACGTGACAGCACGTCCCACGGCTATGTCCTCGTCCTCGAAATCTGGCTCCACGTCACATAGGGGCTGGCTAGAGGATCTTGAATGTTGTTTTTGTGCAGCCTGACCCTCTCCTGCAGCACGATAAGTCATGTAGCGCCGCTTCCTGGGGGACGGGACTTCCTCATCACTGCTGCTGCTTTCCACATCCTCTGGTTGGACATAATCTTTGTCCATCTCCTCGTCATCGATTGGTGAATCACTATTGCCAGTAAAGGCATCCTGGGCGGCTTGAATTTCCTCCTCCAAGAGACCTTTATGCGCCATGTCTGAGCAGAGCCGCAGGTGAGCGCGGGTCGTGTGGGGTCGCCGAGTGTCCCCGCCTGGTGGCAGGTAGGGGAAGGTAGTGCGACGCTACGTACCAAAAATCTCGCGCGAATTTTGAAAATTGTGGAAATTATGCAACTTGCAATTTCAAAACGTACCAGTATGTCGACGGGACTGGCAAATGCAAAATGTTGCATTTATCCATACGTTGACGGGACGTCTCGGGTTAAGGGCTTACCTGTAATGTGTAAATAATGTGTAAACAGCAAGTGAAAGCAATGAATGTAAATATAAGGGAACAGTGGAAGATAGTTTTATAAGTTACTGCAAGTGACAGTGCCTAACAGTGTAAATAAAATAGAAATGTAAATAATGTAAATAAAATAGAGAATGTAAACAGAAATGTAAATGAGTAGTAACATAAGAATATGAGTATATATACTAGGAGTAATGAAAGTGAAAGTTTCACTCTAGGATGTATGAATACTATGAGTTATGAAAGTGAAGGTGAAAGTGACAGATTCACTTTCAACGCTTGTATACAGGACGAGAAAGTGAATGCTACGTATTTTACTGAAAGAGAAATTGAATGCCAACAGTGACAATAAACTACTATTACTGAAGGAAACTTATGGATAAAGACTGTAGATATATATAAGTGTTATATAGTAACAGAAATATAAACTGTGAGTGTTTTTATGAATAATAAATGACAGAACACCAGCGGCGAACGATCGGAACTGGGAAGGTCATACGTGCTCGTAATTTTCATAGCTTTCACAGTGTTTTTTTTTTTTGGAGTATGGATTCCAAACTATTTGAGAATCATAGAATAGTGTTTCTAGTGATAATATCAGGCTGTGGTAATCATATTACGGGTTGTTGGGAAGTGTAAAGTGGAGACTTCGTTACCCAACTTCAGAGGTCTCCACAAGTCCTACGGTACTCGACGAAGGCTCAACAAACATCCCAGGAGAAAGCTGAAGGTATGTGCCATGTGCATATGTAATTTTAATACTCTAGGACTAATAATTGATTTTTGGCAAACATTTTTAGAGAGTCTGTCAGAGCGCGAATATGCCCGAGGGACACGCAGGTCAAAGCAAAACAAGCCCGCGGTTTAGAGGTTAAAGGCTCCAATATGCTTACATGCATTGGCCTTGGTCACCAACTGGCAGCTGTCCATGCAGCTCGATCTCTGGCAACCTCTCTATTTAGTCCTATATCATTGACGTCACACTCAGTGACCTCCTCCCAGATCCTTTTTGGTCTACCTCTCACAGCCCATCCCTTAACATTAAGGCTTCTCACCTTCTGCACCCAATTGTCATCCCCCATCCTCTTCACATGCCCATACCATCCCAGTCTACCTCTCCTCATCACAACGCCAATACACTCCAGTCCCATCCCACCTCTTAACTTTTCCATCGTAAGCCTAGCCCCTCCAGGCCTCGCACTCTTGGACATACTTCACATCCATCTAATCGTTGTCATTTCTGTATGTTTGAACCTGCAAATATCCTCTTCCTTTACTGCCCAGGTCTCTTGGCCATACAACATTACACGCCTAACACTTGACGCATACAAAGATCCCAGAGCACGGAGGGGAAGCCGTCTCAATGTCAGGAGAGGCAACAGCTCCCTGAACTTCTTCCAACCACTCCTCACTCTGACCACAGAGCTAGCTCCAGCCCCACTTCTAGAATATAACGTCACCCAAATAAAAAAACTGTTCCACACACTCGAGAGACTCACCAGCAGGATCAATCCGTTCTTTTCTGAAAATCTCCACATTCTCTCCTCGACACACTGCGCACATGAAATCAGGATTAACTCACAGTCTACCTCTAATATCGCAATGTCGCTTATGCACCCACTTGTTACAAACACTGCATTAGATGGAATTACTTCCCATCCCTTGTGTCAGACTGCTTATGGCCATTCTCCATCTTCCTTGACAGTACCACCACCAGTCCAAGATACCATCACCTTTGTTTTATCTGCATTTACCCTCAAGCTCTTGTGCCTATACCATCTCTCCACTTCCTAAATCTTTCCTCTGCATCCCTTAAATTCTCTGCAGTCAGCTCCAAATCATCTGCATACAACATCTCCCACAGGAGTTCATTTCTGAAGTCATATGAAAGGGCATCAAGCTCCGTGATAAACAACAAGGGGTCCAAGACTGACCCCTGGTGCACACCAGCATTAATGGAAAACTCTTCACTCAAATCTCCGTTCACTTTTACCTGGGTGCGAGCACCCACATACATAGCCATAATTATTCTAACCAGCCACTCCTCGATCCCAAGTATTCTCATTGCCACTTCACCACCTCCCTAGGGACTCTGTCAAAGGCCTTCCCCAAATCAGCAAAAACAAAGTACGTATCCCTTTTCTATCTATCTATCTATTGCCAGACGCCTCAATCCCGTTTGGGATGGCCACAAACAAATCGCCTCCAAGTCGCCCTGTCCCCCGCCATTTCACTGCCCTGCTCCCAACTCACACCCCCCTCTCTCATTTTCTTTCCAGTATATTTTTCCTGAAGCTGTTGAACAATGAATAGGGGATTAGTGGTCTGTTTGCATGACATAAACCCAAACAGCATCTCATCAATATTCACTCAATCTCTAATCATATGAAAAAAAAATTCTTATTTGTATCTTTTATAAGGAAGGAATTTGAGTGTCAAGTGGAGGGAATGTAAGAAAATGTTCTGGAAAGAGGTAAAGTTAGTAGGGCAGTGAAAGAAAAAGTGGTAGATAAGTAGTTGAGAAGGGAGAAAAAATGAGCAGATGGAGAGAACACATTAAGGAACTGTTGAACATAGGGAATGAAAGTAATGCAAGTGTAAGTGGCCGAGGAATGGCTGGGAGAAGAAGGGAGGTGAAAAGACAGGAAGAAATCAGTAGGGTGGAAGTTGTGGAAGCAATGAAGAAAATCCAAATGGGGAAAGCCCAAGGAATTGATGGAGTGTGAGGTGACATGCTGAAACACTGGGGAGAGATAGTAGTAGAATGGATGTGGAAGATGTGCAGATTAACCTGGGAGGAAGGTAGAGTCCCAGAGGATTGGAAGTCAGGTATAATTATTCCCTTGTACAAAGGGAAAGGGGAAAAAGGTGTGGTAATCATAGGATCATTTGTCTTCTTAGTGTAATAGGAAAAGTATACAGTAGGATACTTATTGACAGAGTTAGGGAAATAACAGAGGAATTAGTTGGAGAAGAACAGGGAGGTGTTAGGAAGGGAAGAGGTTGTGTAGGTCAGATATTCATTCTTAGATCTTTAGTGGAAAAGTTTTTAGAGAAGGGAAAGAAATTGTATGCGGCCCTCATGGATTTGGAGAAAGCATATTACAGGGTGGATAGACAAGGATTGTGGAAAGTATTAACCCTATCCCATGAAGGGAGGAGCGTAAACTTCTGGCTGTTCGCGTAACTCTCACTCGAGAGCTTTCAGAACAGTCGCGTATAGATATTTTACTTCTAACACTCGTATGAAAGTTACTATTCATCACAGAAAGGCCACTTTGGTCTCATTTTGAAGATGAAGAGTTTTGCTCTGTCGTACATCATCCAGAAGACAATATATACAAAGTAAAATGCAAAAAAAGTGAGTAGCTGACATGCTAAAGTTTTTCACTGCCCTTTACAAAAATATTCATTAAAAAAAAAAAAAAAACTATTCAAGAAGTAGTAATATTTTTTGCTTCAATACATAGCAGAATAAATTTCCTTACCAATAATGCAGTATTTGTTGTATTTTCTTAAATAATAATGCCGCATATGTATGCGAGAAAAAGGAGCATAAGTGTTCAGCTGGAGGTCAAGAGGTGTACATCCTACCTGTGAGGAACCTCACACCACACTGAGCCAAGCAAACCAAGTGAGCACGCACGCACCAGCTGCGGCAGGCTTAGCTCCACCCACTTTTGCCCGTCATTCAACAAAAATGACGACTCCTTAAATATTTCTTTAGAGATTACGTTGGATGACGGGCAAAGTCGTCATATTGACGTCAGAGGTTGACTAACACATGACGACCCAGGTCGTCAGTGGTAAGTCTAAGGGTTAAGAATTATGGAGTAGATGGGAAATTGTTGAATGCTGTGAAGAGTATGTATGAGGGTGCTAAGGCTTCAATGCATGTAGATAGTGATCTGAGTGAATTTTTCTGTTTTAAGGTTGGGTTGAAACAGGGATGTGTCATGTCTCCATGGTTGTTCAATCTGTATGTGGATGGGGTTATAAAAGTAATACAAGGTAGGGCAGTGGATGTTGGATTGGCCCTAATGAGAGAGGGCATTGTTTGGAAACTCCCTGTACTGTTGTTTGCAGATGATACTGTGTTGTTAAGTGAAGACGAAGGGGAGCTTCAAGGCTTGGTGGATGAGTTTGGGAGAGTGTGTTAGAAACGGAATTTAAAGATGAATGTAGGGAAGATTAAAATTATGGTTTTCGAGAGAGGTGGAGTCTGAATGTACAATGAAGTTGGATGATGAGGAAGTGGAAAATGTGAATACGTTTAAGTACTTGGGTAGTGTGATGAGTAAGGATGGAAGTTTGGAGGATAAAGTGCTTGAAAGGTTACAACAAGGAAGAAAGGTTGCTGGTTCCCTGAAGGCAGTGATAAGAAGCAGGGAAGTGAGCATGGAAGTGAAAAAGTTATTACAGGACGGTATTGTGATACCAACTGTAACGTATGGAAGTGAAGCTTGGATGTTTTTGGACGGACACAAGTCAGGAGTGAGAGCAGTGGAAATAAGTTATTTGAGAGGAGCCTATGGAGTCACATGGAGAGACAGACTAACAAATGAGGATGTGAAGGAGTGTTGTGGTGTGTTATGGATGTGATAGGAAGTGTTAGGAGAAACACACTGAGGTTGTTTGGCCATGTGGAGAGGATGGAGAGAGACTGACAAGGAATGTGTATGTGAGTGAGGTGGAGGGGGAGAGAGGGAGGGGAAGGCCAAGGATGAGATGAAGGGATGGAGTGGAGAGGTATATGCAAGAGGGGGGTGTGAATTGGGAGCAGGGCAGTGAAATGGTGGGGGATGGGGTGACGTGGAGGCGATTTGTTTGTGGCCGCCCCATATGGGATTAAGGCATCTGGCAATAGATAGATAGATCTTTTATAAAGGTTCTAGGATGCTTGCATGCACCTGCCTTGGTCATCTATACGTAACTGACCACGTTGCTCAGTCTCTGGCAGCCTCCCTGTTCAGTCTCTTATCCCAAACTCTATGACCTTGTCCCAAGTCCTTTCCCTCCTACCCCTCCCCCTTCCCCCAGCCCTACCCCTGATGTTCACATTTTTCACCTTCCACACGCAGTTGCAAGAAATGAACATGAGTTTCTTTGAAAGTTGGAACAATTTTGGAAAGAGGCATAGAAATGCAGGATTGAGGATGAAAAAAAAAAAAATGAGAATGAGGGATAAGAGAGGAAATATGCTGACCAGTGGAGGCAAAGTATTCCTAGGCTGATTTAAATGGGAGTGCTGAGCTCTAAAAAGCAGTAAAAGTGATTGGTTTTATGGGTGCGTAGGAATGTGATGCCAGAGAATGTCACTGACAAAAGTGAAGAGTACTGTCAAGAGCTTGAAGAATGGGAAGGCAGCATGTGTTCATGAGATATATACAGAGAGAATGGATTGAAATTATCATTGACATAGCTGTCTGCATCCTTGTTTGAAAAGAACTGATGTTCGTTTCGTTTTTGTTTCATTTCGTTTTGTTTTTAAAGGCTCCAACATGCTTGCATGTGTCGGCCTTGGTCACCTGATGGCGGCTCTCCACGCTCCACGATCCATTGCAGCCTCCCTGTTCAGTCCCTTAACCCTAAGGTCACACTTAATGACCTCGTCCCATGTCTTTCTCGGTCTACCCCTCATAACCCCACCCCCAACATTAACACTTCTCACCGTCCTCACCCAATTATCATCCCCATCCTCTCCACATGTCCAAACCACCTCAATCTACCTCTCCTCATCACAACACCAATACACTCCAGTCCTATCCTACCTCTCAACTCTTCCATTGTAAACCCAGCCCCTCCAGGCCTTGGACGCAAGGACGCACTGCACATCCACCTAATCATTGTCATTTCTGTACGTCTGAGCCGGCGAATATCTTCCTCCTTCACTGCCCAGGTCTCACTGCCATACAGCATTACACTCCTAACTTATGCTGCATACAAAGACCCCTTAGCACGTAGGGAGAGCCCTCTCAATGTCGGGAGAGGCAAGAGCTCCCTGAACTTCTTCCAACCACTTCTTACCCTAGCCACAGAGCTAGCTCCAGCCCCACCTCCAGCGCACAACATGTCTCCCAAATAACAAAACTCTTCCACACACTCAAGAGATTCACCTGCAAGTTCAATCCTTTCACGTCTGACAATGTCCACCTGCTCACCCTGGCACGTCGTACACATAAAATCAGCATTATCTCGCGGTCTACCTGTGATACCACTACATCTCTTATGCACCCATTTATCACACACACCGCACAAGATGGAATTACTTCCCACGCCCTTGTGGCAAACTGCACATGGCCACTCTCCCTCGTCTTTGACAGTACCGCCACCAACCCTAGATATCATCACTTTTGTTTTATCTGCATTTACCCTTAAACCCTTTTGCCCCATACCATCTCTCCACTTCCTAAACCTTTCCTCCGCCTTCTTTTCATTCTCTGCAATCAACACCAAATCATCAGCATACAACAACTCCCACGGGAGTCCGTTTCTAAAGTCACGTGAAAAGGCTTCAAGTACCATGATAAACAACATGGGACTCAAGACTGACCCCTGATGCACACCAACTTTCACGGAAAACTCATCACTCAAATCTCCATTCACTCTCACCTGGGTGTGAGCACCCACATACATGGCCATAACCACCCTAACCAGCCACTCCTCCAAGCCAAGCTTTCTCATTGCCCACTTCACCACCTCTCTAGGGACTCTGTCAAAGGCCTTTTCCAAATCAACAAAAACAGAATAAAGATCCCTTCTCCTACCAATATATTTTTCCTGAAGCTGTCGAACAATGAATATGGCATCAGTGGTCCCCCTACCTGGCATAAAGCCAAACTGTATCTCATCAATATTCACTCTTTCTCTAATCATACCTTCTAAAACTCTCTCCATTACCTTCATTATCTGATCTAAAAGCTTTATACCTCTATAATTTCCTCTTTCCAGGGCATCACCCTTCCCTTTATACACATTTACAATTACACTCTTCAGCCAATCATCTGGGACAACACACTCATAAATAATCCTATTTATCAGGTCAGTGACTAAACTCACCCCTCTATCGCCTGAGGCCTTCAACATTTCGGCAGTCAACCCAGACACACCTGCTGCCTTCCCCACCCTCATCCTGCCTATTGCCTCACTCACAGTAGCAGTATCAATCAAAGGCCAAGGGCCAGACACTGGATCTGCTGGCTCCAAACCTTCCCTGTCCCAGTCAAACTCCTCATTCAACAACCGGTTATAATGCTCTCTCCATGCATCTTTAATATCCTCACTGTTCACCACTACCCTTCCTTCATCATTCTTCACACACTGCCCACCTATGATATCCCGATTATCCCTCTTCACCTGACCTGCCGCCCTAAATAAATTTTTTCTTTCCCCATGATTTAGGTTATCAAGTAATTGTCTCTGTGACTCAGACTTTGCCCTGTATACCTCTCTTCTAGCCCTACGCTTGGCAGCCAAATATTCCTCTTTGCTACCACCCTTCTTCCATTCCCGGAAAAGCCTTCTTTTCTCCTTAATTGCAGCTTCTACACCCTCATCCCACCACCAAGTTACTTTATGTCTTGGTGTTACGTCAGTAACTCTCAAGAAATTGTTCTTGAGGGCTCTGTACTGTTCATTAATGCCTCTGTCTACAGCTCCCTGTTCAGCCACCACTCTCCTCAACTCGCTATAGAAGACATCCCTTACTACTTGGTTTTTCAGCTTTCATATTTTCCTCCTAGGTACATGGGTATAAATGTAAGTAATTAATAGAAATGGAAGTTACGGTTTTGTGATGTTTTTACCTGTATTTAGGTTCATCAAGCATCCAGCAGCTGGCACTGTGGATGGATATTGTAGGCTGTAATAAAGAGCAGTGTCTGTATAGATTTGTGATATGTTTTAACTATATTTAGGTTCATCAAGCGACCAGCAGCTGGCACCATGGATGGGAGCTGCAGGTATGAGGTGGTGAGTGAGAAGCAGCATGCTGCCCGATGTGCAGTCTTGCTCCAGGACTGGCTACAAGAACTGGCTGCACTTGCACAAGAACAAACTGTAGCTGTGCCAAGTCTGGAGTTCAGATTTCCATCCAGTTGACAGTGACACCACTGTACGATAACGCCAAGGGAGGCAATAATTTCTGAGGGTCACAGCAAGGCTTTAGTTATGTTATCCCTTGTTTTGATTTGTATGTAGGGTTGAGCTTGGCGCTGGACTGATTGGCGGTCAGTGTCGACCATTGTCTTTTTTTACCAGGCCACTGCTCGTATTCTCTGTGGCGTTTCCTACCAGTTTAGCATTTACTGTACATGTCAGAGTATTGATATACATTGTTTTATTACAATTTCCAAAGACATTAGTTTTATTTGTATATTGCTAAGCTCATTTTAATAAAATGAGCATGTATTGTACATAAGTCATATGAATAATATATATATAAATATGTATATTAAAATATATTTTATGATGAAACATTGGGTTATACCCTCAGATCATATCACTTTTAATAAAGCAATACACTGGGATTTTAAAATTATTTATGTTATTAAGATTTCTCCATAATACTACTAACACCAAAGATGAGCAAGTCATTAATTCACAATGCACATAAATCCTTGCAGTCAAATATTCTTAGCATCAGTTTCAACAACAACTTCTTGGCTCAACACAGGAGCACTGATAACACATGATTCTCTTCAGTGCAATAACATACCTCTTTTTATATGGAATTAAGTAAAGTATAACATTTCATCTTAGGCCAAACTCTTGTTGGTTAAGGATGCATTGTAGCACTTCATCCTTACCAGTTTATTTCTGCAGCTGTATGGTAGGATGATATTCTCTTGTATGTTATGTATGCAAACTGTGTCATTGCTGATATAATAGAAGCAACATAAGAAGAGAATATTACTGTATAGTAAGGAAAATAAATTGCTAAGGGGGATATGGTAGAATGCCTCCATAGTGGACAAGAATACATACCATGCTGACTTAACATTGACCATCCTGTTTGTAATGGTACCACTCCACATGCTCTGGGTGATCCCGTCCACCATACAATATTTTAGTAGTTCAGGCTCAGCTCAGAGGTGGCTTATGAAACATGTTAGTAGACAGAGCTGGAGCATGACCATGGTTTGTGAAATAATTACTAATGGTTTATATTGTTGTTTACTGGTTTATTGTTGTGTTATATGCATTATTGTCTCTAATCAGTGGGCTCCTCTCATATTTTT
This sequence comes from Coenobita brevimanus, assembly GCF_032717465.1. NCBI lineage: Eukaryota > Metazoa > Arthropoda > Malacostraca > Decapoda > Coenobitidae > Coenobita > Coenobita brevimanus. The sequence goes on along the minus strand of NC_137017.1, from coordinate 3,336,236 downwards.
TATTGGGAGGACTTTATGTTCATATAGCTTATTTCTACCCCGAGTTATGATTCTCGCATAATAGAGTGATTCTCCAGTTCATATAATATGTTGGTATATTTTTATCAGCCTTTTGATTTTATGTGAGTTTTGAGATGGAAAGCTACCATGTGATAAAATAAGTATGTTTTAGTTAGGAAATATTGTGAATTACAGTATCAGAATTTATCTTCAGCTGTTATGGTACAGAGTTTGAAAAAACTGTAGGATGCTATCTAAGATGAAGACATTGCTTACCCAAATACATATTCTGTACATTACATTTTTTCTCAAAGCCAAAATTGTACACAATATTTTGCATATACTGAGATTTAACATACAGATTATCAAGATTTATTTATTAGAATGTACAGGACCCAGTATTTCATTATATATTTTTGAGTCACAGCACAACCTGAATAATTTTTTTTATTTTTTATTTAATTTATTTTTTTTGTGAATAGTGACTAATGCATTTTTTAATTGAAGAGAAGACTGGAAATAGAAATGGTCAGCACTCTCAGATGATATTACAAGATCTTATGCTTCCCCTTTCGTTCTACTGTAGCTTCATCATTATTTTCAGCAACTCTTTTATGTAGGCCCTCCCTTATCCATTCTAATTGTCCTACTTTTATCCTTTATATCTCTTTCCTCAGATTTCTGCTATTTCCACCCCTTTCTGCCAGTTGACCTTTTCAGTCAGAAGGTGTGTTCTTTATTTCATGCATGCTGGTTCTGTTTTTTAATATAGGAAAACACCTGGGAGTAAAACTATTAATGAAGGTCCCTCAAAGTGTAAAAGTTCCTCAGAAACTTGGCAAGAAAGAAATAGAAAATACATTATTGGGTTGAAGGGGTTAAATATATATTTATGTATACCTAAAGCCGCCTCAGTATGGTAAGTTATCGATATAAGTTACCTGTTTGGCATCATTTTTGGATATCATGTCCTCAGAAAATTACAGAAAATTTTTGCCATTAATGTGTTGTCAGTACATACAATGATGATAACCAGTTACTCCCAATTTACAGAACTACTGTATGCTGTTTTTACTCCAACTTGGCCTAAAATTGCCATCTCTTCGTGTACTATAGTTTAACACTACAATATGGTTATTGTCATGAAGAAGTGTTCTAGAAAGGATGTAGAGCTACAGCATTGTCTTTTTTTGCCACTGACCTACTTGAAATAAGTTGCAAAAGGATGGAAATCTTGTCCAAGTTAGAGTAAAATCTATATAGTTGTATTGAAAAAGATATCCTACTTTGAAACACATCCATTACTTATATCGAGGTCTGCCTGTACACCATTGCCATAATACTCTTGGTTGTTTTCAGTGGTTGAGTTTTATAGATCTACTGGAGTTTCTCTGTCATTAGTAAATCAGGTTTATCATGTGTGCATTCTTATGTATTAACTTGAAGTATATTGCCTTTATACCTGATTTGTTCCCCAACCCATGAATGACAAACAGACAAATATGTAGATTATGCAAATAAATTTATATATTAACCTTGTTCACACTTATTAACAGCTTATGTTTTGCTTACAGTACTAGAACGTAGAACAGTCCGAGAGAAATGATGTCACTGAATGTACAGTGAGGCTGGATGAGGAGGAAATGGAAAATGTGAGTGCATTTAAGCACTTGGGTAGAGTGATGAGTAAGGATGGAAGTTTAGAGGATGAAGTGCATGAAAGGGTACAACAGAGAAGAAAGGTTGCCGGTTCTTTGAAAGCAGTGATAAGGAACAGGGAAATGAGCAAGGAAGTAAAAAAGTTGCTGCATGACAGTATTTGATACCAACCCTAATGTATAGAAGTGAAGCTTGGACTTTGTTGGATGGACAAAGTCAAGAGTGAGACCAGTGGAAACTGAGTTGTTTGAGAGGAGTATGTGGGATTACATGGAGAGAGAGACTGACAAATGAGGAAGTGAAGGAGTGTTGTGCTCTGGATGTGGATGTGATAGAAAGCTTAAGGAGGAATACACTGAGGTGGTTTGGCCATGTGGAGAGGATGAAGAGCGAGAGACTAACGAGGAGATTGTATGCAAGTGGGGTAGAAGGGGGGGAGAGGGAGGGGGAGGCCGAGGATGAGATGGAGGAATGGAGTGGAGAGGTATATGAATAATATGAGAGATGGGGGATGTGAGCTGGGAGTAAGGCAGTGAAATGGCGTTGGACAGGACGAAATGGAGGCAGTTTGTTTGTTGCCACCCCTTAATGGAATTGAGGTGTCTGGCAATAGGTAGATACAGGTAGATAGATAGTTTTGCTTACTGTACTAGAACTTAGAACAGTGACTTATAACCAGTAGCTATTGTTATTTATAACCCTGTGTGACCTTACCATCTAAGCTCAGGCTGTTTGAGTGAAACGTGAAAGTTGAGGAAGTAGAAGGTTTGACAAAGCTAGAAAAGGATAGACAAGATATTGTACACTATACGAATATAACAAATGGGCAGGTTGATGGGGACATCCACCGTCCACTCAGTTGAAGTATTTTTGTAACTCGGGAAACCATTTACTGCGTTGGATGCTCACTACATATATATAGTATGGTGGGTCAAGGCACTCCAGCCAATATAGCCGTGAAGAGATTATCTGAAGGATGGTTGGGGTTAGTCATTTGCATAAAACCACTTAGCGATGAGCAACATCATCCAACATGTCACTCTCAGTGCCAATATCTTGATTAGTAGCCTAGTCTCAGGCCCATGCACTGATGATGAGGGTAATAAAGACTTGGATGATAGATAAAATGAATGACAAAGGTTGCACTCCACAAGCATAATGAACCATAATTATGTTTTTGTGAATCATAGCCAGTGAACTGCAACAGAGAAACTAAGCGGCCTAAATATTGACTGACTGACTATTTCTTGTCTCATTTATTTGAGATTCCTGTTGCTAATCTTTATTCAAGTTTCCCCCTTATTACTGAGCTGGATGTATCCACTTCTCATAATGGTGATGATAAGGATAATGCTGTTACCATTCACCTCCTTGAAATAATATGCTTCAGAAAAATTGAAAGTTGGTGTACCTTTAATCAAACCTTTCAGTATTAACAACAGTGACAAACAAAAAGACAGAAATTAACCTACCAAGCTCTGCCAACAGAAGTTGTAAACTTCCAATTCTGAAAGTTGTACATATGAAAATCCTTTAGTTATTAGTCCCCTACGAGTGAAACTGGTCGGAGACTATAGGTTTGCACGGTTCCATCAGTACGTCAGTCTACCTGCAGTTTCATGTCCGCACTGGAACTTCCACATGCATAGACAGATTTTGATATAACTTCATACAATAATATTGTTCCCCATACGATCACGGTGTGTCGCGTGCAACAACCAGCGATCTACTCCTAAGGTCAAGGTCACACTTGGGGCTCAAACAAAGTCAGGTGCTACATTCATGTCTGATCTGCAACTTCCACATGCATGGACAAATTTTGATATAACTTTACACAGTTATTCCCCATACCATGACGGCACGTCACGCGGAACAACCAGCCATCTACTCCCTAGGTCAGTTACATAATGTATAGTTATCTGGGTAGGGGACTTTGTATTGCATGGCAATACTGAATGCACTTGTGTATATACGGTAGGTATTTTCATAAGTTGCTATTAAAGTGCAATACACAGTTAGTTCCCCACATTAATGGTATATTTCAGATGCATTTGAAATAACAGCACCTGACAACACCACGACACCCCCAGGAGGCGACAACGGAGGGGTAGACGGAGTGAGCAGAATGTCCGTGAAATATGGGCACAAGTCCCAGGTAGCCGCGCGCCCCTACTCCCCGGAATGCGCTCGGCACGAGCCTCTAGTCGCGCCAGGGAGGGGTGCTCCAAAAGCCCCTCGTCTTCTGTGACTTCACCACATGAGGGCGACCTACACCCACCTGTGGCAGAGCCAGTCGTTCCCCCCTACACCCAGACCAAGGCAGTCCCCAGAAGGAGAGCTCCCTGCTAGAAGACTGGTGGAGAGGCCCCGTTTTGTCCCCAGAGCTGTACTCCATACAGCTGGTGCCAGAGGAAGCCCACTCCTGATGGACTCTTGCCAGAGGCGACGCTGCAGACCCACTCTGACGGTGATGCATCAGGAAGGGGACCTCAGTCACCAGGACCCCGATGGCACCCCTGGTACTTCAGGGCGAGGCCTCCCCAGTCCCTGCCTGAAACGACGCTGTTCCACCACCAGGCGCATACGAGAATGCCTGGAGAGACTGTTCGGCCCTAGTTCTGTGGGCCAGACCCCAGTCCCCAGCCCCAAGAGTGAGGGGCCCTTCACCACGCCCGTATGCAGCCCTCGGCGAGAGACAATGCCCTTGCGAGTGGTCCCGTGGCCGTTAGAAGAGAGGGCTCCTGGAGGGACTCCGACAACCCCGGGCCGACACCTGTGAGTCCCCCCCGTCCTCCCCCTTGCCCATCGACAAGTGACTGTGTGACAAAGTGAAACTGAAGTGAAAGACAGTGACTAAGGGAGAACTCCCATTCAATGCAAAATGAGTGCCAATGCCTAACCCCCCCCCCTCCTGTGATTGTGTCAGTATACAATGAACCTCAATCCCTTATGACCATCCTTAGCACCCAGTGAAACCAAAGAAACAGAACACAAGTGTAACACTGTGAATTACTTACTAGCCCCAGAATAAAGAAGGCACCAGTATAGAGACTGTGCACTGTGTAGCACGTATACCTGACTCCCACCCAGAATACCAAGACAAGGATCTAGAGACAGTGAACTATTGCCACACCCATTCACCCTGAAATCCGTACAGTGTCTGTTTTGTATCATGAGAGATTCTCTTAACCTGTTCAGCAGTCTGAGAAATGATTTGGCATAATAGGTTGTTGCCCAGAGTTTTTGTTCCGTGTTCCTTTTATGTTTGTGGTCTAGCTCCGGTCTAGAATAGAACCCAACAGCATGCCAGGCATTTCTAGGACAGGAAGCCGACCTAGAAACACCCAGCGTAACACTGGTGGCACTCACTAGAATTCAGCCGAGACCCCTAGGAAGACAACAATCCTCAGCCATGAGAATAAGGTGCGCCACCTGGGCACCAGCCTTCGGAGGAAAGCACTGCGTCCGTGGGCCCCACCACCTCCTCCAGCTCCTCCAAACAGCCTCCCAACCTTCCACCCTCTTCCTCACCTGTACCCCCCACCAAGACGAAAACCGAATGATTACACGATGAACCACCCTCTTACATCACCTGACGCCAGCCCACATCACCAACACCACCAAGACCTCCTACCTCCAAGCATGGGGACGTGAGTTTTCCCACCACGATGGTGGTGAAATAACGACACCCGACAACACCACGACACCCCCAGGAGTCAACAACGGAAGGGTAGACAGAGCAAGTGGAACGTCCGTGAAATATGGGCGCAAGTCCCAGGTAGCCGCGTGCCCCTACTCCCCGGAATGCGTTCAGCGTGAACACCTCAGCCTGGGTGCATAACCTTTCCACCAACCCGGCCTGTGTCAGGATCGGGGTGGAGCTGAAATATTCGATCCAGGCAGCACCCCAGAGACGGCCTCTAGCCGCCCAAACAAAGAGACAGCCTCTAGCCGCTCAAACAAGGAGATGGCCTCTAGCCACCCAAACAAAGAGACGGCCTCTAGCCACTCTAACAAAGCGATGGCCTCTAGCCACTAAACCAAAGCGATGGCCTCTAGCCGTGCCCTAACAAAGTGATGGCCTCTAGCCACTATTCACTGTATCTATTCTTCACTGCACCACTTTGGTATTATCACTGACTTCCATTAGAGGGTTAGTTCGCTATTCTGCCTTTGCACTGCTTCATCACTGACACTACACAAGTATTGTCACTCCGGTTGAATCTGGCGCCGGGGCGGTCAGGTGCATGGGCGGAGCGGCTACAGACCATCTCCTGACGAAGGTGGGAGTGGCTACAGGCTGTCTCCTTCAGGAGGGGTGTTGAACAGCTACAGGCCGTTTCAGGGAGGACACCTTCGGAGCGGCTACTAGCCGTCTCCTTGTTACCCTCAGAGCGGCTACAGGCCGTCTCCTTCAGGAGGGGTGAGCGACTACAGGTCGTCTCGGGGATACCTTCGGAGCGGCTACAGGCCGTCTGACGAAGGCGGGAGCGGCAACAGGCCGTTTCCTTCAGGAGGGGTGTTGAGCAGCTACAGGCTGTCTTGGGGAACACCTTCGAAGCGGATACAGGCCGTCTCCTGACGAAGGCGGGAGCAGCTACAGGCCATCTCCTCATTACCTTCTGAGTTGCTACAGGCCGTCTCCTTCAGGGGTGAGTGGCTACAGGTCGTCTCAGGGGGAACACTTTCAGAGTGGCTACAGGCTGTCTGACGAAGGTGGGAACGGATACAGGCCATCTGACAAAGGCGGGAACGGCTACAGGCAGTCTCAGGAAGAACACCTTCGGAGCGGCTACAGGCCGTCTCCTGACGAAGGCGGGAGCAGCTACAGGTCGTCTCCTGATTACCCTCAGAGTGGCTACAGGCCGTCTCAAGGAAGACACCTTCAGAGTGGCTACAGGCCGTCTTGTGACGAAGGTGGGAACGGCTACGGGCCGTCTCCTTGGAACCCTCAGAGCGGCTACAGGCTGTCTCCTTAGCGAGGAGTGAGCGGCTACAGGCCGTCTCTGGGGTGCTGGCAGGAGCTGGATAGGCAGCTCCACCCCTTAGCTGGTTGGTGAAGGCTCGCCCGAAAGGTAGTCTGGTATTCCTGCTATGATGGCGGCGGGCGAGCTCCGGGTCATAGGGGCGCGCGGCCCGGACTGACTTATGCCGTTGTCGCTCCGAGTCCCGGTGTGCTGTCGTTGCTCCTCTGTGGGCTTCTTGTGGGAGTGTCTGGGCGTTTTCGGGGGCACTATACTGCATTTTACTTCCTATTCGGCCACAGTCCCGAGGACCGAACTCTCCACTGAGGCCCTACCAGGGATGGGCAGCTACGCCGCCCAGCAGGTCACTCCGGACGACTCGGCCCCTGGCAGTAGTCCCGTGCCCCCTGAGGGAAGGCACGCCTGACGGGACCCCTCCCACACCTGGCCGACACCTGTAGGCAGCCCGAGACTTCAGTAGCCCCCGTCAGAGTCCTCCTGTCCTGACAGTGACTGAAACCTGTATAGTGTATTGTGTCAATATTGTATTCACATTTACTCAGTGTTGTATGAAGTTAAGGTAATATATGTGTAAGGTTAGCTGACCAGAGTTTTTGTACCGTGTTCCTCTAGTTATGTGTACTAGACCCGGTCTAGACAAGAAGCCCACATCAGTTGCACGTAATCAAAGGACAAGTAGTTGGACTTTGAACACGTCGCATAACACATTACATTCACTGAAAGAATAGAAGAATGACCAGAACCAATAGATTTGCAGATATAGTGTCCCATGTGACTATTTAAAATAGAGCAGTCGAGTACTGTAACAGGCCTCACAACTGTTTCCCCCTCTATAAATATTTACACTAAGTTTACTGGAGAATTACAAAGTATATGGAAGTAAAAAATTTAAATATCAGCTGAGTATAAACAGTATTTTGGGGAATGTTCATTTTGGCTGTGGGTTGTGCTAGCAACGACTACCAGTAACCCAAATGCATTACGAGTAACCCAGATACATAAATATGGATATCATTACTTTAAATCCGTATTTCCATTTTCCCCATATTTAGGTGTTAGTGGGCGTAATATTTCATCTTAGTTTGGAAATATAAAGCACCCCGTCAATAAGGTAAAAATTCAGCCCCTCACTCCAGCATCAAATGACTCCAACCCGTACGACACTTTTACTGGTATAGGAAACCACCATCTCTGGCTGAGGTATTTATATAGACTTAGGAGGAATTATGAAAGTGAGGTGGGGAGGAGAAGGAGAGGGTGTTCGAGAAAAATATGGAGAAATAAGATGACTATATGAAGGAAAGAAAGGTAATTATTGAGAAGGAGCAAATGTACGGAAGTCCTTTTGTCACGGCCATTTTTCACGGGACTAGTGTCAGGCTACTCCTGAATAGTCTCGTGTGTGTCAGTATACAATATCTGTTTCGTGTCATCATAGTTTGAAAGAGTAATATGCAAGTACTGTAGATATGAAGGTGTAATGTCCATATTAAATTGCTGAGGAAAAGGAGTTGTGAAGTTTAACTGGAGAAGAAACAGGGTTGTTTCTCCCTGTCATCAAATACACTGACCATGGGTTTGCATAGCAAAGAATGCTGATGTCAAGTGAGTGCATCCAGGTGCAGTATGAGGGAATGTCTCGGTATGAAATGTTTGAGAGTGCCAGAATGCATGACTAACAAAAGCAGTCGGAAGGTTGCAATGGTTCAGTACCAACAGAGATCACAACTAGGTACCCTTACATGTATGTTGGTAGATGAGACACCTTACCAGGGCAGATTGCACTGGGTAGCAATGCTGTTTGACAAAGAAGGGAAGGAGGACAAGGGGTGACTGAGTGGGTTTAGGATGTGGAGGACGTAAGGGTGGGTACCCTCATTAAAAAATAAAGCTGGGTGGGATTGAGGGAATGTTGAGGTCCATGTGAAAGATGGGGTTTCTGTGAAGTATGAGTATCTTGTTAGTCTGTTTTTCAACTAGCTTTGAGTTGGAGTGTCTGGGTGTCAAGAAAAATGCACTGGGGTAAGTTCGAATGGTGACAGGGCTAGGGGTCTGGAGGGAGGGCTTTAGGTTAGGGAAATTGAGGGGCACATCTTTAAACTGTCCTCTTAAGATTTCTGTCCTATTTGTGCTTTCATCTCTAGCTTCTTTTCTGGTCGTTTTATAGCAGCTGTTAGAGACGGCCACCGCTCTTCTAGAGCTATCAACAGTGGTGTTCCTCAGGGCTCTGTCCTAACACCAGCTCACTTCCTTCTGTTGATGAATGACCTAAACCGTACATCTAACCCTATCCACTCATACGCTGATGACTCCACCCTTCACGTTTCCTTTCCCGCAGCGTCCGTCTCAGCATTTAGTTACTCCAACAAACTAAGGATGAGGCTATGTATGGCACACGTAGTTTGTCACGGCTCATTATCTCTAACTGGGGTAAAAGTAATCTTGTTGTTTTTACTGCTTCAAAAACTCAGTTCTTACATCTTTCAACCTATCCAAATCTTCCGCGGGGGTATCCTCTAATTTTTAGCAACATCCAACTCAGTTTCCACTGGCTTCCCACGGTCTTTTAGCTAGCCCAGTTATACAACACAACGGTTCGTCCATCTCCTCATTAAAACTTCAAAAGATGCACTTTTTGGACTCAGTGATAATAAGGTGTACGGTCTTTCCTCGTATTGCCATGGACTGTGCTTCCATATACATTTTTTTTTCTAATGCAAGGAAGAAGGAACCAGGGGGTAGGGACCCACAAGAGTGTTCCCTCTAAGAAAAGAAGAAACAAGCGAAGGACTGGGAGTATCGATTAACTTTTGGATTTGAGGACTGGACAGAAAACGGGTGAGTTTCCTACCAAACTAGCGCTACGTACCCATGCACTGTAATGGAGGAGGGATTCAAGCAGACAGTTCAGAAAAACAGTGACTACTACTACAATATGCTACTCCCAGTATATGCTACGTGCAGTTAGTTACAAATCTCAGTGCCTCCCCCCCCCCTTTTTTTTTATTTTATTATTTCACTCTGAAATTTGTATTGGAAATTATGTAGTGTACACCCGAGGAAAGTTCCGCGTTATACAGTACACTGGCTCACCACTTCGAAATTGTAAATGTGAGACAAGTGGTAGCGAAGCAGTAGCCAACATTCATCTATGGTATCTGTGTGAGAAGGATGGGGATGGGAGAGGGAGAGGTAGGAACTATTAGCTCCCCCAGCCTTCCTCTTTCCTTAACTCCTCCTCTCCCACACAGTGATACCAGACATTTGAGTGCCTGGCTACTGCCTCAGTAGTAGTTGTCTCACGCATAAAGGTCCAAACTAGCAGTCAGGTGTAAAAGGCTCAGTGGTAGAGCGCCTGATTCAAGACCGAAGGGTCGAGAGTTCGCGCCCCGCCCGGGTAGCTGCCTGCCTTGCTGGGAGAGGTAGCGCTCTTCCGTCACCTAGTCGAGTTGTATGATCGATCTAGGTCTAACTCGGGGAATTCATTTATCCATTTTTCTCCCTCGTGCCGGGCTCTGTCAGCACCAGAATATACGACTTCATCGGCAGTCGTAGACAACTCTCTAAGGAGTCGTCAACACAGCCCCCTATCCCATACAACTTCCCCTGACACGACCAACGCGAGGCTCGTGGTTCCGTATTTACAGATTTTCTTGTGCCGAAACTGCGTAATGTACTCGTTACATCTAGCCCCCCACCCATCCTTTTTTCTGCTATTAAGTCCACAGTAATTTAAAGGAAAAGAAGAAAAACATTGTGAAAGCTCCACTGCTACCCATAAAGCCAATTTACTGCACAGTTATATGGAAAAAGCTTGGATTATTTTAGACGTCGTAACGAGCATTTAAGCTACTGTAAGTTTCCTTGTTTATGCCTATGTCTTTCCTCAACCAGCTTTCATACACATAATAACCAAACCAAGGAGGAGGATGAAGTAACAAAATGCAATAAAAAATGATGTTATTAATTTGTTACGGAAACAGTTATGGTGAAAATTGCTTCAGAACCTTGATAAATACGAAGCTTACTTTCCACCTAATAATGTTGCTGCATGACTATTCCCACGGCCAGAAGATGTGATTTTGGGTGAACATTATCGTTAATTTTTAGGTGGGCGATGTGGGTTATGGCGGCAATTGAGAGAAGCGTTGCAGGGAGGTGTGTCCCGTGTGTACTATGACACTGAAGGTATATCTGATTTTTCGGCAACTCGTTTACTCTCAGGCTCACGAAGATTGCTTTCAGCTAAATAGCATCATCTGTCATTCGCTGGAATATCAATTCAAAAGTGACCATGAGAGTTAACGACTCTTTCTTGGTAGTACGGAATAATACGATGATTTAAACTCGTATCTCTTGCGTTCTTAAATAATTTCCGGTATGAAACAATTAAATGCTTAGCCAATCAGTATGTCGAAGAACTTTGGAAACCGCTCCTGGTGAAACACATACTGTACTGTATTTTATCAAACTTCAGCCTTTCAGTGTGAGAGATAGGAGGAGTGAGGATAGTTGAAGCATTATTGCCAAAATTTCTGCCTTCCCCTTCAGAAACTGGTTGAGGTGTGGGGAAGGCGGATTTGGAGAAACTAGAGACTGGGTAGCAGGATGCAATGTGGTGTGCAGGGGTAAGGTGAAAATGTGTGGTGTGGTGTTGTGTGGTAACAGGATAGGGTGTGGTGTGGTGTGGCGTATTACGAGTATGATGTGGTGTGATGTGGAGTTGGGTGGCAGTTTGTAGTATGATGTGGTATGGTATGGTGTAGCGCTGTATCCTGTGATGGAGTGGCAGGGTGTGGTGTGGTGTGATGGGGGTCAGTATGTGGTGGTAGTGTTGTGGGGTGGGGTGTTATGGTGTGATAGAGAGGTAGGTTGAGGTGCGATGTGGTGGGGATGAGTATGTGATATGTGGGGATCAGTGAGTGTGTGGTTTGGTGTGACGTGGCATGGTGTCGTGAGGGTCAGTGAGTGTGTGATGTGTGGTATGGCTGACAGGGGTAGGCTGAAGGTCATTGTGTGGTGTGATGTGATGGCTCCTGTGATGAAGCGCTATCGGGTGTTGTGCTGAGGTGTGGTGTGGGATGGCATGGTGTGGGGTGGTGTGATGTGGTGGGGGGCCAACGAGTGTGTGGTGCGGGCCAACGAGTATGTGGTGCGGTGAGACGTGGCATGGTGTGGGGTGACATGGTTTTGGGTGGCATGGTATGGAGTGATGTGGTGGGAGCCCACGAGTATATGGTGCGGTGTGACGTGCCATGGTGTGGTGTGGTGTGGAGTGGTGTGGTGAGAGTCAGTGAGTTTGGTGTTCCCTCTCACCCCTGGTTCGCGTTGCACCACACGTTATTTACCACTTCACCACAATGTTCTTCTCTTTGCCCGCTCACACGTACTACCACTTCAGCTCTTTTACTCGCACGATTTATCTCAACACAGCAAAAATCACCCGATGTTAACTTAAGTAAAATTCCTAGGTGTATTGCTGAAGAGAAAAGGAGTCACTTTTTTTTTTTTTTTTTTTTTTTTTAATAGCGTTTGATTACTCGATTTTCTCAGTTGAAATAAATGTTCTTGTGTTACATGAGTAAATATGCAAGTACATCAAACAGCGAAAGGGTTGACTACCTTGAGTCTCTCTCTGCTGAATAAAATTGTCAGATAAATGACAAAATACAGCGCTTTCAGCATCCTAGTGAAAGATCCCACTGTTTAAATCTTTGACAACTTGAGATTCTCTTTAGCGAGTACAAACCATCCCGAGTTAGTGAATGGTTTGCTCCCGAGTTATTCTGACTGATACTGACTGACAATACAGTACTGACTTCACAGTGTAAACACACGAGCGTGTGGGATTCTAAAATTGCATATAGCCTCCTGCAGAGAAGTAAAGCAGTTCACTGGGAGCTGGCTAAATGTAATTCGTAAGGATGGCAGATCTAACATAATATGATAAAGTCAAACATGTAACCACACGATCAGCTGCTTTCTTTGTTATGCGACACATTCCACATTCAATGTTGCCAGACTTGGGAGAAATTCTACTGACAATTTTGGCCAAAACCCGTCATATGAATAACTTAAATTGACCGTCGTGGTGAAAGGTTTGAGTAACTTCTCAATGCATGTATACTTTCTGTGGTACAAAAATATGTCAAGCACATCCAGTCTCATGCAGTCTATTTTCACAGTTTTGCCTCACTGATAACGGATTGGCTCACTCCTCATATTAATTTACGACATTAGAGTCTACTTTATATCATAACTATTAGAGTAAGTTGCTTGTTGTTCATCTGGACGAGAATAATAAAGCCATTAAGTTGTAGAGGTACTACAGTAAAGTGGTGTTTACGCATATAATGAAGCATACTTTAGCCAGCCCTAGAAAGGATTACACTGCCATTTTTTGCTGGAAGAAGTTACAAATCTAATTTAATTCATTCAGCATAGACTGACTTTTTGCGTATACAGGCTAACTTCATCAAGTGAACCCTGACTCCCAGTTCCCAGTACTGATGCTGCAGCTCGGATGTCTTTTTGAACTCATAAGATTGGGAGAAACAGAGGAGGAAGAGGAGAAGAAAGAAGACGAAGAAGATGATGAAGAAAAGGGGGGAGGAGGAGGAGGAGGAGGAGGAGGAGGAGGAGAAAAAAAGAAAATAATGATGGTTTGGTTACAGGGATTGCATATACCGTAGTACCTCGGATCAGAACCCTTTGACTCCTGGATTTCATTCGACTGAATATAATCTTTTTGTTGTTACCTATATATATATATATATATATATATATATATATATATATATATATATATATATAGATAGATAGATAGATAGATATATATATAGATATATATATATATACTGTATATATATATATAGAGAGAGAGAGAGAGAGAGAGAGAGAGAGAGAGAACGAGCAGAATTAAATAAGTTTATCAACAAAAGACAAAAAGAAGAAAAAAGAAAGAGAAACATGGATCAGATCAAAGAAACCATCAAAAATGGAAAAAGTCTGAAACAGGTCCGAAGCAAAATGGCACTAGGAAGGCAACAAATGACATCACTGAAAGAAAAAAACGGTGAAATCATTAAATGCAGATATAAGATGGTGAAGAGAGTTGAAGAATTTTACAAAGAACTGTATGCATCAAAGACAGTAGTACCAATAGCTAACTTTTCAATTGAAACAAGTGAAATACCTGAGGTAACACCAGACGAAGTAACTATTTGTCTTAAAAATATGAAAAGAGGGAAGGCTCCGGGAGAAGATGGAATAAGTAACAGATTTACTTTTGGACGCCGGAGTAGAATTACAAAATAGGCTTGCTCACTTATTTACCCACTGCATAAAACAGAAGAAAATTCCTAAAACATGGTGTAATGCAATAGTTATTTTACTGTACAAGAAAGATGACTCAAAAAATCTTAGTAACTATCGACCCATTAGCTTATTATCAGTCATTTACAAACTCTTCACTAAAGTCTTTACGAACAGAATAACAACAATTTTGGAGGAAAACCAACCTCGTGAACAGGCAGGATTCCGAAGAGGGTATTCGACCATTGATCATCTACATACAATGAACCAGCTAACTGAGAAAACTATAGAATATAATAAACCATTGTGCTTAGGTTTTGTTAATTACGAAAAGGCTTTCGACTCAGTGGAGCACATAGCAATAATAAATTCATTGCGAGAACAAGGAGTGAATGAGAACATTGTAAACCTGCTCGAAAACATATATAAAGAGGGAACCTCTACAGTTAAATTACATAAGGCCTCAGAAAAAATTAAAATTGAGAAGGGCGTGCGTCAGGGAGATACGATTTCACCAAAATTATTTACAGCATGCCTAGAAAGTATTTTCAGAAAGCTAGACTGGGAAAACAAAGGAGTGAACATTGATGGAGAAAAGCTAAACCATTTAAGATTTGCAGATGACATTGTCTTATTCTCAGAAACAGCGGAGGCATTGCAAGAAATGTTAAATGACCTGAACAGAGAAAGTCTGAAAGTAGGACTGAAGATGAACCGAAGTAAAACTAAAGTAATGTTTAATCCACAAACACCAAAGAGTGTCATCAGAATAAGCGATGAAATTCTTGAAGAAGTTGAGGAGTACAACTACTTGGGACAAGTACTAAAATTAACGAAAGATCATGATAGCGAAATAAAAAGACGCATTACAATTGGATGGAAAGCTTTCGGTAAACATAGAGACATTATGAAAAGTAGCTTGCCAGTTTGTATGAAACGAAAAGCATATAACGAATGTATAATTCCAGCTATGACGTATGGTTGTGAGACCTGGAAACTGACAAAATCGATGGAAAATAAATCAATCCTTTCTCAGAGAGCAATGGAAAGGTCAATGTTGGGAATATCTTTAAGAGACAGGAAAAGATCAACTTGGGTATGAGAGCAGACTAAAGTCAAAGATATTGTGGAGGTTATAAAGGAACAGAAATGGAGGTGGGCAGGCCATATACCAAGAATAAGGGATAACCGATGAAGCAAGAGGCTTACTGACTAGACACCAAGAGAATGTAAGCGAAGCAGAAAAAGGCCAGACAGGAGATGGAGAGATGAGATAGAGAAATTTGCAGGGAAAACGTGGCAAAGATCGGCTCAGTCTAGGAATTCGTGGAAAAGATTGGGGGAGGCCTTTGTTCAGCAGTGGACTAGTTATGGCTGATGATGATGATGAGTATATATATATATATATATATATATATATATATAATTTCTAGATAGACCAGTGGCTTAGATAGGGTTATTTGAACCAGTCTTTGCAGCCTTTGATTACTAGGATTTCTCGTAACTGCATGACGCCTTCTGGTGTTAGTTTGTCTAAAATTCCAAAGTACGCAGCCACAGTGAAAGGCTTAATTAAACTTCCGTGTGTCCCTTATCGAAGTGAAAATCGTTAAACGGTGTAACTGAAATACCATGACCGTTCGAAGGACAGGTGAGACATTTGTGAAATGCCTGCCCTATATCGTAATGCACACACACACACACACACACACACACACACACACACACAGTCACCTTAACATACCTCATTTCCTCTCCCCATCTTTCCCATTCCCGTCGCCATCACCCTTTCCTCCTCCATCCCCTAATTCTCCCCGTTCACTTTCATTTCTTCCTTCCTTCCTTCCTCCTCCTCCTCCTCTTCTTTTTCTTTTTCTTCTTCTTCCCTCCTCCTCCTCCTCTTCTTCTTCTTCTTCTTTTTCTTCTTCTTCTTCCCTCCTCCTCCTCCTCTTCTTCTTCTTCTTCTTTTTCTTCCTCTTCCTCCATTTTATCCTTTCCTCCTCCCTTACTTCATTGTTTTTTGCACTTCCTCTTCCTCTGTTCCATTCCTCCTTCCTCCCTATCTAAGTCTCTTTAACTTCTTATCTTTGTCCAGGACGTGCTTGTCCCTCCTCTGTTTCCTTTTCTTCCTCCTCCATACCCATTTCCTTTCTTCTTTTTCTTTCTCCTCCACTCACTGACTCCATTCCTGCTTCCTTCTCTTCTTCCTCCATTCTCGCTTCCTCCTTCTGCTCTCTTCCATCCCCTTCCATCTCCTTCTGTATTCCATTTTGTTTCCTGTATATCTTCTTTTAATATTTGTCTCTCGTCCTCTTCCTCTATGCCACTCCCTTTTCTCTCCATTAATCTCTATCTTCCTTATTTTTCGTTGTTTCCTCTAATCTTCATTAATGACTTTCTTTATCATTATGTTCCCTCCGACCTGTACCTCTTAAGTTTTATCATAATTTTCCCTCCTCCTCTTCATTGCTTTCCTTTATCCCCGTCTGCTTTATTATCTACTTTCTTCCTGTCTTAAGTTTCCATCTTATCTTGTTCTCTTTCTCCCCCTAATCTTTATCACATTTTCTCTCTTATCCTCTTCACTGTTTCCAGATTATCACATTTCCTCTCACTGTTATCTCTCTAATTATTGTTGTTTTTCTTCCTTTTCAATAATTTTGTTTTTTCATTCTTTTTCTTTTTTCTCTTATTCTTATCGCTGTCATTCCTCTTATCATTTTTTCCTCCTTATACCTTCAGCCTGACGAAGTTATTTTATATTTCGTTCTTGGTGTTACTGGACGATTTTATTCAGCATAGGAAAGCACTCTGACAGTGAAGGGGTTAATGATGGCTTTACCTAACCCTTTCAGTTTGAAAAGTCTACCCTAAAGTGACTAAAATCGTCTGGAGATAGCGAGAATACACTGGAAGATACGTCATCGTAGTGAAGTGGTTAGCCTTTTCAAAATTTCAGTCTTATTGTTTTTAGTTTATTAAATTTTTCCGTCTTACCACCATTATCCCTGTCGTCTTTATCTGGATTTCCTTTATCTTTCTTTTTTTCTTACGTCTCATCTTTATCACCTTTTTCCTTATCCTGTTCTATGCTCTCCTCTCATCTTTACCATAATTTTTAAAATCCTCTTCTCCGCTTTCGTCTCATCGTTATCATGAGTTTCCCTTATCCTCTTCTTTACTTCCACCTCATCTTTATTATTCTTTCATTATCTTGTCCTCCAGTCATCACCTTCTTCTTCTTCTTCTTCTTCATCTTCGTCTTCTCCGATCATTATCTTCACTCTTGTCATCATGCTTGGGTCGGGAGTTTTGAGTGATGTTTGTGTACCTGTTCACCTCGTCTTCGTGCTTCCCTCTCTCCCTGTGTGTGTGCGTGCGTGCGTGCGTGTGTGTGTGTGTGTGTGTGTGTGTGTGTGTGTGTGTGTGTGTGTGTGTGTGTGTGTGTGTGTGTGTGTGTACACTCAGTGTGCGTATATGTTTACTACTGTGCTTGTATTATGCACATGCCTGTGTGTATGTCTGTGTGTGTACAAATATATTGATGGTGACCTTGGGATTCACCATTATGCAAAACAGGCAAATCTATTTTGAGACATCATGCATCTCCTGTCAGCACAACAACAACAACAGCAACAACAACAACAACAACAACAACAGCTTCAGAGTGTTAAGATTTATCATCCAGATCACCACTGATATTCAAACCTATCAAGTATGCGAGCGCACAGGACCAAAATTAGTCTATCATTGTATTCATTGGCAGACAAGGGCCTAATCCCTGAGTGCATACAGGATACCCACAACAAAACTGCCTTAAAGTTTCACTACCACCACCTTTCTCAACTGCTGCCTGCCAATCCAAGGCGTCTTGCTTCATGTACAGTGAATATAAAGGTAGTCTTACTCTATTTTGTTTTGTTTTTTGAATTTTAAAGCAATGTTTTTACTTGTGAAAGCATCTCCTGACACTCCAGGTTCATGTATAAGTCTGAAAACAACACAACAATGGAACTTTAACATAAGAAATATTATATAGGCTACATTGAGAAATATATGTCTGTCTATGTGTGTGTGTGTGTGTGTGTGTGTGTGTGTGTGTGTGTGTGTGTGTGTGTGTGTGAGCGTAGGTGCCCAGGCCTAGGTTGCTCAGTCCTGACATTTAAAGAGAGGGTGACCAGCCTGCTCATCCCTGATTGGCGTTATGTAAGCAGCAAACCCCAGCCACCACTCACGTGGAAATCTTTATTGTCCCCTTCCAATTAGATCGCCTTAACTCACTAGACCACCAAGGTTTCCATTTGGTTATAGGGTTACCACGTAACGATGTACAGTGAATGATTTTCTGAATTAAGAGAAATCATTTGGCCTGTCGCTCAGTGTAGTCACCTGAAGGTTGCACTGCATCGTGTGGGTGGTTGGTGTGCATCCCTGCCGACCAAGAAAAAACATATGCCTAAAAAAGAAAGAGGAAGAAGCGGTGCCAAGGCACAAGAAACCCATCCCCGGCAGTCATTTTAGTGCTGACTTATAAACACAACAGGATTATCTAGTCAAAGACGTCGCACATAATTTTTAGAGGAAATCGGGTGAAAAATTGACGACTTTATGCCCATTTGAAACTTTAGACCTGACCCACCTGACACTGACCCCCCTACCACTAATTGAGGGATGAGCCCCGTAATGTAATGAGGCATGTTGTAGGATGCAAATTTGAAAGTTACACTTTTAGGTTTTGGTTTCATGCCGATATGACGAATTTGAAAGGAGTTATGACGAAAAAAAACGATTTATTTACTTTTTTTTTTTTTTTTACATATTTGGGGCCTACAGTCTGGGCCCAAAATTCAATCAGGTGATCAGAAGGTCATGGTCCATCATCCCTGTAATTTTAATCAAAATCGCACTAGTAGTTTTCGGGTAAAGTTGTTAACAAACAAAAAGACAGACAGACAGACAGACAGATGAACAAACAAACATACAAACCGAGTGAAAACAATACCCTTCCCTGAGGCCTTCCGGGGCGGGGACTGGTAATAAATAAATATATAAAGAAAGAGAGAAAGAAAAGAAATAAAAAAATAACGCTCATAGTGAAATCGTCAACCACTTTATTGTTATGGATACTTTATATAAGCCCCGTATTTTCACTTTATCTCATCTCGTTCATGCTCTCATTCTCCCATGATCTGTACTTAGTTCTCACATCTCTTCGTAAGTCAGCCGGCTCACTACGATCTCTCCTAAACTGAATGATATGGACCTGCTGTAGTGAGAATTGATTAGACAAGAGATCCATCACACGACACCAATCCTTCTCAAGCTGAATACAATCGACTGGTGGAAGCAAGAACAAAAAACAAAATATAAAAGACATCGGTTCTCCTCAACTGTCATGCAAATTTCCATGGTTGTGTTTTTATATTAGTCTATTCCAGGTAACTCTAGGCGCTTCATATATCTAATATTATATCCCAGCTAAGGCCAGTTATGTTCAGTTGAGTAAGTCATGGGTCCCTGAAAGTCAATCCCTTTAATCCTGTGACGTATTTTAAATTAAATTCTTTCGGCTACTAGGCAATTATATTCAGATTTGGAAGGACTTTTTTAAGCCAGGAAGGCTATAAATAGGTTCATTTACCCCCTCACTACAAGATGTCTGTCAAAAAAAAAAAAAAAAAAAAATCGTCTGGAGATTGTAGGAATATATCAAGAAAATACGTCACCGAACTGAAAAAGTTTAGATTACGGACGCGTTCTCTAGTCACTGATTAGCCCCATATTCCCGTGGAGCTGGGAGGTTGTCTGTCACCTCTTCCTCTATGATTTTTTCTGCACATGGTACGTTCATATCCTCTTGTATATTATTTATGCCGTCCATGTCGATCTTGAACGAGGTAAAAAATATACAAGGCAATGTATATAATGGTGAACTAATGAAAACAAATCATTATTGAGGAGGTGTCAAGGCCTCTCCAAAGTCAACGCGAATTTGACTCTATGCGAGGTAATTATGGTGAGGTACAATGTGGGAAAATTTTTTGCCTATTTTAATGAGTCTACTTCACATTTTGGGCATGTCCGTCGCTTTCCCCACTGACGAATCATATAAAAGAGAATCATCCATGGGTAGAGAAACATGCCAAGCCTCTCTCAGTTTGGGAATATTAGCACCAGAGGAAAGTGACAAGTGAAGAGGTGAAAAATTAGGCGATCTTTTGTACTCGAGTGCATGGAGGACCATTATGTGTAGAAAAACATTGCAGGCCTCTCTAAGCTTAGGAATATTAACCAACAGAGAAAAGTGAGACAGAGAAAAGTTAATTTGATGTTTGTTAGTGCAGCAGGGGCAGGTCAACACAAATGAGGCGCCGTCTCATGCACAGGTAAGATTTTGACCAGATTACCGAGGTATTCAGTTGCATTTTGAGTTGGTGGACGGCTGCAGAGAGCAAGAAGGAGAGGCACTGATGAAAGGGTTGTGTGCAGTTATCGTGCCCTTGACCATAATGGTAACATTCACCTTCATCTCACCAGAATGTAACTGGGATCTATCAGTTTTAAGATGAAATTTGATTTTATAAAAAAAAAAAAAATTGTTGGAAATTAGCGTCTTTATGATCATATAGCTAACTTATAATCTTTCACTTTGAGCTTATATGGGCGCTTACATACATACATACATATATACATATATATATATATATATATATATATATATATATATATATAAAATTTATGTATGTATGTGTGTGTGTGTGTGTGTGTGTGTGTGTGTGTGTGTGTGTGTGTGTGTGTGTGAAGAAGGAGACAGAGATCAGAGACATCCGTCAGACCTGACTCAAGAACGACAGAATAGCAGAAGGGCAGTGTGAATTCTTTAGTTCAGACAACCGCATATCATAGCGACAAATGCTTCTGCATGAAACGTTTATCATTCTTTACATGTAGAATAATCTTACATTGGTCTCGCGTGATTTGGTACTCGGGCATATTGACACCCTCCCCCTCCCTCCTCTATAAAGGCAGGGACAAAATTTTGCCTACTGTTCCACTGTTTCTGTTTAGGACATGTCCATCACTGTACTCCCTGACTCATCATATAAAAATAGAGAAGCATACTAAACCTTTCTCAGCTTAGAAATATTAGCCAAAAGAGGAAAGTGAGAGCAGAGGAGGTTAAATAGTAAGGCAAATTCTTGTCCCCGACTGTACCTCTGATCCCCCATGACGCCCGTGATAGATATAAAGTCTAATCTTGCAACCTGTCAGGCAGAGATGGCGAAGGTTGGTGAGCTGCAGACATCCTGGACAGGCATTCACAAACGTATTTACGAGCGATTCTATGTTGTAACTATATTTATTTATTATTTATTCATGTAGTTGTTGCTGGAAAAAATGAAACAAGATAAGATTTTGCTTTTCCCTTTCCTTGTTCCCCCTGAAGAAAACAGATATAAACTTCAATGATTTTCTTCTCGTATTTTTTACTTCCGAATATCGCCAGACATGGAAAGATTTCACTTTAAATTCCTTGTCATTCCTGCAAAAATTAATAATAGTTACGACAGAAAATTAATTAATCGTAAATCTGTTTGTGAATCTGGCCTCTTGGCATAAGTGGGGTGCCAACAGTATGCTACATTTGCTGCTATCCTGCTACCCTAATGCCAACACGCAAAACACTCACGACAACAGCCACCAATCACCATTCATCCAATACTTTCAAAACTCATGATAACAGCCACCATTATGCAATCACTTTCAACACTTATGACGAGAGCCACAATTATGCCAACACTCATGACAAGTCACCGTCATGCAATCATTACCAACACTCATGAGAACAGCCACCCTTTTGCCAACATTACGAGCAATCATCAACACATAAAACTAACACTTCCAGCGCTCATGAGAACAGCCATACAAGAGCCGGGCGCCACCACCACAAAGAAACAGATATTTATGCTGGTGTGGTTGTTGGTGTCGAGGGTTGGCAGTATCATGGCTTCTGTTTGTCGCCTAGACCCCATCTCAACTACCTTTACCCCCATCCATCCTAACCCACTTGTCCTCACTCCTCACCTCCTCCCCAGACTCCCCACCTACCTTCACCCCAACCCACCCTCCGACTACCCTCACCTAACCCATCCCCACCTGCCCACTATCCTCTCCAACCCTCCCTCCCAACCAATCCACGTGTGCTGTATCCACCTGGGAACACACCCTTCACCCTGTCAATAATATTCCATGGAAGAATTACGTTCCCTATTATTGTGACGAAAAATATGCTGTCTTCTGTTTTCGACGCGCGCGCGCACACGCACACACACACACACACACACACACACACACACACACACACACACACACGTATGCATGTATGTATTTGTGTATATATATATATATATATATATATATATATATATATATATATATATATATATATATATATATATATATATATAAACCTGTTTCCCCATCAAAAACGTTCATAGGCAAGTTGGTCCTAACATTTAAAATGAGAGCGACCAGCCTCACTCATCCCTGAGTGGCATTACGTGAGTAATAAACCACAACAACCCCTTGGATATAAACTTGCACAGGCTCAATCCGACTGGAGCGCCATAATTACCCACTAAACCGCCAGGCGCCATATTTTGGTCATATGGTTACCACCCAGCGTAGTAAGTGGTTTCCTGGGGTATGGGAAACCATTTGGCTTGTCACTTAGTGTAGAGTCACCTGTAGACAGAAGAAAGAGGAAAGAAAGAAGGAAAGAAAGGCAGAAGAGGAAGGAAGAAAGGAAGGAAGAGAAGGGGTAGTCATCAGACAGAAGAACTACGGTACATCGAGTGAGCAGACGGTGAGCACTCCTACCTACCAAAATAATATATATATATATATATATATATATATATATATATATATATATATATATATATATATATATATATATATATATATATATATATATAGTCAGTCCCAAAAGCCAGCACCAAAATGACGTAATTTCCATTCTACTTATACTACCACAAAACTATTTTATGCAGGCTAGGAAGGACCTTTATTAAAGAAAAGGATCAAGGACGATTATAGCTAACTTGTCTAAGTCGAAACGTTTCCTCAAAACTGAATAATATCAATCGGTGATGAGAATGAAATGAAAAATGCATAACTGCGCTGCAGGAGTTACGCGGTCAACTTAGAGATCTCTCCCCTGAGGAACCGCAGATGGGTGTATATAAAAGGTAATGTTGGTGATTGCGTGCATCAGGATCTGTGTTGTTACCAGCGTGAAGTGACAGGATACAGACACATTGTCAAGGCATGACAGGACATAGTACCAACCAGTACCGGGTACTCTGTACATCCATCGTGGCCTGGTGAATGCTCAGAATTACAAAATGCTGATAGCAAGACAAGTACTTAATCATGTAAATTATTATAAGGCAGTATATTAAATGTACTTTACTGCCTTATAATAATTTTTGAAACAAATGAGCAAACCATTGACACGATAATCAAGCTTTTAAAAATACAGATTCACCCGAAAATAATCTATGTAAAAATTTACATAAAACAACAAATATAATGCACATAATAATTTCATTTGCTAAAAAGATGTTCGAAATGAAACATTTGATGCCAAAGCCACACAGAGTGTTCGAAGTAGTATCTTCCTCAAAACGCTCACTAAGGCAGTGACAAGGTGGGCAGTGGCTTTAATCAAGTAAATTGTCGATTGTACAGGGTGAGGCAAAAGTCTCTATACAAACATACAAGCATTTTATTTACAGCTCCAACTTAATAATATTAACAAAGTGTTCAAATCCGCTGTGGAAGCCACAAAATGATTTCGATATGATTACCTCCAAGGGGAAAAAAAAGAAAAAGTTGAGCTATTTCTCATGAAACAGCCAATGTCTGTATACCTGTTCAGAATTTTAAAAAGTAACTGGTACAATAAGCATTATATGATTTGTATATATAAAGTGTCTAAAATAACCTCTTCCAGTTTAATAAACATTTGCTAGAATACGTTAGAAATATCAAGATATTCGGTACCGTAACACGAACCACTACAAACAGGGTACGCCGCTCAGGAGTGTTGAAGGAAAAATCACTGTTGTCTCTGTATTTCAAGGTAATTATGGCTGTTAGTGGCTACAGTTATATTGGTGATACCTGTAGTGTTGGTGGTAGTGACAGCCGTTGTCGTTTTTATGGTTTTCAGCCGGCTGTTGAGACAGGTGAGTAAACAAATGTGGCCTTTAAGAGACTGATACAGAACCGGGTATTTGTGGAATTCCTGAATATTTAAATGGATATATTCATATGGCTTGCATGTAAGTGAACGTAGTGAGGGTAAGTATGGGGGAATTTCACGGCCTTCTAATCAGTTTTGCATCCTAAGCTATAAAGCTGACAAGGTGCCAAATTTAAGGCATACTTGCTTTATTTTAGGGGGGGGGGATTTTTTATTTCAAATTGTTTCCTGTGTGATCTGAATGATATTGATTTTCATTCTATCCTAAACCACCACATTCAATGATACGGCCTTTTCTCCAGGGGTAAGTGAACAGAGGTTAGTGATGTGGGAAAATGGGATATTAAAATATGGCATGGAGTGAATTATCTAGGAACAGTCCTTGCCCATAATGCAGTATTATGAATCTGACTGAATAATGTGAACTGATTACTGATGAAATGCGTTTGAACAGATGTAGAAATACAGTACGTGATATGACGCTGTTGAGAGAAAATTTTGGTATTTGTGAGTTGTACAGTAATTTCACTGAGATTATGCAGATCAGATTAATATAAGGTGACCTAACTTAAATGTGAATCCCATAAATTTTTTGCCCTGACCTTGGCATCCTTCAGTCCTATTAAAAAAAAGAAAAAAAAAAAAGAAAGAAGTGGCTGAATATTGTAAAGGTTAGTTTGAGTAATCTATATTAACAAATAAGGCGACACAAATGAACTTGCCAATTGAAAAAAAAAAAAATCCATCTTCGTCCACAAATAGTGTGGATATGCAAACAAAGCAAAAATGGGACCCACATTAACCATGAAAGCAACATATTTTTGTCCTTAACCGTGGTATTATCGGTTCTTACCTTATTATCCTTCAGCCCAAACCATGGCAACTAAATTTGGTCAATGAAAAGGTAGTTGAAACGAACAACACACGCACCACAGGAAGGAGGGGTAAGAGTATTGGAACGGCGACCATATAAGTTCCTTACAACTTTTAAACTTTGACAAGTTAAATGCATGGGAAATAACTATTATGAATCTCATTTGTCATTAATATGATGAAAGTGCAAATATCTGTGACATTTTTCAAATGAGAGAGTATATTGTAGACTTTTGGAAAGTGTTTAATATTTGTAATAGATTATTAGTGTAATGTTTATGGACGCATTCATCGCGGTGAAGAAGTAAATTTTGGTGTCAGTGGAAGACTACTGTATTCAGTTGTTTATGCGGAATCAGAATTTCACAATTGGGGGTCACCGTGGTGAACTGTTTCTAGACAAAAATTTAGTTCCGGATTAAAGCTTTGGTAAGTATTATTGATGTCATCTGAGTTAAGCGGAGGGAAGCTGTTACACTTAAACCATTTAAATTCCATGTATTTTATGTTATTTTTGCTATCTCCAGACGATTTTATTCAGAGTATTGGTTTGGTCTTGATGTGAGGAGGTAACTGAAGGCCTTAACTAACTTCGGTTCAAAAAGCTTCCCACAAGCTAAATGTTATGGGAGATAAGATTAGAAATGAAAATTACGTCGTCGGAAAGAGGGGTTGGGACTTGATAATAAGCTTTGGTAAATCTGCGGAATAGGTCTTGTTTTTTATTGATTTCGTTTGTATTTTCAGCCTCGTTGCATGTTGAAAGTGTGCGGAAAAAGAATAATTAACAACCTAATTTATAAAGAGTGATAAAACAACACTGCTCAGCTTTTCGGAAGAAGCTTGCATCACCCGTTGCAAAACATCTGCCCTGTCATAATTCTATCGTACAGAGGCTGGGAAAAGTAAAACAAAAAGACTTGCGTATTAGTAAGGCCCTCAGAGAAATTCAAGAACACGCAAACAAGCAAATCCATAAGATATGAAACATAAACAGGAAGACCTATGCTGTAGAACTTTAGATCATCTAGGGTTTTGTATTCATGAACTTATTCGAGTTCTTGGGAGTTGGCACTGTGCAGATAACTAAATAACAAAGTGTATGTTCTTGCCTAATTGTTCATACCTAATTGTATCTTTACAGGAATGAGTCAAGCTCGTACTGTCCCGTGTACTAAACCATTTTTATCATACATATCCTTAAATGTCTGTCCGTGCGTTTGTTCGTTTCTTTCACGAGAACGTGAACAAACAAGGTCCTGATTCTTTATGCGGTACGTCGGGTTAAGTCTAGGGAGTGTCAGAATATGAAAGGAAAAAAAAAAAAAAGATCGGCGATCACGGGCGACGGGACGTTGCGAAATTGTCGGAAATCGCTACGCGTAAATATGCGAAAATAATTTTTTCGACTTCATGGTCAGAATTGGTCATTGTGGGCTCAGTAAAGGTATGGAAGAAAAGATAGTGGCATTTGCAAACATTTTGTGATGGAAAGGTTATTAGTCCCGCAATTTTTGCGGCCAAGCACTATGATTATATTTTGGTGTGCAGGACTATCACGTAACTCAGTATGCATTCTTGTACTCGGCTGGATAGGTAAGAGAGGCTACATCAACCCCCTTTCTTCGATGGCGTAGTTTATATCTTATTTTTTGAACCTTCAAATGATTGTATTAGGCTTACGAGACACTTTTTAAACTAAAGGGATTAGATACAGCTTTCATTAAACCCTGCAATACAAGAGTCTTCCCTGAGTTGAATAAAATCGTCTTACGTTAACAGGCAAACTTCAGCCCCACTCCACAGCAGGAGTCACAGTGAAACCTACATCGTCACAGCAAGCGCACAATATGTCACAGCATTTTGTAATACCTTAGTTTTCAGTAACAGTGCATTTCATGTACCCACTGAAGACCAGTTGTACTTAGCCAGCCACAGTGAGTTGTGGAGTGGGAAAAAGTTCTCGGGTTGTTTGGGATGATGGGTAAACCACGTTGTTCATGCTGGGTACTAAATTGCTCGTAGCTCCTTCAGTGTGGGGACGTATAATAGTTAATGCTACTACGAGATTTGTTTAGCTTAGAGGAGAATTCCAGGTAGAGAACATAGATGTAGAGTTCATTCACACCTTTACAACGAGAGGTCCCCATAGATTTTTTTTTTTTTTTTCGATGCAAGGAAGAAAGAACTAGAGGCATGAAGGCCGCAAGATTGTTATCTTCAAGGGGAAAAAAGCCAACTTCAAGATCCGTTCATTTCAAGATGCCTGGACAGTGGACAAATGGCGTTTAAAAGACGAGGTCATAGGCAGAAGGAAATACAAACAGGAAGAGTTGAATTAAATCGTCTGACGTCAGTTAGAACAAAAAGAAAAAAGACGTCTTCGGGGTTAATAATGTGTAAACCACGTTGTTTCTGATGGGTAATAAATTGTTTGTAAACAGTAGTCATTACCAGTAATTTGATGCGACCGTCTTAACTGGTGCTGAGAACCGCTGCCACGACTTGCACCCGGAAGGGTATTCATAAAGAATTATAACCAGCGTTGATGATAAGCATGACTTCATGGTTGTTAATATTATCGTGTTCGTGTATAATTTAGTTTTGTCATATTTTTCACATCAGTACATGCTATAGTTTGGGTGAAAAGTTTCGTGGTTGTGAGAGTTACATGAAAAATGTAAGTACATAACCATAGACGAAACTACAGTTCAAGAAAGTTTATGAATACGTCTCGTCCCGTCCCACCAAGACCACCCACACTCTCGTACAGATTGACAGCAACAGAGATGATCTGCATTTTTCTTACATTAAATCATTATGGGTGTTCATGTGCACCAGGAGAAGCCAAACGACAATTCTAATACGGTACCGGTGTTGTTATAAATATATGTGTCGGAAAATGCTGAATTTTGTTTTCATAGTATCTATCGCTCACTTTAACTGGGGGATTTTCGTCCTTTTGCAACTTATTTCACGTAGTTCACTTGCAGAATGAGACAGTACTTTGACTCTGGATAATTTCCATTGCACCTCTTCGTGAATAACACCATATTCTGGTGTTAACTTTGCTCAACATTCAAGATGAGGAAAGTGTTTATTACCAAGTGGACTAAGTGGACTGAGTGTAACATCGTACGCCCGCCACGAGTGATGCTGCAAGGCCGTTTGTGTCATCTTAAATTCCACACAATTTTCCCCCACCGCGCTGCCCTGTAGCACGCTATATGCATGGAAAATCTAGATAGGAATTTCAATTTGCTAGATACCTCACGAAGAATGTAAGAGTGAACATGATGTGCAAAACATGGAATATACAGGTTATATCGTCCGTAAGGCGACTTTAGTAATGCCCATCGTATTTATTAAGGTTATTAAGTATGACACGCGGGGACACGTGACCGTCGTATGTACAAACCATGTTCCTGTTTCAGTTCAAGGTACGAACAGTCTCCGGTGAAGGTCGGCTGTAATCTCGGCTGTCCATATCACATTACATGACGGCTGTCAGGCACGTACCATCTCTTATTTGATAAACTGTTACTCTATGATCAGTGATCATTAGAATGTTGTGTATAAAAGGAGTAATAGGGGGCTTAGGCATCAGAAGTTACCATATATTGTTTGCTCTAATCTGACAAACATCTTTAACCTTTCAGCTCAGTTGTTGGCAAGGTACTGACAGATTGGAATATCGATTAGATTAGTGACCAAGGAGACTCATTGCTCCGTCATAACTAAGGCTCTTTGAATTTCCTGCTGCTGCGACATGGTGCTCAAGCTGAGGAAATGGCCTAGTTGTGTCAGGAGGAAACAAAATGTCCACATTGAAGATGAGATAGTTCACTTCAGCACATTAAGCCCTTCAACCTGGGGATGTTTTTTTTTTTTTTTTTAAATTATGGCACGTACAGACAATTTTATTTAGCTTTGCAGGGACATTTAGAACTGGAGAGGTTAGATATAGCCTCCTTTATTCCCATGACTATAGTCTATTTGACCTGTGCAGCTGAGATGCATGGGCCGAGTAGGGTGTGTTTGAATCGCGGCTGCTGATTGGCCGCCGGTGATTTAAATCTACACCTCTTCTTATTTGAACACATATGTATTTATATTTTTAAACTGCCTTCAATACAGGTTGCCAGATTAAATATGGAATAATGTCCAACGCTGAAGAGGTCTGAATTAGCTTTAAAAGTTTATTGTTATCAAAGAAAATTAAAGATGATTATAAAGTTTCATAAAACGATGAGGGACGTTTGAAATAAATTATCCACCCACGGTGTACATCCACGCACGATGTACACGTACGTCCGCATGTTGCGCCATAATATCCACCAACGGTGTACACCTACGTCCGCATGTTGCACAACAATACATGCCTGCATTTACTACAATGACATCATCGGCGACCAATCAGCAGCCGCGTATCAAACACACCCTACTTGCCCAATACATCTCAACTGCACAGGTCAATCAAATAGACTGTAGTAGGGGACTTCTCTAAGCTGAATGAAATAGTCTGGAACTTACAAGATACCAACGGAGTACAAGTTGTCACTGCAAGTGACGAGGAAACCAACACTGATTGTAACCCCTTCAGTACAGTGGGGTATTCTTTTGTTGTATTTTTGGCACCACCAAGTAATTTTATTCGTCTTACGGGGAAACCTCTCCCAGTGAAGTGATTTAAACATAACGGACCTTTTATCCTTTTAATCTAATGACGTGTTTTTCATTTTATTCTTCAGACGTTGTTTCACCTTAGGGTCGATTTTCCTTTTTAACTGGATGAGTTACACGAGTTACATTTAACTGTTATTAACTCATTCGCTAGTACGGTAGGTGTCTCCTAAGTTGAATATAGTCGTCTGGTGGTAGCAAGCAAAAGCCAAAAAACACCTCATCGGTTAACTTATGCAAAAGGTCTCCCCAACTTGAATTAAATCGTCTGGCAATGGCAAGAAAAAATAAAAAAGTTTTCATTCTGTTCGAGGTACTGTACAGTATGTTAAAACACTATGTGTTAGCACAGTATGTTAATTATTCCATTTTATTTCCTTGAATCAGAGGACATTTTTTAGTATTTTATTCTTGCTCCCATATTCGTTTAGGAAAGCCCCCTTTTAGTGGGAGGCTTAACGAAGCTGTATCTAATGCTCCCAGATCTAAAAACCCAATAAAAAACTGAGAAAGAAGGAAAAAGTACAAGGTAGTAAAAAGAATAGAGTAAAAAATACGTCTTCGGCGTGGTGTTAATTCATTTTGATGGCCGAGATGATTGTGTGGATGGGTGAAAGGAAAATCGAAGAACCATTCCGCCAGAGGGACTAGGAGAAATGGAAGAGGTCCAAGGAAATATTGAGTGGAAGGAAGACGGCCTGAGAGACGAGGAACGAAGGGAGGTAGAGAGGAAATAGAAAAGGAAGTTGTAAATATACCTGTACAATCGAGGACAGAATATGGCCCATTAGTTCACATGCTTTATTATGGTGATGATGGTGATGATGATGATGATGGTGATGATGATGATGATGGTGATGATGATGATGATGATGATGATGATTGATGATGATGATGATGATTGTTGTTGTTGTTGTTGTTGTTAAATGATTATTATTATTATTTTGCTAACTAAGAAATATATGCCGAGAGAGGTTTGATAGGTTCTTTGCCTGTTGATTATTCTCACTATTATGATGCGTCGGGGAGGAAAGTGATAGATATTCCCTAAGTGCGAAGTAGATGCAGTGGAATATGTAGACCAACTTTTGTGCCTGACTGTACCTGTTGTGAAGCGAGAGTAGAAGCCAAGAAGCTGTCACATGAACCCCCCTCACTAACTCACCCCTACTCATACCCGTACCCATGTGATAGGTAACTCCCCTCCATCACTAACTCATCCCACCCTCTCTAACTCATTCCACCCCTCCCATACTGACTTACTTTACATCTCACTCAGCGCATCCTTAACTCACCTTCAGCCATACTAACTCACTCTTTCTCATGCTTGTATCCATTTTGACCCTACCTCGCCCTCACTATTACTTTTCCTCCCCTCATCATCTGAGACGTTCACCCTTCCCTTCTCAACTTCTCAGCCTGCTTCCCTATCCTTAACCCCACAGTCTCCTCCATGTTCTCTGCTCAACCGCTCAATCACTTTTCTCCTCCCTTTACCCGTCTTTCCTTCTCCTAACTCCAGCACCTTCTCCTCTATGTTTCAGCCTCATCCTCATCTTCTCTCAACCTTTCCTCCCTCTTCTTATCCCTGTCCCTGTCCCCCTCCTTTTATTCTTCTCAACCTCTCAGCTTCCCCCCATTCTCTCATAGCTAACTAACATTCTAGAAATGTAAAACGAAAGGTGAATCTTCAAAACCTCTTCTCCTGTCGTAGATCCATAGTGGTCAATCGCCTTAATTAAGTACCCCTGATAGGTATAGACTAAGCAGACTAATCCTACACTCATCAGCCTTGCATTCCTCCTGCCATTCTCTTCTTTATCCCTGTATCCTCCTTCCCCGTCCCTTCCCATCCTCAGATTCCTCAGACTCCTTGTCCTTCACAGCAGAGTCGGTTGTTTGTTTACCCTGACTGTAGCCGGTTCGGTCCCGGTGCTCACCTCGTCTCGCCCCACCCCCAACAAACAAGCCTTGTTTTATGATGATGCCGTAAAACCTAATGCAATGTGAGACGTCTCGCTTCTAGTTCTTATCGACTGTAGGCCTTTTTATTTCTATCCATGTGAACTTCTTTCCCGTCTTTTTCAGAACAGTGTGTGTGTTTATTGCAGTTTCATCGTCGCAGTTACCATTCCCGATTTTTATTTTTTACTTTTTTGTGGCTGAAGTGCGTGAATTTTCTGTATTCTCTGTCATAGATTTCAGGCTGACGGGTCTTCATGTCCTTGTGTGTTTGCATATCATTTTATTTACCATGCCGTAACTACTGTGCCACACCCTGCCTCTTTATCTCGCCTCTCCGTCATCAACACTATTTTTAGAAACCAGCCTGAAGGTATTCTCTCTAAAAACTGCCAGGATATCCAGTAAACATATACCTGGCGAATCGACGTTGTATTATTGTAGTTCCACATTGTTTGCGTTTAACATAGGATGCATTTTTAAAAACAATATTTGTTTAATTTTTATTTAACTGGCTGTGAGATGCCACTTTTAAGAGAGTCGCGTGCTTACTTTCTTGTTCTTGTTCTTATGCATGGAGAACTCTTCGACTGAAATTTTCACCACCTACTTATCATTATTGTATACACAGCATCCATCATCATGAAGTGTTTTACTCTCACTCCCCACCACCCACCGCCATCTCAGGCAGTCCCACCTACTCTCCTTCTGCCCCATTCCTTTTCCTGCCCTAAAACACACACACACACACACACACACACACACACACACACACACACACACACACACACACACACACACACACAGAGGGAGAGGGAGTCATTACCACTACCTCATCTCATACAGTGCCTGTCTTCAGAGCGTATAACCATCCCACCTTGCTCCATTACCTATCTCCATTCCAGCCCATCCCGCCCACTCTTCTCTGTCCTCCTTACCAAATGTTTGTCCCAGTGAACATACAGATCCCCATTAACCAGCAGACCAATCGAACTGACATGACATTAGAGCCTGATTATCTATATACAGGGTGTCCTAGAACTTATATTGACTTCAGGAGGTGATTCTAAGGCTGATTTGGGGAAAAAATTGCAGTAGGAACATTGGTCCAGTTCTCAGCCATTGCAGAAGTACAGTTACTGATGACCTAATAGGCGAAAATGGTCTCCCTCAAAATTCTCCGATTAGGTCTTCAGTAACTATAGCTCCGTCACGATTGAGTACTGGACAAGTATTTTTAACTGAGCCCTAGAATCTCTCCCGGGACACTCTCTACGATGCTGACCTTATCTATATTGGTAGATCAGTTTGGTGGCCGTATCGAATATATTCTTCAAATAATTTGCTCTCGAAATCGTCATATGTTGTACATCACGTGTTCCAATAATGATGTAAAAAGTTGGGTATTAGTCCTTCATTTCGCTGTCGCAGGTTTAATGATGCAGTCCCAAGAAGGGGCGGACGGATAGAGTGGATGGTTACATGAGGGAGGCTTGCTTAGATTGTCGGGTTGGAGGGGTGACGACCTGTGATACGGAAGCTCCCTCCCCCCCACACATACTCATTTTTTTTTTTTTTTTGCCACCACCTTGGAAGGATGCCTTGACTGGGCGTGTGGCGATAGATGAATCGATAGGTAGAAAGATCCTCCGCCTCACAGTACAGTACTACCTTGGGAACCTGATGTGTTAAACCCTTAACTATAACATGGGGTTACGAGTTACCACTTTTACGCTTAACTCGCCCCTGCGATAGATCCCAAAGTTTGAGGGTTAACTTCTTTCGTACGATGACACTTTTTACCTCGCCCGGATGGAGTCCGATGAGGTACCGTGTATTGTTTTTGGTTGAGTTTGTTAGTTAGCACCGTTACGGAAAACGGCTGAATGAAATTATACATGAAACTTTCAGGATTTGTGGGCATTGGTCCCCAAAGAAAGTGATTGAATTTAAGTGGTAATCGAGCGACACTGAAATCAAGGTCACGGATTTTCAGAGGGCTACGACTTGAACGGTTGTAGATATTTACTGTTAGGAACACACAGGAACTCGTAATATGGGCTTTCATTTGGCATCAAGACCTTTGACCTTGAATGACCTTTAAAGGTCAAATCCAAGGTCACGGATATTCAAGGGGCTGTAACTCGAAACTGGTTGAAGATAGAGAGATATTTACTATAATCAACATACAGGAAAACCCACATGGGTTTTTAATTGGTACCTTGACCTTTGACCGTAAGTGATCTTGAGAGCTCAAACTCAAGGTCACGGATATTCAGGGAGTTATAACTCGAAACTTGTTGAAAATAGAACTATTTATTATTACCAAGATATAGGAAGTCTCGTTTGGGCTCTCATTTGGCAGCATGTCCTTTGACCCTGAGTGATCTTGAAATGTCATACTCAAGATCACGGATTTTCAGAGGGCTTAAGTTGAAAACATTTGCGCCATTACCTCAGACTTTAACTCATTAACTCCCAGGGTTCCTGTGTGAGGGATTTTGCTGCTCTCCGCTATCGGCTCATAGTCGCGAAGCTCATAGGTCCCAACCCCGGGGTTCCCTCCATTATTTACTATTGAAAATGCCCAATTCTGTCCTATATTGAAAACGCAGGGCGCAAAGGGTTAACTGTGCACTGACAGTAAATGGCAGAAACGAGTCAGTATTTAACAGCAATAAAATAACTGCTGTCGGGCAAGGTTTGTTGTGCCTGGCACCACTTGGTATTTTATGTTTTCTTGTCTTATGTAATTAATATCTCAAACTTTGAGGGTTGACTTTTTCAGTACGATGGCACTTTATTTCCTTTTTTCTTTTTTATATAATTATTGTTTTCTCCATTCTTTAATTTTGTCCTTTCTCATCCTCATCCTCATCCTTTCGTTGCTACTCCTCACCCTAGGGCAGGGTGAGGAGTAGCAACCTCCAGAGAGCCTAAATTTGCCCAGTTTAATTGGCCACGCTTCCATTTACTTATCATTCAAGCCCACGGAACCTGGCTTCATCAGATAGGCCAAGGAAAAATTCACCACGTTCTGTAGCTTCACATATACCTATCTTACAGAGTCAGTCCGAACGCTGTCACGTTAATAAGGGGATGCCAAATCCCTGGTTATGTGCTTCTCTGCACAAAATTCATCCAGCCAGCTCGGTCTCTTGTCAGTTTCCTAGCCTCACCAACTTCCATACCTCTCTTCCTCACACACTCATCCACCATATCCCTCCACCTTCTTGGCCTCCCTCGCCTCCCTCTCTCCTTCAAAATCGCTCAGATATACATTTTTCACCACTCTATGGTCATCCATTCTCTCCACATGACCAGACCATCTCAGTACACTGTCACTGATTCTGGTGTCCACAGACATCCTCACTCCGCATCTTTCACAGATCACATTATTATGTATCCTATCCACTCTCTGTCCTTCACATACATTCCTCAGCAGTCCCAAATCCACTGCTCTTACTCTTGACTTTTCATTTTCATGCCACACCATAGTCTCACATCCGTAGGTTAAAGTTGGCACTAACACTCCTTCATGTAAGCCTCGCGCAGCTGCAACATTCAAGCCTCTGTTTTTTATCAAGGCCTTCATAGCACCAGCTACTTTCTTTCCTTGTGTCACTCTACTTTCCACTTCTTTTGCGCATTTTCCTCTCTTTTCTGTCACTGTACTCAGACATTCGAACTCTCTCACCAATATCCAGTCTCTCTCCATTCACTGTAACATCAGTAACCGTCCCTTTACTCTTTTCTGTCTTTACTATCAAGGCATAGCGCTCCCAGACATCTACAAAACTCTGTACTAGTCTACCAAGCTCTTGTCCTTTCAATATTTTGTAATTCTAGTTATCACCATTTCTTCCTATTTTATCTTTTTTACACAATTCTTCCTATCATAATATTCTTCCTGTTTTATCATTTTTTTTATAATTATTGCTACTTCGAGGCGATTTAGCACAGCTACGGGTAGATCTGTGGTATTGAAGGGGTTGATGCTGGTGGTTGTTGTTAGTTGAGTTTCTTAATTTGGGCGTCGTTGTGGCGCCTACAGTCTCCGTTGACGTATTTAAACACTGCCACACCCCCACCCCACCCACACACCCCTTCCCTCCCCCTGTTGTCCCTCACTCCCTTCCCTCCCTTGTTCCAAGTCTTCAGCCGCTGTCAGCCTTGTCCCCCTCCCTCCCTCCGTTCCCCTCCCCTCATCCTTCCCCTTCAGTCCCCTCCCAACCCTACCCTCCTTTCCACTCCCCTTCCATCCCCTGCCAACCCTACCCTCCTTTCTACTCCCCTTCCATCCCCTCCCAACCCTACCATCCTTTCCACTCCCCTTCCATCCCCTCCCATGCCTATCCTCCTTTCAACTCCCCTTCCATCCCCTCCCAACCCTACCCTCCTTTCCACTCCCCTTCCATC
The DNA here is from genome assembly GCF_032717465.1 of Coenobita brevimanus. Lineage (NCBI taxonomy): Eukaryota > Metazoa > Arthropoda > Malacostraca > Decapoda > Coenobitidae > Coenobita > Coenobita brevimanus. Next base: position 3,300,071 of record NC_137017.1, on the reverse strand, counting down.
CCCTCCCATGCCTATCCTCCTTTCAACTCCCCTTCCATCCCCTCGCTTCGTTTCCCTTCTCCTTCTCTCCTGTCCCTTCCCCATCCTTCCCATTCCCTGATCTAACTCTCCACCCCTACCCTCCTCCACCCTCCTTCACAGTCCCCTCCCTGTTTGTCATCCCTGCCCATCCTTTCACTCCACTTCTCTTCTCCCTTCCCCTTCCCCTTCACTTCCCCTCCCCCCTCTCCCTTCCCCTCCCTTCTCGTCATTTCACTTGCCCTCCCATCCCCTCCTTACCTGTCCTCCTGTATCTTTTCAATTCCCTCCCCTCCCCTCCCCTTGTAATATTTCATGATGCATTATGTAATTTGCTCCTCACAGCACTGTAGTCGTGTTCCGGAACCTATTTGGTGCAGTTATGAAAGGTAACGACCACAACGGTGTAAGCACATATTGTAATAATAGCCTTTGAAACTCTCTCTCTCTCTCTCTCTTTCCTTGAAATGTACTTGGAGAGTACAGGTAAATAAATATTACTACGGAAACTCTCTCGTCACAGTCTTCTCCCTTTGACATCCCGTGCACACTTCCCTTCTCATTGATTTTTCTGTCTCCAGTCTCAGTTTGTATCCTCCTCAACTCATGTGTATCTGTCCATTTCTGTATTGTCGGTCTGTCTGTGTCTGCCCAGTCGCTGTTTACGTGTATTATATCTTCGTGGCCTTAATCTTATTTCCTTACTACCGGTATCTCTCTGCGCACTTCCTCGTTGTCTGTATATCATTCCTTCTGTCAGTCTTCTCTTTGTTTCCCCCTCCCCTCATGCTGCCTTCACCCCCTGTCATCCACCTTTTCCCAAGTAGCGCTGTCAGGTAAGAATGCCCAGGTACAGTCGGGCTCACAAGTTCACCTACCATTTCACTTGGTCAGTTTCACACTCAGGCGATTCTTATACTTTCATTCCAGACGCATACATTCAAAGAGAATCATCTATACTATTTCACTGCATCTGTTTCACATTTAGGGCATATCTGTCACTTTTCACACAGAGACACACCAAACCTTTCTCAGCTTAGGAAAATTAGCCAGGAAAGGAAAAGAAGTCAGTTTTCACCCGGGAGAAACACTCCAAGCCTTTCTTAGCTTAGGAATATTAGCCAGCAGAGGAAAAGGAGAAGTGAAATACGAAGCGAACTTTTGTCAGCGACTGAGGAAGGGGAGAAGCAGAAGAGATGAACTACTAGGTGAACTTGTGTCATCGATTTTACTTTGGTATTTGATCTTCACGGGGACGAGATCCATTGTAGTTAGGTAGTCTCGTTATCTAAGGAGTTCGTGGCATTAAGATGGGCAATAACGAAGCTTTCTTTTAGATGGCGTTTCTCTCTGTCTGTCTGTCTGTCTGTCTGTCTCTCTCTCTCTTTCTCTCACACACACACACACACACACACACACACACACACACACACACACACACACACACACACACACACACACACACACACACACACACACACTCTCTCTCTCTCTCTCTCTCACACACACACACACACACACACACACACACACACACACCTCGGCCTTGAAACATATAAAAGGAGTATTATACAACTTCCGGGAGCAGCATTTTATCATATTTAATGCGGTAATTCGCCTTTAACATCATAGGTAGCAGGACACACACAATTTTATGCAATGTTCGAGTATATCCGAGAACGACCAATAAAATTATTTGATGTTATCATGTACTTTTTTTTTCCCCTGTAGCAGCACACCACAATTTATAGCCTTCACGGTCAGAAAATTGTATTATTCGTATTTCATTCTAGTTGGTGTCAGTTACAGAGAAACAACTCTTTTTAGTTCCATTTTAAGGATATTGGCAACTGGCGAAATACAGTGGAAACCCAATCTTTGCCAGTGCGTGTTTCAGTTGGTTCGATTTTTCCGCTATGTATTCGTCAGACTTTGGGAATATATTAAATTTTGACATTCTATGCACTCTGCCCTAATAACATGTTCATCGGCAGCTGCATATCACAACCTTTGATAATTTACGCTATATTATATTTTTCCCAATAACAGGACAGTGCCTAATTTAGCCCATGTAGCCTACAGGTATTCTGCTAAAATGACTCCCTTGAATTAATTAACCTGTGCGTTTTATCCAGACGATTTTACTCAGCCTATGGGAGACCCTTTGCAGTGAAAATGTTATTGAAGGTTATATCTAACCCCTGTAGCTCGAAAAGTCTTTTAAGCCGAATAAAATCGTCTGGAGATAGCAACAATTGCAAGAAATGTTATCGAACTGAAGGGGTTAATTTTTCCCATCCTTTACACGTGTGGGATTTCGAACTAATGAAGCAGAAATCCAGCCCGTTTAATTAGTTTTCATAATACCTTCACGTCAGCACGATATTGGCGTTTTTTCGTTGCTGTTTTTTAAACTTGGGGAGTTACACACACACACACACACACACACACACACACACACACACACACACTTTTTTTCTTTTGACTTCCAAAGGAAGCTTTATATATATATATATATATATATATATATATATATATATATATATATATATATATATATATATATATATATATATACACTAGCTGGGGCACCCGGCGTTGCCGGGCCAATAAGGCCAACGCTTTAATCCTATTTGTTCCAGTTCGATATTTCTTTCTACTCTAGAAGGACCATGTACCTCTTATGCTTTTGAGGAGGGATTATAAGAGGTCCAGGAACTTTCTATTTCAGTTTTCGCAGATTAACGCACAGTATTTGTGCGCACTCGTTTACTATTACCGGTGACCTCAAATTGGCCATGGAGGTCAGCCTCACATAACCTGTGTCCGAATTGGAGGTCATGTGAGTCTCCATGCCAAAAACTGGGCTGCTAGGTCCAGTCGTTCAAGCGTGTATTACCGGTGACCTCAAATGGCCTCCGACCAGTGACCTCAAATGACCTCGAAGGTTAACTTCACATAGTCTGTGTCGGAACTGGAGGCCATGTTAGTCTCCATGCCAAAATTTGGGCTGCAGGAGTGCCCGGTGTTGCCCGGGCCAAAAAGGCGAACACTTTACCGGTGACCTCAAATGAGCCAGATCTGAATATTGACCCCCCTAAAACCATCCTTGGTCACCCTGATTCAGAATATATATGAGTCCGTGGGTCTCTGGCTCCTGGTTTGGGCATGATTGAAGGACAAACAAATAAACAACGCGGCTCTTTATATATATATATATATATATATATATATATATATAGAGAGAGAGAGAGAGAGAGAGAGAGAGAGAGAGAGAGAGAGAGAGGTGTATAAGTGTATTGAACCGTGCCGTTGCCGAACTTCGTGCATTTCAATAGCACGTTTTATTTCTGTAATTACCAGCCAAGTGTTTAATTTGTCTTCCAGAGCTACAACACCTGCAACTTATTTTCATGCATTGGATGAGTATAATTTAAATTAGGCTATATGGAAATGATGTACCGTAGATAAAATATATTTGCAACCATACAGACATAGGAAATTCATTATTGTTACTATTTTTATTATTATTATTTGCTTGACGGAAACTTGAACCTCTAATATGTTTTACTCAGCTTACTTTAACCTGACCTAAAATTGCCATCTGTCCATAATAAATGATGAATTGTAACAAGGTATTAATGGTGCCATCCACGAAAAAGTTCTGTGGCAGGAGTGTAGAGCCTTAGTACCATACAGTATTGCCTTTCTGTGCCACGGAGCTAGGGGAAGGAGTCTGCAAAGGACGCAACTCCCTGCCAGGTTAGGCAGAGGAGCCATAGCCAGAGTTTAAGGGTCAGTGGACTTCTTATTGCTGGCCGGAATAGCTAGGAATGTGGTTTTATTGTGTGGTGTAGAGAGTAGTCTGGTGTTGTCCCAAACGTAAAGAAAAAATACTCGGAGACGGTACTGTCGTATGGAATGAAGAGAGAGAGAGAGTGAAAGATAATCCATTCAGTCCGATATTAGTGTTTCAGTTACATCTGCCCGGTTTTAATGAACTTAGGGCGAACATCTAGCTGATGATGGTGTTAATTACAGCGCTGCCTAACCCCTGAAGTCTCTCAAGAGAAAAATCGTCTGAAGGTACGAGAAAAAGTACGTCCTCGAACAGAAGAGGCTATGATTTAGTGGGAGTGAAGTGAGTGGAGTCAACCAAGAGCAAAATGGAGGGAAAGAATGTGAGATTAATTAAGGGGAGCGAGGATACTGGTACTCCAATGGTCGCATCACCTCTAGAATTTAATATGGGCCAACACCAGACGATTTTACTTAATTCAGGATGAGTCTTGCAGCCTTAGAGTAGTATTGTCTTCATCTATTCTCCCATCGTCACGTCAGGTATAGTATTTTATTTGAGCTAACAACAGACGGTTTTATTCAGGTGAGGGTGAGTCACAGGAACCTGAGTGCTAATTTAGGATTTTTTTTTTTATTTTACCGGTACCATCCCTTACAGGTGCGGTCTTAAGTAATAGATACAGTAGATCGAAGAATAGATTATGATGTGTATGTGCAGAAGCGCCTCTGTCAACATGTAATGTACAGTATGTGGGAACAGCGGACCGGTATGCTTATTTTCTTCACATGTATTCCCTATAGTCCAATGAGGTGCTTCTTTGTTTTATTCTTTCAGCCTCTACAGTAGACGATTTTATTCAACATGAGAGACTTTTTGAACTGATGAAGTTAGGAATAGTTTGCAATATCCCTTTCATTGTTATAGGTCTCATGAGCTGACTAAGATTCTCAGGAGATAACAAGAAAGAGAAAAGTCATGGAATTGAAAGGGTTAACTTCACCCCTTCCTCAGCCCTTGCTCTATGCCACTACTCCCCCCAAACCCGGCCCAGATCGTTCACTTCTATTTGCCCAGCCCGCCATTCTATGTCCTCCTCCCTCCATACCCTCTTCATCATCTTGTCAGGAGGCTGCAATAAAAGGGAAGGAATTAAAGCTCATTAACCTTTTCATTTGAACTGTCACATCTTCATCATCGTTGTCGTCGTCGTCGTCGTCGTCGTCGTCGTTGTGATGACCTAAGATCTTAGAAGTGAGATGGGTTTCTAAAAAAGAAAGAGAAAACAACAAAGACTGAGAACTAGAAACATGTTTAGTGAAGCGGGCCAGTCATTCGCACATCATTTAAGCATCCAGAATCATGACTTTACCTCAAGTCTAAAAATTAGAAAAATTTGTACTTTTCTTTATTGATAAGTTTCACATTCCTGGTATTTAATTTTGGCAAGCTTTAGGTGATTTTATTCGGTACTGGGAGATCCCCAATAATCAGAGGGGTAATGCATTTTACAGTATATCTTTCTGTTTTCTGTTTGCAGAATTGGACATTGGAGTCCGTGCCATCATGTATCCAGCCCAGACCACCATCCTCCCCTCGCCCACTCTCTCATGACGCAGGTAAGAGGTCAGTCACTGCTTGTAGGAGTATGTTGTATTATACTTCATGTTTTTATATTAATAACTTCAATCCGAACGTATTTATTTTATTGTATTTTATTTTTAGCTACCACCAGACGATTTTATTCCGTGCTTTTACTGTAATTGTGAAGGGACTAAGTACAGCTATATCTAACCCATCAGACTCGAAAAGACTATCGTAAGCTGAGCGAAATCGTCTGGAAAACAAAGTAAACAAAACTATTATTGGATTGAATGGGTTAATACGTTGTGTTATAATTTGTCTTGTCCTATGTCACTTCGTTTATATATATATATATATATATATATATATATATATATATATATATATATATATATATATATATATATATATATATATATATATATATATATATATCGTACACTTGTTTTGAATGTCAGTAATTGGTATGACTCATGTTTTTGTTATAGTTAATATTGATGAAAATGGTTTAATAGTTGTATTTTTTCATTTTTCGTCGTCAGCTTCGTTTCCAGATTGTTGCGGTGTTCTGTAACACTTCCCTCATGCTGCACACACAGACACATTGGCCTTGTGCACTCAAACACATTCCCGAATTCCTAAAACACACACACACCTACAGAGAGAGAGAGAGAGAGAGAGAGAGAGAGAGAGAGAGAGAGAGAGAGAGAGGCGGTGTAATATGAGCGGGTGTGTTAGATCCACCGCTTAGTTTGTGTTGGTAAAGGGAGGGGACACCAACCGCCCTCCTCCTACCTGTTCAGGGACTGGTATAGGGACATTTATAGTAAGTGTGGCGCCGTGTAGGGTAGGTGTGGTGTCAGCGAGGGTAGTTATGGTGTCAGTGAGGGCAGTTGTGGTGTCAGTGAGGGCAGTTGTGGTGTCAGTGAGGGTAGCTGTGGTGTCAGCGATGGCAGTTGTGGTGTCAGTGAAGACAGTTGTGGTGTCAGTGAGGGAGGTAGTGGTGGAGTGGACTGGTGGTCTGAACCCGTCTTGTAAAATCGGTCAAACGCTCGTGCCAACACCACAGGGGTGATGGAATTGTTGTTTATTAAAGTGGTGTTGGCAAAATCATTCTTAAATGACCACAGACACATTTGTATATATTCCATCTGATAAAATTGCCCAGTCCTGCATGACGTCACCCTTTTCACCCTTCATCCTTCAGCAAGCTCTTTGTTGTTGTTAATTATTATTATTATTTAGACGATTTTGTTCAACTTAGGAAATTCCCATATTGTAGTGAAAGGTTGCTGAAGGGTGTATCTAAACCGTCTGTTCGAGATTGCTAGAGCATGCATGGTAAATATTATGTCCCGGGGTTGAAAGGATTAAATGATGGTAGTTATTAGCCATGCATGAATTTCCGCACACACACACACACACACACACACACACACACACACACACACACACACACACACACACACACACACACACACACACACACACACACACACACACACACACAGGACAAAACAGATGAAAAGACCCCTGTATTTTGATAACTTGCCTTGACCTCCATCATGTGCAGCTTTGATGGCGTTTCCTGTCGAGGTTCATATTAATTAATGTCATTGTACATAATTTTTCGTCAAGCGCCATTTCAAAAAGTAGTTTAATTTTTTTTTTTTTTCCCGCGGAGACGCTGACTTGGGGTGCAAATTTGGATGCTTAACCCTTTCGTTGCGAGGTACCTGTTTGCCGTTTTCCTTTGGTTAACGTCAGGTGATTTAATGATGCTTAAGAGAAACTCTGAAAATATCGTGATTAACGTTTTGGCCGAGAAGTAAGACCTTTGTATTTTGTTCCAGCGTGCAGTGGATGACTTATCAAGCTCGGAAATTCATGAGGCCAAGAAGTTCACACACACACACACACACACACACACACACACACACACACACACACACACACACACACACACACACACACACACACACACACACACACACACACACAGGAAAAAATGTGTTTAATAGTGTACGTATCAGAACTTGCTGTAACAAACCTGATAATGAAATGCATACAAACAACCCTCTTGAGTGACTGCCATGCTTACTAAATACAGCAATGTTAGGTAGTGTATTCTGACATTACGAGGATGATGGATGGAGGTGTAGGTGTTTGTAGTGCGTGGTTTGTCAAGGTATGCTTAATTATACCTTTTATCTCTATGTGCGAGAGTGGCTTATTATTACACATATATAACAGGCGCTTCACCCAGAAAGATGCCCAGCCACTTTCAGCTTAGTTGTTTGTTAGGTTTCGTTTCATTGTACAGTCTATTTTTGTAACCAGGAAACTCATTCGTACCTCGTAACTAAGGCTTACTGAAACTCATGTAGCCACGACTTAACACTTAAATTACGAGAATGCTCCAATTTCATCAAGTTTTAAAACAGACCAACTATAGGACATCAATCCAAAATTTTCGACCGCATATCGGGTCCACCTGTTGACCAGCTGACACACTGCCCTGCTAAGGCGCCCCTGACAGACCAGTAGTTACACAGATAGTCCCCTAAGTGGCTTTTGAGATTTCGTAGGACCTCTGTCTTAGCGGTTTATTCAGCACAGTTCAGTTTCACATGCTCGTGTATGAAATTGATGCAGTGTCGTTATTAGCATGAGATATGCCTAATAAGTAGCTGTGGAAGGTACAACGAAGCCGTGTATGCCACCTTGAATATGTGTCATAGATCTACAGTATAGAAAGCGGTGATCTAAAATAATTGCAATACCGATTTTTGTCTTGTAACGCTTGCCTTGGTCATGATTAATTTTATGAAAGAATTTTCGCCACCAGCATAATGCCTTGTGTTGGCAGTGCGGGACGGAAATGTACAACTGCAAATCGGTACCGGTATCTATAGTTGAACCTTAGTTAGTAGTTCATTCTGTCTGTCAGACACTGAGGCCAGTAACTCCTGGCCAGAATGAAGTTAGTGTTACGGGACGAGATCGTAGACTTAATTTTTCCTTATTTTTTTGGTTCTATATTTTGGTTTGAATTTCAAGGTCATTTCAGCCTGATGATCATACACTTAGAAAAAAATACTTCCATGTCGTATTTAGTTTTAACACTTAGAAAAAAATACTTCCATGTCGTATTTAGTTTTAACACTTAGAAAAAAATACTTCCATGTCGTATTTAGTTTTAGTCACATTATTCAGCGTTCTGTCGGGTATCGCTAGAACATCGCCCTGTAACCCCTTCAGCCAGAGTGCGTTATTTGTATTTTCTTCTTTGGGTTGGATGATTTTATTCAACTTAGGTGAGAGTCGTTGTGGTGAAAGGAAATATCGAAGGTTGTTTCAAGTTCCATAATATTAAAAGTCTATCATGAGGTGAAAAAACTCGTCAGGAGAGAGCAAGAATATAAGCGTCATCGAATTGAAGGAGTTTAGTTTGAAATTACATCAGAAGTTATTTAGATGCAGCCTGAAAAAAACTATATAAGAAGTAGCATGATGTAATTTCTTCAGTATGGTGGTCATATTTTCTCCCGTGTTACCGCTAGGCGATTTATTAAAGGTTGGGATAGATCTTCGAAAGGGGTTAGAAAATTTCAATTAATCCAGTTAAAATGTCAGTGGGATGTCTCATTTTATTCTGCTACCGTCAGACGATACATATCTATATATTACTAGGGAGGACCTCTTGTAGGAGATATAGGTGTTTATATGAGCTAAGTAAAATGATCTGGAGTTAGCTGGACTACACGACAGAGCCCTTATGTCTCTGCTAAAACGTTCATCGAGATAGGTTTGATCCATTTTGTCGCGGTGAGTTTCTGCGAGCTATATAATATCTTCTGACGTTAGACACAGTGAAACGTGAAGTAGTTAATTTGCGCTCAGTGGGTTAGAGAAAGCAGTGGCATCTCGGAGGGAAACACTGCAAGACAGATAATCTCTCAAGAAACCGTTTCACCTGTTCAGTCCGATGACGTATTTTTTCTGCATTCTTGCAGATCACACGCGATTTTATTCAGGTAAGGAGAGACTTTGAGCTGAGGGAATTAGATACAGCCTTCAGTAACCTCTCCGGCACAAGAAGTTAATTTGAGCTGAATAAAATCGTTTGTAGAAAGCAAGAATAAAACTGAAAACACGTCATCGTAGTGTACAATTAGGAGTTAAAGTGACCGAAAAAAAAAAAAAGCGGGCTGTCTGTTAGTGCTCTGGACCATAAGAACTTCAGCCCCATCAGTCCGATTACTTCTGTTTTCATTCATGCAGTCCAGACGATTTTATTTTCCGTAGGATAGATTTTTCCGATTACCCTTTGTTCATTCTTGCATTCCAGACTATTCTATATTCTTCAGGATAGGTTTTTCGAACTGGTCCTCTCAGAGTTAAATAAAATCGCCTCGAGGTATTGAGAATAAAATATAAAAGACGCCATCGCCTCAAAAATTTCATTCAGTGTCCAGCAAAATATCTTTTGGGGCGGGCAGATCGTTTTATGGCGACTGTAGGTCTTTCACCGTCACCTGGCTGACAATTTCGTCCTATTCAGCATATTTCCCGTATCTCAGGGACATTAAAATACAGTGCTGCTGCTCTACATCCTTTCCTTAGCACTTCATCGTTACTAACATACTGTAGTGATAACTCAGCAATGAAAATGGAAAGATGGCAATTTTAGGCCAAGTTAAGGTAAACAGGGTATAACAACTATAAGAACTTCTTTAACAATCTCTTTATTACTTTGATCTGGTGGGGATGTGTAATCTGTTTATCTCACTGATCACACTGAATATAATTACGTACTTAGCGTGGGTGCTTGTCTCCAAAACTTAAGCCTTTGAGCTCGTTGCGTGTTATTCACCCATTACCCTGGGTTACAAAAGCCCTGGATCAGCCAAGTAACGAATTACCGTAGCTCCCGTGGATGTCACCCATTTTACCTACCAACCCACAAAGGGCGGATGGACATCTGATGTTGAACTACTCTTCTACCGTAATTGAAGACCACCCACGTCAGAAATACTCTCGAGACTATTAAATCACGGACATGGCGCTGGGGTACTTGAGTCAGTTATCAAGGTCAGAGGTCAAGAGCTGGTTGGATTTAGCTCGACGTTACCGGAACTAAATCGTACCTTGTTGCTTATCAAGTGTAAGTTTATGTTCAGTGATATTTTCACATCCCTTATGAGATAATATTGATATATTAATGGTATTACGTGATAATTACCGTTGACAATCACAGCAGGCATTAGCTGTTGGGAGACTCGGACATTCACATGCCTCAGGGCAAAGTCAGGTGTGATACTTTATTATGCAACGATCTTCATGGTTAAATTACCTTGTTCCTTCGGATTTTAAAGGGTACATAGACTGCTTCATTAACTGTCCACTTTGATGGTTATATATGCGTAGGGAGTGACACCGTTGGCGCGACACATGCCTTCTGCCGCGCCCACCTCTCCGATTGGCTGACCAACCAGGTTGCCAGCACCACGATGCCGTTGCAGAGTGTCATACAGTATTTAGATGTTAAAGAACTGGTGTGCTGTTTACTACTTACCTTGTTTGTATTGTCTGCAGGACAAAGAAAATGTATAAGCTAACAAAACAAGACACCTGGCTTGATGTCATCGCCTGTAAACTTTTAGGCCTACCTCGAAGAAGCCAACTTGTAAATGCCAGCAGTTTTGGTCCGCGGTAATCTTAGACATAAACAGCCCCGGAAATACATTAAGAATGGCATCATGATGCTCATGTATCATGTCTTCCTTACATATGATGTGAATGATACTTGCATTAGAATACCACACACAAGGCGAGTCTATCAGAATTTCATGAGAGGCACTTGACTGATAAAATCTGGTGGCGCCTCCCCTTAGACAGCCAGTGGTCGCTTGGCGGTGGAGAGGGGCGTTACGTCGCGCTTTGCCATTCCGCGTCTAATAAAAAGCGCATCAAAGTTCCATGATACAAGTAATCTGCCAAAGATTTTTACGTATTAAGATGCTTTGGACACTGCAGTAGTTGTGCCCTTGAAACTACTGACTGCTATCAAAACTAATTTATAGTTATAAAGGGCCAAGGAAGTGTTTTATTTTGGCGTTCACGTGGTCTTGTGTTGTTGTTTGGGACGAGCACTCTGAGTCTCCACCTACGTCATCCACAGCCATCGTTTACCACCCCCGCCGTTAGGAGCGGATTCTGTGCCACCTGTCAGCGCTGTTAACCAGGTATGTTCTTGGGACTTTAACGCCTTCCCTGTACGCCTAGTTGTAGAAATGTAGCGTCCCATACAATCAATAATTTCAGCACCGCGGAACCCCTACATCTGAGATCGGAGCAGTAAGTATCTGTTAGTATCGTATTCTGACGGATGTGTTAAAATTGAGAGTTTCAAGGTGTAAGCAAACCTCTTAATATTGGCGATCATGTATGGAACACTTCTAATGGTTAGCCATCATCCCACATTGCACTGTAGTTAACAACGATACACTAAGGTCAGATTTTCTATCATTGCATGCTTCTTATCGCCAGGTATTGGTGACCTGCTCACACCTTCGCGGTCTCACTTTTGCTAAAGTCGTATCAAAGTGTGTACAGAGCCAGACGAAGCCTACGACGCAAGGGATAATGCTGCAGAAGGCCAGTTTTTCAGCAAGGTCGTTTGTAAAACTGCGACGGAGGAAGGGGGTGAAGTGGAGGGAGGTGGCGAAGAGATGGGTTTCTAAACACACAAAATACTATTACACACCCCAGATATGCTGGGCTGTATATAAAAAAAGAAGCTAAATCATACAACCCCAGCTCAAACAAAGCCATACAACCTTCAATATTCAACTATCCTTTCACCGTATTTTCTTTCACCCATTTTTTTTTTTTTTACCAATCCTTTTCTCGCCCTATTAACCACACACACAAAAACTAGGGATATGTTTAGTCTGGGTTCCTTTCTCCACCAGTGGTCAAGGTTAGAAAAAAATATTTATTCTGTAAATATTTGGTTACCTTTCTCCTCTACTGAGCTGGAGTGTAAATGTCTGTAAATGCATGGTTTTCTTTTCCCATCCATTGAGAGGTGTGTAATGATGTGTTAGTGTGTTATCCCTATAGGTATTGCACTCTTTCCTGTATGTCGGTCTGGGTTGGGTGAAAGATTATAATTCGTTAAATAATTGGCAATCTCTCTCATCCATAGGTCTGGGTGTGTACTTGGTCTTTAAATATTTAACTCCCTTATTGGCCCCATCCATAAGTAAAGAGAAATATCTCGTATAAATATTTAACATCCTGCACGTCCACCAGTATGGGTGTGTTTGTGTGTTGTCTTTAAATATCTGGGTAAATATTATCTTTAAATATTTGACATTTCTGCTCGTCCATTGGTTTTGTGGATTTAGACGTTGCCCTTAACTATCTTGGTAAGTATAAATATCTTTAAACAGTTTACTACCCTGCTCGTTCATTGGTCTGGAATGTATTTTTACGTTAAATATATCGATCTGCATATAATATCTTTAAATGTTTGCCTTCCTTATTCGTGGAACACATTGGGTGTGTTTAAATGTTATGTATAAACTTCTCGGTCTCTGGATATTCTGTAAATGGTGTATGATGCTTCGTAGTGCCCATTCCTTAGTGATTTAGTTTTCATATTACTTCTTAACCCTATCTTGCATGATTCTTACAGCATTTTAATATCGATGTAGTTTGCATCAGTAACATACAGAGGTATAGTGAGGTGTGATGTGCAGAATAAATCGTAAAGGAAGAGGTAATACGAATTTAACAAAGCCTCTTCAGTACGACCCTCTGTCCGAAGTGTGTATGATCCAGCGCTTATAGACTATGCTCCCTGCTCGTTATCCTTCACTGGTACAGTCCTTGAGAGAGAGAGAGAGAGAGAGAGAGAGAGAGAGAGAGAGAGAAACTGACAGCGAACTCTATAATTATTACTTAATTCGAGGTGTAGGGGTCAGAGGAATGGCTCTCTACGTGTAGGTGGCCAGCTTTCTTCCCGCATCGGCATCAGAACGCGACCCATAACCTTCTGAGTCTGATCGATCCTTCACACACACACACACACACACACACAAAAGAAGAAGGTACCAGCATCGATATTTTCATTAAAGCCGCCAAAGTAAGACTTGAAATTGACAGGTGTATGCTTATTCAGTCGGAAATGTGAGGGAACCGTGAAATCCAACGAAAAGTGTGAAACAACCCTAACTTAGGAGAGCACTTAGATGAAAGCATGATTTTTTTTTTTTTTTGTCTGTCCGTCTGTCTCAGTCTCAGCTCCTCTCTCTCTCTCTCTCTCTCTCCTATAGAGGTGGACGAATGGAGAGGTCTAGTATATGAGGGTGATATGAACTGGGGGAAGGGCAGCCTGATGGCAGTGAACAGTTATATGAAGACGATATGTTCTTAGCCACCCCCTCTGGGATTTAGTGTCTTGTTATAGACAAATGAAAAAGTAAGGATCGTTCCCTGCCTTCCTCCAAATTCTCGTGTAAGCATACGGCCTAAAGACTAAATTAAGTTGGTATATTTTGCGAACAAACTAACGTAACAGTTCATCAACTAACAACGTAGCATTAACCTAGCAACTTAACTGAACCGACCTCACTGCCAGTTAACCCATACTAACCCAGTCTGACTCTGCATAGGTTAGTTTGCTGTTGATAATAACGCATTTCAGTAAAGGACAATTTTATGCAAAAGTGTCTCGGATTTAATGGAAATATCGATTTTTTAATATCCTACCAAAATCGTTCTTTAGTGTCAATAAAATACATTAACTATTGTAGATGAGGCGTCATCGTAAAGAAGTGGTATATACCTGTATTTAGCTTCAGCCTCGTTCAAGTGCGGTCAAGAGTAAAGGGGAAAAAAGTATATATTCAGACCCCACTTTACCTATTAGCCCATCAATCTGCCCCCCCTTTTTTTTTCTTCCCAGACTTTTTTTTTTTTTTAATTCAGTGTGTTGAAGGGATTAATGAAGGCTACATCCAACGCCTGTAGTTCGGACTTGTGATGAATAAATATAGCGGCTACATATAGACTTCATTAACCCCTTCTCCGTGAAGTCTTCCCTTAACTGAAAGAAAAGTTCGTCTGTAGGTACCTTAAAAAAAAAAAAAAAAAGTTTAGGCTAGAGGTTAATTATGGGGCCCAGAATGAAAGTGAATAGAAAAATGTGTTTGGGCTGAAGGGGTTAATAATATTGTCCAAAATGATAGTGAATTGCAAAAATAAAGGAAAAATACATCTGGGCCAAAGGGGTTAGTAATACGGTCCAAAATGATAATGGATTGCATAAATAAAAAAAAATGTGTCATTGGGTTGGAGCGGTTAATAATATGACTCTAAATGTTAATGAATTGCCATGTACAACCAAAAAGGCCAGGGGGTGAGAAAGGATGGATGAGGCGGGCGTGGTGACGGCCTACAGTACTATAGACACTGTTTTCACCTGATGGGAACGGGGCCACTCCCACAGCTTGATTATGAATCGTGGTTGTATGCAATTAGTTGAGCCTTGGTTGTGAGGTAGGAATATAATATAAGTCCATAGTTATTTTTAATATTGACCCGTCAGTCTGACTGCGTTGGGCCATTAGCTGATCTGAAAGGGGTTAGGGTATTCGTCATGTTAGAACAGATACGCTGTAGGGCAGTGGTCTTCCATAGGTACGATTCCAAGAGGTGATTGGAGATTTTTCGAGTATGTAATGCAATCTCCGGTAGTAGGCCGGTCATCTACCCTTAAATCACTGGGCTGCGGTATCCTAGTCTTGGGCTCCAACTACGAAGATAATATGGGATAGAGTGTTGCCGTTTTTATATTTTGTTGTAACTTCCAAGGGACGAATATTAATCACCCCATAAAACCTTACCGCACAATGTTAACACTTCTGGCTTACGTGCAGGGTATTCTCAGAGCGTGAGAATCATTGCCCTGCAGGTAATAATTACTGCTGCCCGTAGAAACTGATGTAACTCACGCAACTCATATGTCATTGTCCTTCGTAACTGAAGCAGGGAACTTACCGAATCCTTTGGCTGCCAGTGTTCGTCCTTTATCTGGGCGACGACTTTCTTCTCCGTGCAACTTATTTCTCTTTGGTCAGTGGCCCAATAAAGTGCGCTTTGTGAGCGCGTGATGAGCGAGCGAGCGCCATGTTGTCACAGTTTCCCCCTGATATATTTTTTCCTCATGATCGTAGCTGAACTATGAAAAAAATACAGGAACGAAAGATTCGCACACACACACACACACACACACACACACACACACACACACACACACACACACACACACACACACACACACACACACACACACTCCCTTGGAAAACAAGAGATTCCAAGGGATTCCTAAGTCTTTATGGGCGAGTTTTTAGTTGATAACAAATTTTATTGAATGAATGTATCATACGGAAAGAATTTCAACTCATCACCAAGGGGAAAAGTTATTAGCTTCTGCTAAACGCGACGGTCGGGTCGGACCGGGCCTCTTATTTCCAAACTTAACGGAGTAAACATCGCTCGCTTGCTCGTAATTACGGATCTGTGTTCTTTCCATAAGACCTCTTTGTGACTAAAATCATAATTTAGTGTTAATCTCTTGTGATAGCTCTTAATTCAAGATGGAGAAATAGCAGTTTTATTCAGAGTTATAGTAGACTGAGTATAGGGGCATTTCGGTTGAATAAATCATGAAGATGGCAGCGAAAATACAGAAGGGCGACAACAGGAACTAAGACTTTAATCGAGATGGTTAAATAATTTATAACCTTTGGATAGCTTGAGGTTAATCTCAGTTAAATTGAATTTTCTGACGATAGTCAGGATAGCCTACATAAATGCGATAGCAGCAGTTAATCCTTACATGGTCGGGACAGTTCTGATCTTCTATGCCAGCTAACACCAGACATTTCTTTAATGCTTAGAGTGAGTCAAACACGCCTGAGAGTAGTAGTGTTTGTTTTGTTAACCGTCTCATATTCGGGACAGCTATAGCCTAGCCCTTTTTAGCTAACACTAGTCGATTTTATTCTGCTGGGAATGAATCACAGGAGTCTGAGTGGGATAGGGGTTAAGTACTCGTGAAATACGCCGTGTTTTGTTTATCCTTTCACTTTTATACTTCCTGAATGAATTACGTTAATTATAATTTTATGCATACATGCATTGTTGCAGCGTTACAGCTTTGCTGCCCTACATAGGAGCGGTGGGGTCCAGTAACAGGCTACTCAGTTCTGACATTTAAGGCGAGAAAGACCAGTGTTCCATCTCGGTGTGGCATTTAGTGAACAATCAACTCGACCTACCCTTGAATTGAAACCCGTTATGGAGCTACATCCAGGTGGAGCTCCTGAACCCATTAGAACCACCAGACATCTAGTTGTTAGTCATGTCGTTGCCACCCAACATAGTAAATGGTGTCTTGGATTACGAGAAACCATTTAGCAATGCATAGTCACCTGAACGTAACGTTACACTACACTACCGGTACGTTGAATAACAGACGGTTAGCGCCATCACCAACAGTTGCACATACTGTATAGTTTTAATGTATTCCTTTATTTTTGTGGTATTTACAGTATTTAACATTTTTTCAAATTCAGTATCAGATTGTTTTCAGTATATGTAATATTTATCTGTTTGTCTTTACTAAATACCGGTGGCTACACTTACAAATATTAAACAGTGACATATCAGTGCGCTTTTAAAGTTTGAGAATTTTCTTGGCTGTATTGGTACGTGATTAAAGTTAGTGAATTTCATGTTTGGGGTGTGTGATTAAAGTATGTTAATTTTCATGGGTATATTAGTGCGTGATTAAAGTACCGGTATGTGAATTTTCATGATTATACGAGTATTAATGTGTGATTAAAGTATGTGAATTTTCATGGTTATATTAGTGTGTGACTAAAGTTTGTGAATTTTCATGGTTATATTAGTGCATGATTAAAGTCTGTATATTTTCATGGTTATAATGGTGTGTTTTAAGAGTGATTCTTCATGGATATATTAGTTAGTCTTTCAGTTATGTGAATTTTCATTGCTGTAGGAAAAATTTGCCGTACAGTACTTTTGAGTCAAACCTCTAGCTTACCTGTGGGCATTAAGGTGAATCTCTTACCACTCACTGTTCTTTTTCTTGGGGGTAACAAAAGTGGATTTATTCAGAACTGCTTGCTAAATGTCCTTGAAGAAATGCTGTTGTAAGTGTTCATTTGGAGTGGGATTTTGTCATCACCACCACCATCATTGCCTATTTCTCACATTTACATGGAGTTGAGACATCCATGGCTCTGGGTGATTTTGGTGACGAGTATCATGTGGACAGTCAGGGCAAAAGATCACGTACTATTTCACTGCGTCTGTTTCGCTCTCAGGACATGTCTTAGTTTTTTCCCTGACGCATCATATCAAAAGGGCCACTGTGTTTTGATCATAGGCTGTACCGGAAGGTGCACCGTGGGGCATTTTGACTATGTAACCCTTGCTGGATAGGAACGCCGTCTCGTGGTGGCAGCGATATAAATGGGCGACGCCAGTGCTCAGTTATATAAACGCCCTTTAACTGCCTCCCTGTCCCCCAAAAGGAGGATGGTGGGCTGCTGGGAAAGGGAACTTAAACCTGCAGTCCATTGGGTTCCCGTTTCAGATGAACCAGGGGCCGCAAGAACAACAGCAAGCCATTATTCATGTATTTATGTGTCATGCCTGTTCACCACGTTATCCCAGAGTTGTGGCGACCAACGTGGAAACACCTGACTGGGCAGAACTGCATCTCATATCTGCGCCTAACCTGTTGCTTTCCCGTGCCACGCATCACCTTGTAGAGCTACGCACTGACAGCTACGAGGGAATCGGTATCTGTATTTACCTTCATAAAATGAGTGACCTACCTGACGTAATCCAACATTTTGTAATCTAGCCTGACCTGTTTTGACCTAAACCTATCTTGACCAAAGCTAGCCCTGGTGCTGGAGAGGGACGCCTTCATGTGATGGCACCGATTTAACCATGGGAATCCAATGCCCGGCGTATGCAAACATCCCTCAGCTCACTTCCTACCCTCTAAAGGAGGATGGAGGACTGCAGGAGGAGTACAGTATTAGCTTACAGTCCACTGGGTTAACGCTTCAGATAAGGCTGGGGATGCAGCTAAAACTTCTACTCGTCAAGCTCCTGAATCATATGAAGTATTTTGTTGGCTTTTTCTTGATGGCTCCACACTATATTATTCGGCGTTGAGGAGACTTTCTGTAATGAAAGAGTTAGCTTGTGAAAGGCATATTTTTTTTTTTTTTTTTTTTTTTAATGTGTCCGACTCTGGGCAAAGGCTTCAGAGCCTATTGCTTGGGGGCACTGACCTATCCCAAGGCCCAGTAGTCCTCCTACACCTCCACATGTCACCACTTCGGCGCTAACACCCACCGTCCATATTGAATACATGCTAGGGCTGTCTCATACAGGACTGGTGTATTGGTATTAGCGGGGGTATTTTTACGACATGTCGGCGGGTCATCTGGTAGATCAGGAAAGTCTGCTTTTTTTTAGGAGATTCAAATCCTCAAACTGTTCCCTGCCCCAGCCGGGATTCGATCCTGGGTCCATTAGGACCGCAGGCCGCCTCTCTACCGATTCAGCCACGCCTCCCCCTCCCGTTGTTCGAAAAGTCACTCTTAAGCCGATTGAAATCGTCTGGCGGTGGCGAGTGACAAAAGAATACTGTACGTCATGATCGTGTTCAGACTGAGAAGTTTATGGGAACGTAGAGCCGGGTAATGGGACGTCGGTATCCGTAACTGACTCAGGTAATTAGCGAGCGGTCAGCCTTCATGCACCAGAGCAACAGGGGCACGAAATTTCCTTACCTGTCGTACCTTCAGCTAACGCCAGTAATCTCGCAACAGGTTTGGCTGAGATATCCTTAGCATATCACATTTTGATGGAGGGTATTAGCATCCAGTGCAAAGTGTGTAAGCAGCTTAGTATTCTGGCCAGCAGCGACTTCGTTCTCGCGGGGTCACATTTTGAATCATTCTTCCGGGTAACCAGTTTGGAATACACTTGGTACTCTCTTGTATAATCACTAGATCTCAGTAAAACGACGAGTAATTCAAAGATCAAGAAATGGAAAACAACTGGCCAACGAATGATGCAGTGAAAGGGAACTGCTCTTTCCGTCCACTGAAGCTTCCGTATTTCGACATATATTCCCAGACCTTCAGTGTTCCAGTATATTTTTTAATTCACTGGTTAAAAACATGAATGTTGCCCATTGAACCATCCGCAATTTGGCTCAGTCGGCTTTTGATCTTTTCGGTATCAATAAAACGTCACAGGATGTTAAAAAAAATCTGGGGCATTTTTTGTCTTTGCTTTTTGCTCTGGAATATTTACCGGTACTTGTATGAGCGATCCTGTGGCTTGTTATTTGTTGAGTAATTTTCTGACGTAGCTCAATGAACATCATATGCAATAACGCTGTCAGATCTCAACTGCAAAGTTTGCCCGTGTTTTCAGCTGATAGGAAGGGGTGGCATGTTTTTCTCTTAACCCTGTAACCGGGGGAAACGATATGTCTTTTATTTTGGCTAACGCAAAACGAAATTATTTGCCACTGTGAAACCTCCCGCAGACTAAGGATTAAGAAGCTACATTTGGAAACTTTCGTGGCTGGCACCATATTCTAGTGTTAATCTTTGTTAAAACCTAGCTTTCGTGACAAAGCGATGGCAGTTTTAGGGCAGGTTTATTTGGACGGAGTATATCCATAATCCAAGATGATGTGTTGAAGAAGTACGGTACCTGTAGACTTGTATTCATAGTAAGCAGCGATAGAAGTTTTGGACGATAAGCACGACAAGGTGCGTAGTGCGTTGTACTGGAGACAGCTTATCATACAGTAATGAACACTAACGGCCATGTTATTATAACTAGAGTATACACGGTACATAAAGGTGTGGGCAGATTCCCGATTAGTGTCAGTGAATTGTAAATCACTTGTGAGGATAGGAAATAATTTTGCCTTTATTACAATTTACGTAACGGAATTAACGTCTGTTTGTTGTTATTATTATTATTATTATTATTGTTATTATTATTATTATTGTTATTATTATTATTATTGTTATTATTATTATTATTATCCTCCTCCTCCTCCTCATCATCATCATCATCATCATCATCAATATCATTATGATTATTTACTACTACTACTACTACTACTACCACTACTGTTGTTTTTATCATTATTATTATTATTATTATTATTATTATTACTGTTAGTATTATCATCTATTTTCCTTCATAGGTTTCAATAATGATGTAAAAATTGGGACACTGCCTTCTCTATCGTGATACTGGGTGTAATGATGCGGCACCTAATCCCCGTTTTATGGATGACGTCTTTTATGGAGAATGCAAGACTGACTAGGAGAGTGTACGTGAGTGAAATGTGGGGGAGGGGAGGGGAAGGGAAAGACCGAAGATGGCGTGGATTGGTATGTGAGTTAGGGGTGTGTGGGTTGGAGAAAGAGCGGTCTGATAGCGGACAGGGTGACGTGGAGGCGATTCGTTTTTGGCCATAGGCTAACTCTCAGGACAAATGGGTCCTATTATAGGTAGGTAAATAGATAGATATAGATAGGCATTAGACTAATAGATAGATAGACAGACACAGACACAGACAGACAGACAGATAGATAGATTGCCAGGCAGACAGATAGATAGATGTATAGATTAGAACTTCCATTAGACGATATAATTAAGGTTAGGGACTTGGAAGAGCCTCTCATGTAGGTGGAGTTAGATCTCTGTTGACCCCTTCACCAAGAGAGCACTTTTTAGCTGACTGAAATTGCTAGACAGTTGAAAGAAAGAAAAATAGCATCGTAGTAAAAAAAAAAATGTTTCCGAAGGTTAGAGGGAGTTGCGGGTATAAATATCAAATAACTTCATTGCAATCAGTAACAAGACTCTGAACGATGGCTTTCGGAATGCAGTGATACTATCTTCTGTGTCCAGAAAACTTTTCAGAACATTTTGTAAGAGTTTCATAAGTGTTCGACAGATAATGCATCGGTATTATGCTACTCACTTCAGGTGTACCAGATCCCGAAGGTAGAGGAAAGGCGAAGAGCAGCAAGGCCTCTTAGGCATAAGTGATAGTCTGTATCTGTGTCCTGTTGTTCCGATACCATGTACTGATATCGGAGGCATAAGTGATAGTCAGTATCTGTGTCCTGTTGTTCCGATACCATGTACTGGTATCGGACCAAGGAAGCATTAGCTTACGTCAGCATAAATAACATGAGTAATGAAGACGTAGAAAAATACTCATTCGCTAACTGATGTACTCATATATATATATATATATATATATATATATATATATATATATATATAAAATCAATCCTATTAAGTATATTAGCCATTGAAAATCTATTACACCATGGCCGATTTGTTTTTACGTGACGGAACTGGGTCGCTTCTACGACTTGTATACGGTACCAAGTTGTGGTTGCATGAAATTTGATAAACCATGGTTAAGAGGTAGGAAAAAGTTTCCTTGGTTACTAGTTAAACCGACTCTCCAGTCCGACTACACATGACCAACAACTGGCGTGAAAAGGGTTAGGGATCTTCGTTAGGATAGAAGATGCGCTCTATAGAGCAGTAAACATGTTTAGCACCTGCATTGTGTTCCATCACGATTGCTCTGTTTCTTCCATATTGACTTGGTCTACATTATCTTTCTTTTATAGCTTATATCACATACATCAGTGGCAGAAATAGACGATGGTAGGGCTCTACATTCTCGTATTTTCCATAGCATGACTTCTTGGTGGCCAGCATCATATTCTAGTGTTAACGTATCCCTACAAATCAGCATTCAAGATGAAGAGATCGAAATTTGATGCCGACCTAAAGTTGTTGTTGTTGATGATAAACCCAGTCTGTATGGCCGACCAGACCTATCAATCGCAGGCAAGAAACCGCCCCCGAAGGACAGTCTTATGCAATGAACCGATGTTTCTTTGCGGCTGACAGCGCCTCGCGACGCGGTGAAAATTGTGAAGGTTTGTTTCCTGGATGAAACCATATGTGCATCGCTCCACCCAGTTAGCAAGGGCACCATAGCAGGCTCCACGCCACCCCATTATCTGGTTACATGGTTACCACCGAACGTTGTAAATGGTTTCCTGGGTTACAGGAAACCATTAGGCATGTCATTCAGTGCAGAACCACCTGATGTGGAAAAAAGAGTAATAAAAGGTGACAGGAGGAAAGGGAAAAATGGGAAGATAGGTGGACAAAGAGAATGATAAGCCTTCCAAAAGGCCAAGCAAGAGTAAAATAAGTATACTTATGCACCCTGTGGTCCTCCTAGCATATACACTACAAAAGGATACACAAATCCCACCTTTAACAAGATACGTGAGTAGGAGTGAAGGTTTGAGTAGTAGGCATGTTGAAGGCCGTTTTTCATCTTGGGGAAGGGTAACCACAGGGTGCGTAATGCGGTAATAGTGGGTAATACGCCCTGCTGGCCGGCAATGGTGGGGTGCAGCCGACTGTCTCACTCACCAGGCCTCACTCCCCGATTTACATTATGCTGTAGTGGCCACGTTTTGACGACTTGAGTGGAGAGTTAGGGTGCTGTGGGGACTGGGTGAAGGGCAGTGGGTCAAGGTTGGCCATGGTGCGGGGGTACAGGGCGAAAGATGGCCTGAATGTGGGTACTGTAGTGGTGAAAGATGACAAATTATGGGAAAGACAGGGTGAAGGGAATTGGGTCAAGAATGGGTATAATGGTACTGGGTGAAAGACGGTCTGAATGTCGGTACTGTGCTGGGTAAAAGATTGGTCTGAATGTGCGTACCGTACAAACTTAACACCTTCAATCTGATGACGTGTATGTTTTCTGAATCTTGCTACCTCCTGATGATTTTACACAACTTAGAACCGACTTCTAGTACTGAAAGGCTTAATGAAGGCAATATTTAAACGCTTCAGTTCGGAAAAAGTCTCTCCGAAGCAGAATAAAAAAGTCGGGAAAGAGCTAAGATAACTTTAAAGTATGTAATCAGATTTAAAAAATGGCCAACATGTAGACCAGAGTTGGCCAAGATACAATGTGGATGGTTAACTCTTCGAACCCGGGGGCGTCTTTGCCATATACCTCCCATCTCGAGACGATTGTATTCAGTTTGGAAGAGACTTTTTCAGACTGGAGGAGTTAAATACGGCCTTAATAAGCCTGCTTATTGTGAAGCACCTTTCCGAAGTAGAGTAAAATTTCCTGGCATCATCAGGACTAAACTAAAAGGACGCCATCCGAATTGAAGGGGTTAATAGACTGCGTGATTGATGGTCTTGGGAGTGAGTAGAGGATGGTCAAGGTCATTATACTGGGTAAAAGAAGCTTCTGGTGTTAAAGTATTGTGTTAGGTGTTTTAAGGGTAGTAATTGTCTCAGGTGTTCTGAAGAGTTCTCATGTGTTGTGCTTACATTTTACAGTTAGTATTCCATTAGCAGACAGTCCATTATTTAACCTTTTGGAGCTCAGGAGGGCCTTCGGCATACAGAGATCAGGCTTGGCAGTTGTAGTCTAGATGTTTAAGTCATAGGAAACCTCCCTATATCCGTGGGAGCATTTAGATTACAGAATAACCTCCACTCGCCACTTGGATTCGATAAATAGGAACTGCACATTCGACCAGAGAGAGAGAGAGAGAAAGAGAGAGAATCATTAATCGGGGTCGAGTTCTAATGAAGGGAATGATATATTGCTCATTATTTCTTCATCTGGTGTTGTATTTTTTATTCATGCTGTCTGTGAACAATTTTGTTCATAATAGGAGAGACTTCGAGCTGGAGAGGTTAACTGTAGCCGTCAGCAGTCCGTACGAAGGGTCTTTCCTATCTTGAATAAAATCACCTGGAAGTAATAAGAATAAAAGAAAAAAATCACGGTAAGAAGAATTTTAAAAAATCACCGTTGGACTGAAGGGGAGGATGAGCAAAAATAGCCGTGTTATGAGCTGAAGGGATATTGCGGTGAACACTTGTGCCTATACCTGCGCCAGCAAAAGATATCGATTACCACACCGCTTGTTCACTTACCTGTACCACGTCATGTTGTGTGTGGTCCAGAGGTGTATGTACTACGCAGGTGGGTCAGATTTTGGGTCCGTATGTTTTGTGTATTATGCAGGGGTATAGTTTTGTGTGTTTAATTCTTCCAGCATTTTCCCTTTTTTTCCTTTTTTTTTAATTTTCCTTTTACTACCCATTTGAGTTCACAGACGCGTGCTTACTCTCTTATTCTTCTTGCTAGTTCATGCTGTTTAAGAGAATGTTTTGAATTTAACCATCACCACGGTCAGAGTAGTCAGCACCTACAGCGTCCATCTTCGCAGAGTATATTACTTCCATCCAGCTCACCCATCCACCTCCGTGCCATACTGTAGCATTCACTCTTAGCCGACCCCACCATTTTTCTGTTCTTCCCCACCCCATAGTGCTAATAAGGAATATCTGTGCCATACACTTTCTCACCTCTGAGCCATACCGTCCCAAATGCAACGCCCGTTTTTACAGGGTGTACTCTTCGTGCCCAACCCCTCCACCTACCACCATCTTAACTAATTAGTCATACCCACTCCATTCCAACCGCCTCCCCCAATATTTTGAGTCCCCATCTCTGAGTTACGTCTTCCTGCCCTGCCTACAGCACCATTCTCCTTACCAGCAGTGCGTGTTTGCATTTCCCACTATCCACGACAATCTCAGCCCACCCTGCCCAGCCCTCTCCTCTCACCTCTCTTATTTCAGCTCTTCCGTGGTTGCATAATCGTTACAACGAGTTCCTTGACAACCAGCCAGCCAACAATGCTTATATTCACAGGGTATGAACTGCCATCTACCCCAATCATCCCCGCCCATCTCACTTACTTCTATCCGCTAAGTCCTGAAAGACCTCAGTAGATATATTTCAGAAACCATTTAATCTCTGGGGCTGATATTTTTGTTCACAATCATGTACAACGGCATGACGCGATATAATCTGTATTTAACTGAACTGATTGCATGCCATGTTACAGTTCTCGGCATCAGGTACAGGCTGTTACACTTATATTTCCCATATAGCTAAAGTCTGTGTGTGTGTGTGTGTGTGTGTGTGTGTGTGTGTGTGAGAGAGAGAGAGAGAGAGAGAGAGAGAGAGAGAGAGAGAGAGAGAGAGAAGTAGATTGTTACAGTTAGGCTGTGTTTGGTATGTTACAATTTTGAGTCAGTATTTATATGTCAAGTGGGGTTGGTGGAGGATTAGTGCCCCTCCCTGTAAAACAATTAACTCTAAGCCCTTGGCCACCCCGTTTGGGATACATGGCGTCTGGCAATGAATGAATGAATGTATGTCAAGCTGTTACAGAGGTATTATTGCCGTATAGTAGTTTTTCTTGTCAGAAATCTTAATTCAAAGTGTTACATTAGTACGGCACAATCAGGAAAATTTAATAGTTTCCCCAATATTAGTAAACACATTTGGGAAACATCGAACCATCCCAGACGTGCATTAGTACAATTAAGGATTTTTATTTTGACCTTTTTTTTTTTTTTTTTCCATCTTCATCCCAGACTTGAGAGATAGCTCATTCCCTAATTGTAGTACGGTACCATTTAAGGCTGTGGGTATGTTTTGCAAATGTTATAATTTTAACACAAAATTTCTTGAAAACTAGGTAATTCCTGACTGTACTGTAGCACCTGTGACCACGAAATGCTTGGACGGGTGTACTGGTGATGATACTGTGTCTGTGGCGGACATAACGACAGATAACAGTTAACTTCACTTACCCGTGGGAATCAGTCAATCATCGGTTCTTATTATCATGCACTAATTTGTCTCTGTTGGTCCTCTCAGTCTCTCATGGTCGGGACAGTTCTGGTATCGTGTTCAAGCTAACACTAGACGATTTTTCTCAGCTGGGATTGGGTTATAGTAGTCTGAGAGTGTTAATTTCGTAACTACCACACATGACTGGAGTGCTTGACCGAGCGTGGCAGTGGCATGATTTGTCTGTGATGGAGATAAAGCCAGATAACTTTTAATAGGGGACGTGGCCTTACACACACACACACACACACACACACACACACACACACACACACACACACACACACACACACACACACACACACACCAGAGGCCCACAGGAGCCGATCAGTCTTCGTTTCCCCTTACCGTACCTCTCTCATGGTCATGTCATATCCATTGTTTATTTTATAATTTCGTTTTATGAAGTTAATGTTACACGATTTTATTAAGCAAGAATGAAATAAATGAATTACAGGAAGCTGGGATTGTTAATATTGGTACCATTAATTAACCCGCTAATGGTCGGTACATCTCTAGTACTCTATTGCCAGCTAACGCCAGAAGATTTTATTCAGCTGAGAATGTTGTTGTTCAGTGTCTTTTTTTCTACACCGCTCTTCCCATACCCGTTTGACTCTAATTTGGCATAAAATTATCTTCTATCCATCTTCGTTGGTGATTTGTAACGGTAGGTAAAGACTATAATCTGAAGTTAGCCAAAAAGAAGCGCTGTGAAATGGTTGTAGAGCCGTAGCACTGTTTTTTTTTTTTTCCCTGCCACAGAGCTACATAAAATACGCAGCAAAAAGACGAAAATCTGGGCCAGGTGAAGGTGGAAAAAATTATAAAGCTTGGCTCAGATTTTCCTCCTTTTGTTGCTTATTTCATTTAGCTCAGTGGCAAAGTAAGGCAATACTATAACTCCGCATGCATTTCATAGCAATACTTTGTGACAAGCATCATCATTTAACGTTAATCTGTTGCTACAGCCCAGAATTCAAGATGGAGAGATGTGAGTTTTAGGCCACGTATGAGTAGAAATAGTATAGTATATGTATTCTGCTGCATGCCTATTCGACAGGGGCATCTCCTTGCTCCTCCTCCTCGCTTTTCTCTGTCTTCCCTGACATCAGAGAAACTCGGTTATATTCTTTTTTATTGAAACTTTACCCAAAATTACCATCTCCGTCTTGATTATCGAGATGTAACGGTAGCTTAACACTAAAATGTGATGCTAGTCACGAAGAAACACTGTGGAAATATTGTAGAGCTGTAGTATTGTCTTTTTCTGCCACCGAGTTGCATGTGATAAACTACAAACGGATGAAAAGCTGGATCAGGTTAAGATGAAAAGAGTATGGAACATGGAATTTGTCGCTTACCTAATCGACACATTTCCTTTCCCCTGCCTCCCTCCTCGTAACATCTTCCCTGACATCAGACAACCCAGGTGGTCACTATTCATGATATTCAGCCATCCTTGTCGTTACCAGCCTCACCAAAACATCGATTTTTCACCGATTTTTTTATTATTCTGTGTATCATTTTTTGTCGTGGGTAGAACAAACAGCCAGATTAATAGCTTACTTACCATACCGGTACTGATTATTATTACGTTATTATTATTATTATTGGTTAAATTTTGTATACAGGGTGGTCCTTAAGTAGCGCTTCACGAGAAACTTACCTGTCATTATCTTAGGTGTTGAGGAGACGGCTCAGTCTGCTGATGTGGGCGCGGGTGTGCCAGTAGTAGGAAATAAATAAATGATGCAGGAAGAACATCGATAAGGCTCACTGAACCGTCCCCACAACACAAGAGAAATCGCCCGGCGTAGTGGAAGGGGAGCGTTATATATGAATCACCCTGTACAGTATTTCACCTTTTTTCGTTTTCGCTTTTTTTTTTTTTTTAACCCTCTCATGGTAGCGTCTCTGGTGCTTTATTCCAGCTAAGGCTAAACGATTTTATGGAGCTGAGAGTGTGTAGGCGTCATAGGAGCCTTGGGGTGTTAATACTGTCACCTTTAACCGTGTCATGGTCTGGACAACTCTACTACTCTATTTTGTTAGGCAAAGAGCGAGTCCTAGAAGCCTGAGACGGTTAATTGTTAACACCAGTTACCAGTCTGGCATATGGTTAGATTTTTTTTTTTTTTGTTCGCCATTTTTCCAGTTGGTAATTTTATCAGCCTTGCATTTTGGTGCTTACTTTGTCCACAGATAGATTATATATATGCATTTTATTATCAGTCCGCAGTTCCCTTTTCACAGTGCCAGTATTTTACCCGTACCTTTCTTTATCCCTTGTGTAGGTCTCTCTCTCTCTCTCTCTCTCTCTCTCTCTCTCTCTCTTTTTAACCTGCCATATTTTCGTGAGTGGTGGTGCCAGCCAGAGTAAAGCCTTATTACTATTCAGGATTACCCTCTACCTGATTAGCCTGCCCACCTCACACACCCACGCCTCTGTCAGTCGTGTGTGTGTGTGTGTGTGTGTGTGTGTGTGTGTGTGTGTGTGTGTGGGAGAGAGAGAGAGAGAGAGAGAGAGAGAGAGAGAGAGAGAGAGAGAGAGAGAGAGAGAGAGAGAGAAGGGACGGGAGGGAGTTGGGAGTGAGACTGATATAGAGGGAAAGATGGAACATGGTGGAAATGGTGAGGGAGGGAGAGGAGGGTAAAGGTCTACGGAGTAAGAGGAATGGAGAAGAGGAGAGAGGTGCTGATGGGTGTGAGGGAGAGAGGGGTGGAAGGAGACTGGAGATGGTGGGAGTTAGGGAGGAGTGGAGGGAGTGAGGAGAGGGGAGAGTTAGAGAAGGGGGAAGGGAGAGAGAATGGTAGGAAAGAGGGGGAAGACAGGGAAAAGGCAGAGAGACAAGGAGGGCATTTGGGAAGAGAGGGGAGTGAGGTAGGAGGTACCGCTATGGGGAAAGATATTGAGGAATGAAGAAAGTAGTGGATGGTGGGTGAGGAGAGACGGCGAAAGAGATGTGAAAGCCAGGGAGGGGAGAGGAGAGGAAGAGAATTTGTGGACGGAGGGAGAGAGATAAGAGAAGAGAGGGAGAGGGTGGGGATAGATTAGAGGTGGTGGTTATAGGTGCAATTTGGCGGGGTCGTTTGTGTGCATGGTAATGAGGAGCCAGGAGTCACACCATCCCCTCTCCCATCTCCCTACTCCTGCTGTTCCTCTCATATCATTCCCTTTCCTCCCCTTTTCCATCCCCCCAACCCCTACTCTCGTACTTTTCCCTCTTATATCCTCTCTTTCTCTCACCCTCTCTCCTCTTACTCTTCTGTTGTCCCTTTCCTATTCTTTCTCCCTCTTCCCACAAACAGCCCTCTTCCGTCTTCCTCTCGTATTCTTCATTTCCTCTTTCTCCTCTTCCTCCTCCCCACTCTCCTGATCACCCTTTCATCTTCTCTCTCACTTAGGCTACTTTCATCCATCCCCATCCTCCACTTCTTTACTCTCCCTCATTTCATTCCCTTTCCTTCTTTTCCCTCTCATCCCCCAATTTCCTGCTCTCCCTCTCATGTCCTTCCCTCTTCCCTACCTCTCCGATTCCGGCCCTCCCTCTCATCGTGTGCCCTCACCCCTTTCCCTCTCGCCCTCATCCACCCAACCAATACTCCAATCTTCACCCTCCTCCCTCGACCTCCCCACTCTCCTGCTGTGCCTCTCATCCTCCCCCCCTTCTCCTATCTACATTCCCTCTCCCTCCCTCTCCATCTGTTTTTTGCTTCCACTTCATCCACCTCCGACTTTCTACTTTCTCCAGTTTTCCCCCTTTCACTCTCTTCATCCTTCTCTTCCAGTTTCTCATTGTTTCATCCCCCCCTCCCTCCCCTCCCTTCTCTCTCTCTCTCTCTCTCTCTCTCTCTCTCTCTCTAAAATAATAAACCAGTGCATGTTGCAAGACCCAGAACTCAACCGTGCTGCATGACAGACCTTTTCTTCGTGCCTCTTAGATTTGCCCATTCTTGTCCACACTGAAGTAAGTTGGGAGGGTGCGCGACTATTTGTGAAGAAAAACGGGAAAACACACACACACACACACACACACACACACACACACACACACACACACACACACACACACACACACACACACACACACACACACACACACACACACACACACACACACTAAACAGGGA